>NC_068299.1:38986139-39326226 GCF_025860055.1 Xyrauchen texanus
CGGCGCCATCTTTCGATTATGATGAGCCGCTTGGAAAAGCACTTCCCGGTTGCTCTTCTGGAATAATAACTGGGTTAAATTTTATTTAGTTTGAGTGTTCTGCATCACTCGAGACAACCTATCTTTGATCATTTAAAAATAAGGGTATGACGTTAGGCTGGAGCTGTTGACCATCGATTTACTCTCACTTGCTCAAATGCGTGTTTGAGGGACTCATCACATGACTGCTCTAGAGGGAAATCCCTGAGGGCGGGAACCTCCTCCCTTATGTCTTCTTGACGCAAAGCAGACAGCCCTGGCACCGCCTCAACAAGACATTATTTCACAGGTTTAGGACTCTGTTCAGGGTTCGGCCAACCTGTTGCAGAATGGCTCTCTTCAAGTCAGCGGAAATAAGGAGGCTGGCTGCAGGGAGCTGTTGAGCCTCAAGCTGCGCTTCCCCGGAGACTAGTGGCAACAGACGGGCCACCCATTGGTCAGGCGGCCATTCCAACTCCTCGGCTGTCTTCTCAAAGAGGTCGAGGTATGCTTCGGGATTGTCTGCCGGCCCCATTTTGATGAGGGTGACTGGTTGGACAGCTGGGGTGGGCTCTGGGGCTGCAGCAGCAACCTCCTCGTGTCTAATCAGGGTCCGGAACGCCTGTCGGTTCTTCACTTGGGCATGGAGCAGGAGATAAAAATGCTCCCATGCCCATATTTGGATATTCACATGTTTGTTTAGTAAACATGGTGATTTCAATTAACTTGTCAGATCTTCTGACATAAGATAGGATGTTTTTGTAATACTTGAATACTAATTTGTTATGCTTTTAACTTGTAAGTGTGAGCTCAGTTGTGCACGTGTGAAGTTTCCTGATGTTGCACTTCTATCCTTAATTTTAAGCAGATTTTAATTATTCGTATGAATTATTAAAGTATTTGCATATAATGTCATTGTAATTTTGCAGACTCTTTAAAGTTTACTGAGGTGCCGGGCCCCCTGGTTGTGTGCCACTGATTTACAGTAGCTTTAACTTCACACTTGCAAACTTACAATGGAAAAAATATGACAAGAAGTGGAGCTTTATGGTGGAGCTTTTCCAAACGTTCCCATTTGAGTTTCATTCAACATCTGAAAATTAACTGTGATCCTCTATTCGGTCATTTGGATAATGAGTATATTCTTGCTATTATAAATCTAGAGCAGGTTTTTCAAGCCATAGTAAGTCAAGTCATTTTGAAGTCAAGTCATTTTTATTTGTATAGCGCTTTTCACCTCACACATCGTTTCAAAGCAGCTTTACAGGAAAGCATGCATTAATAAAAAAAATCGAAACTGTAATATCTATAAAGTCTTGGAATGATCATTGTGTAGTTTGATTAAATATGATTGTATATTGTGTATAAAAATTTAATAGTTAAATAATAATTGTATTTAGAACCTCTGTGAGCAAGCTAAAGGTGACTGTGGCAAGGAACACAAAACTCAATATGATGTTGGTTAATGGAGAAATATAATCTTAAAAAAACCTAAACCAGGCTCATTGTCATCCTCTGATGGCTACTTCCAGCAGGATAATGCACCATGTCACAAAGCTCGAATAATTTCAAATTGGTTTCTTGAACATGACAATGAGTTCACTGTACTAAAATGGGCCCCACATTCACCAGATCTCAACCCAATAGAGCATCTTTGGGATGTGGTGGAATGGGAGCTTCGTGCCCTGGATGTGCATCCCACAAATCTCCATCAACTGCAAGATGCTATCCTATCAATATGGGCCAACATTTCTAAAGAATGCTTTCAGCACCTTGTTGAATCAATGCCATGTAGAATTGAGGCAGTTCTGAAGGCAAAAGGGGGTCAAACACAGTATTAGTATGGTGTTCCTAATAATACTTTAGGTGAGTGTATATTGTGTATTCTATATTGTGTGTATTGTCTACTGTACATTGTATATAATTATTGTGTTGTGTATGTGTACATTTGATATGTAAATTGTGTTGTGCAAGTATGTTGTTTACTGTAATTTGTATATGTCTCGTCACTGTCATGACTGCTATGTTGCTCGGAACTGCACACAAGAATTTCACCTACTGTTGCACTTGTGTACACAGTAATGTGACAATAAAGTGATTTGATTGATTTGACATTGTACAGTAAAAAATATGATGCACAGCCCAATATAAAAAAATTATATATTAGAAAACATTGGCTCATGGTCTTTTCGCTATTGAAATTATTGCAATACTTTTTTTTATATGATTCTTAACTACAATATCAATATTAATGCTAATATGTCTAAGGAATCAGCAGTTCGGGAAATTGTCCCGTTCGGGAAGTAGTCCCGTTTGGAGATGAGCAGGAACAGTTGACTCTCACAGAGGACACGGAGATCCAGATAATTCATTCATTTTATTTGTATTTGTTTTACAGCAAGCAAAGCTGTGTAGTTTTGTGTATCCATCCTATGGATGAGACGTTAAACCGAGGTCCTGACTCTCTGTGGACATTACAAATGATAGAACACTTCTTGAAAAGAGTAGGGGGTTGTAAAATAACTGCTCGTTATATGACAAAATCCTGAGTGAAGCAACACTCTCCAGAGCTGAGGAACCTATCAAGTGGACTGCTGAAATGGACATTGCTAACAAATCATGATGAACCCTTTCATATGTACATGCACGAGGCGGCAGGCACAGCAGCAGCGATCCTCGCTCTGACCCATGGCGGAACATATACTGTATACGCAGTCGCCAAAGGCCTCCCTGCATGTTTGCGAGCAGTGACAGCTGTGGCGTTGATGGTACAACATGCAGAACGTATTGTTCTCTCACATCCATTAGTTGTGCACACCTCTCACCAGGTAGGAACAATCATGCACAACACATGACAGCTCAACGTTGATCGGGGTATGAAGTTATTTTATTGGCTACTGCTAATCAGACAAATAAACCAACTTCCATTGTACACAACGTTGATGGGTCCTGTTGCAAGCCAAATGATTCCATATACTGGTTTGGTTATGCTGTAACAGGAACTTCCGAATCAAATTATTGAAGCTTATTCGTTCCCATATAAATCTGCACAAGCTGCTGAGTTGTTTGCGTTGATCAGAGCATGCCATTTGGCTAAAGTTAAATCAAATCGATATATACACAGACTCGAAGTATGCTGATGAAGTAGCAAAGTGGGCTGCAAGGGAAGTTGTGGTAAGCCCAGACCTAAATCAAGCCGGAGAGACTTTTTCCATGATACAATCAACACTGGTAAAAGAACAATTACATGCCGCAAGTGAAATGACTAAACAGAATCGTATAGCTCTGGATTACCTCTTGGCTAAAGATGGAGGATTATGTAAAATGTTTGATGACAAATGCTGTACATACATCCCGGGTCACACTGATGATGATGATGATAGTGAATTTAAGGTAATAAAGGAAATGGATAAGTTGAATAAAGAATTAGCTGATAACGTTTGACATCAAGGAATTTGAGGAAATGTTTTCAATATGTTTGGGTGGTTTGCACCATGGATGTCATCCATTATATCGATTGCTGTATGTATTCTGCTTATGTTACTATTTGGCCCATGTTTACTACAATCACTAATGCAAAAGTTGAACGTGATGATAAACAGACATAATATTGCCATGCTCCACTATGTACGTATACCTAATACTGAAGTTTGTTGAAAGGGCTATGTGATCCTTTCAGGATCAAAGTGGGCAATGTAAAATAATAAGGGCTCTCAACAAATTCTTCTCTTGTTAGTATAGTGTACTTGGCTGTTACAAGACACGGTTGATGCGTTGCAAGCTGTTTCCTGTTTTGAAGGGTGTGTTGGTAAACTGCAATCTGTAGAAATGTCTATATGTCTTTTATCTATACTCTCTGTCATAAGAACTAACGTATTTCATATCAAACATGTATGTCATGTCCAGATAAGATACAGAATGTTTCTATTGGTTAGTCCAGTGTAATGTTGTTTTGCTGGACCATATAATGTACGTGCTGTACGAATAAACGTTGAAGAAGGATTTGATAGCATTGGTTCTCTGTGTCATTTCTTTCTTCCCTCAGCTGAGCCGCATCGAGACGGGGATTGCAGATCAAGAAAATAAATTAAACACATTGGATGAAAAATTATTTCACAGGTGTGTAACCCCAGGGTCCTTGCCAAATTCCCCCCATTGGCCCTTATCAATCATGGCTTCCTAATAATCCCATCAATTAATTGGCTCTATCACTCCACTCTCTCCTTTCCACCAATAGCTGGTGTGTGGTGCATGTACTGGCGCACTATGGTTGCCGTCGTATCATCCAGGTGGGTGCTGCACACTTGTGGTGGTTGAGGAGAGTCAACTGTTCACTGTGTAAAGTGCTTTGAGTGCAGTGTCAGAAAAGCGCTATATAAATGTAACATTCATTCATTCATTCGTATCTGTATACAAACACAATGTTCACAATTGTTTGAATAAATAATACAGTCTAATAATACTGAGGAAAAAGAACTAAGAAAAAAATCTTAATATGTATGCGTGACTCTTTTAATAATAAAAACAACACTAGTAATAATAATAATAATAATAATAGCAGCAGCAGCATTTGTCATTGCATCGAGGGCCGTGGCCTTTTGTATTTTTGACAGAATTTGGCCTTTGGTGAAAAAAAAAATATAAAATAATATTATAAAATAAATAACAATTTAATAAATGACTGTAAAATGCAAAAATTAGGTAGAATGGTAAGAAAGGAGGTAATAGCAATATACAAGTATATGTAGGGCTAACATAATGTGACTTGCCTATTGTGTAAATAATTTTTTTACATTTCTAAAGTTAAAAAGAACTGCATAACAGAAATGACCTACCTTACAGACATGTCTATCGTACCATGCAATAACCATCATAATACAGTAATTATGCTTTTTGCATGGTCATGATTACAATGGCACATTTAAATTGAATGGTTTTGGTTGCCATAGCGGCGCTCTTTTGCTTTGGTAGGGATTGCTGAGTCATAAGATGACGTCACCGGCTCGACACAGTCACGTGTGCACAGTATGAGCAAAGTGTCGGCACTAGGAAGGTGTAGCTTCATCTCGCGCTCTGCACAGCCCGTTCATATATCAACTGCGAGCGATTGAAGTCCGTTTTATTTCGTTGTAACTCGAGGTGTCGTGTAACCGGAGCCTGTTTTTGACTCGTTACCGCTGAGTTAGCAAGGCAACAGCGGATAAATCCGTATTTACAACTCAAAGAAGGCCTAGCGCGTGCGCTCGCGACGTTTAAACCACCGTTTATTATTGCATGTGCAGCCTCAGATACGCGTTACGAAAGTGAGCACGCAGTTGAGAAGTTGAATAAAGCGAATAAACAAACGAGGGATCGTAGGTTTGTGCTATGGGCTTACTGTCACAAGGGTCACCGCTCAACTGGGAAGAAACCAAGAAACATGCTGATCACGTTAGAAAACACGGCATCCTGCAGTTCCTCAACATCTACAATAAAGTGAAGGAACGACAGAAGGATGTGCTCAAATGGGGAGACGAGGTAAATGCAAGAGTTATGTATGCATATTATATATAAATAAACACGTGGTTCTGTGCAACGATTCAAAGTATTGTTTAGAAGTGGATAAAGCAAGTGAACAGGTGCACGGTTCAGCTCACGTTGTGTTATGCATACGGTTTCGTGGATGTTTATATGTAGTTGAAATCCTTTTGGGAAGTTGACGTTTGGTCAATGAAGTCACGTGACGCTCATTTTCTGTCCAGGTCTTTAATAAAAATGTATGTAAATATGTTAAAAGTCAATTTGATAATATTTATGGGGCTTAAAGTAAAAATTGTAATGTGCTGAAATAATCCAGAGTCGGTAAAAAATAAGCAAAGCCTCATTAATATCGGAGTAAATTTTTTTTATAAAACAAAAGAAAAATGTTGGCATGGTTACAATGCAGAACAATCTTTTATATATATATATATATAAATTTCACTATGTATAGCGCTTTGAGTGTAGTGTCAGTAAAGCGCTATATAAATGTAACATTCATTCATTCATACATTCATTAGTATCAAACAAAATGTTCACAATTGTTTGAAAAAATAAAACTATTCATTAAAACTGAGAAAAATAACTAAGAAAAATCTGAATATTTATGCGTGACTTTTAATAAAGTGGGATCTCAGTGTAACAGTTTTGTTCAAAAATATGATTACCATTGGAAAAACGTTTTGCCAAGTCATGTAGTGTAACCAACAGATTGGTAGGCTTGTTGCCGTGACAAATTTAACGGAAAACAGAAAGGATATCTTTAGACATGAACGTGTTTAAAGGTAAAAAAAAAAAGAAGGAAAAAAAACTCGTTTTGCCATTTTTCACGAGTAGGCACATTTTGTTCAGGTCATGTGTATTAACTCTGAGAAAACTTTATATTCTGGACTCAAATTCAGGATATTTTAAGTTTTTATTTTTTTTACTTTAAAAACTATGTTTACATTTTTGTTGTGTATACTGTCATTTATTCATGTTGCAAGGGAAGTGTTTTAATAACCTTTACTTTATGGTTACACCACATTACATTTTTAAAGTGATTAAATACAAATTTAGAAAATGCTTTTTTTTTTTTTTTTTGTAAAACCAACATGGGCACAAACATTTCTACAAACCTAACAAATGTATTTTAAATTAAATTTTTAAAAGTTTCTTATTTTGTCACCTTGGCCAACCTTATTTGTCTATGATCTTGTCTTGCGGTATCATGCTATTCTTCATGTACAACTTTATTAAACCATGTTTTGCTATAGTTTTGTTATTATAAATTGTTTGCTCTCATTAACTGAGAGAGCCCAAGTAGAAGATTATTTTTGTTTTGTAAAAGCATTTGTCACTACAGGAACATTTAAAATAAACTAGAAAAGCCAGAAAGGTGGTGAAAAACTCACAGCACCCTACACGCTTTCCTAATACGTGCACATAATTGTTTTGACATTAAACTTTGATGTAAAAAAAAACTAAAAAGCTATACCGTACATGATATATCAACTAACCATGTCATATATTTTGGCACGCTTCACTTCATTTTTTTCTCATAATGTTAAAGAACGTTTTGTATTGTGTTTAAATTTCTTAACAATTAATACTTTAAGTAATATAAGGTATAAATATAAGCTTATGGTCACTACATAATTCCTATACTTTCACTTTTGCTATTGATGCCTTCACTATTCTAAAACTTGGAAAATAATAACAAATAACGAATATGTGTGTTAACTTTTGACTGGGAGATATTGCTGCATAGTCCTGCAAAGAGTCATCCTCCACCACGATGTTCACAGTTGAGTATAAAAATGCAAAGTGAAGGTTTTCGGGGTTGACTATTACAAATTCCTACTTCCTTAGGTTGGTTAGTCATCTTTCAGTGAACTTTTTTTGACCATCTATTCTTTTACTGAATGATCCGTGTACTCAAAAACATGCATTTTCAGCACCATATTCAAAACCTCTTTTTGAAGTGACTTTTCATCCGATTACCTTTGTACATGCAAAAGACATCAGTGGATTTATGATTAAGCCTGATGGAATTTTGTTGGTTTAGGTGAATCCTTTGTTTCTGCGTTGGTGGACATAGGGTGAAAAGAAATGCATGGCATCAGAGAGTCTCAATGTCTCACAATAAGTTTGATTTTACTTGCATTATGAATGTACAGAAATGTCTGGAATTGATTCATATCGTGCTTTTTCATTGTTTGGTCAGGGCAAGGACACAATTTTATCCACTCTCACCTGGATTAATATAGTTTAGCATACAATAGCAGTGCATGGGTGTTTCTTCAGCTACTGCGGGCACTAACAAATTCCAGCTTTGTCATCATGACAATTTTTAAACGAGGATAATCAAAACAAATTATAAACAATCCATTTCAATATTTATGGAGCGATTGATTTATATTTATTGTAATTTTATTTTGAGTTTTTTTTTATTTAATTAACTAGCATATACATTTGAATACAAAAAAAAAAAAAAAAAAATTGACAGAACTAATAAATAAATTAACAGATTATGACTTTTCCTCAGTTGTGGTGTCATTTCCATCACAACCAACAATTTTGCCCCCAAAAATGTACTGGCTCCAGCACTACCCGTGACCCTGCATAGGACAAGCAGCTATAGAATATGGATGGATGGATGGTTAAGTGCACTTGGCTATCAAGGAGACAACAGTATAAGTGAAGAGCATGCTTGAGGTGAAATATTAGACATGCTGTGTCAAAAAAAAAAAAAAAAAACAAGTAAATCAAGGTAAATATAACCTGTGAACAGAATATTCTCACAATGAGGGTCAAATTTTGAAGGGGTGTTCACTATACTGAACTCATGGTCCGGTTTATGATTCTTTTAGCCTGAATCAAGAAAAGTTCAGATTTAAACTTTTTTTTAAAAATTATTATTACTGAACTGTTAACCCACAAAACAGTTCATTTCCTTTAAATTTTCCCTAGAAGTACTGTTCTTAAAAGTGCTATATGATCCATCTGGGACTGAACCCAGCAAAGCACTGTGTAAAATAGCTGTAAATTTATGGCCAAATTTCTACAGCAATCTGTGATTCTTAAATACAGTAGTTTGATGTTAAATATGTTGCATTCTGGGAGATCAAGAGCAGGCTCACAGTGAAGTGACTAGTTTTACAGGAAATGGCTGTTCTATGCAAGGCATTAGAGGGAAATGTACATTCAAAATCATGATATCGTCTTGGCGAAAGCTATAGTGACATTTTTAAATGTATATTCAGGGTTTCCCGCAGCACTTTGAAACCAGGCGGCCGCCTAAGCAACACACGCCTGCCGCCTTAACTACGTCGTCCAAAAAATATATATATGAGCGATATTCGCCGTGTTACTCTGTCCTGTTTTCTCCCTTTCCATCTTTAAATATGTGATAAGCCTTTGTGTTCGCTTCAGTCTTGTTATCAGCGCGTTCTTCCGCAGCGGCGCCGTGTGTGTGTGTGTGTGTGTGTGTGTGTGTGTGTGTGTTCATCTGAGCCTCATTGGTCTGTCACTGCTCGTCAATGTCAGAATATTTGAGATGACCAATCAAATCAAAGTAGGCGGGCTTTATGTTCACAGCGCAAATGTTAGCAGAGCGACTCGACGCGCTTCAGTTTACGGTCGGTCAAGTGCTAGATAAGATGTAAGTTGCTAAACTAAACATTTGCTATTTGACTGTTTTTTAGGTCATACATGTTATTTATGAAAATATGCATAAATGGTCCACTCGTAAAAGAGTGCATTTACCGAAGGGCCCTTGAAATGTTTTTTTCTAAACCAAGGAGGATAGCCTGTAGCGATGCTAGGCTCTGCCATAAGCAGTGATTGTAATAAGCTTTGCACATTTTGACGGACTATTAGATGTAATGTTATTACCTTGACAAACTAATACATCATTAAAAAGATATGACTCAAGTTTCAGTATTTGTCTTAATTTGTGTCAGGAGTTATGCAATCCCACCCCCCACCCCACCACCTTAACTAACAAATTTTCTGCAGGAAACCCTGATATTTTAAACCCACCTATGAAAACAGTTAGTGGCACATGGTTCTTGTTCATGATGTTTATGACCACCTCATTTCTTTATCATCTCACATCAGCGTTATATTTTTTATAATAAAAATAAATCTGTATACAGTAAAATAAAAGAATAGCACTGCATTGTGGGTTATAATGGTGAAATACCAATAAGCCATTGCACTTTAATAAGTATGTATTATTTGGCAATGCAGTGGGGCCTACAAAAATTGTAAAACAAATAAAATAAAATGTAAAACTTTACAATAAAAAAATAAAAGTGGTTGGGGGGGCATGTACAAAAGTTTTTATTCAGTCTTAATAGAAGTCTTGGATTTATTTAGTGTTGTTATTTTGTTTGAAGTCAACATTATGGTGATTTAATGTTCTCTTGAGCCTTGGACCTTCCTTATTATATTATGTTCTTCCAGCCAGTCAATTTATGGTTAAGTAAACACAAGTTGTTGCACTGTGCTACTTTGAAGACAGAACCTCAAAGGTCATACTGAATGTCTGATCCTACCTTACAAATGACACTATATGTGGCAATAGTGATGCATTACACATAAAAACAGTAAAGGATATTTCAGCAAAATGATATTGGCAAGACGATTGTGACGTTTTTGATGAACTTCGAGCATAACTCAAGTTGAGAAGAGACAAATATCAACTCAGCATACAAACTGCAAAAATCTTGACAATTAACAAACATACTTTTACATAAAGTAAAAGCTGATCATTAAAATACAAGCAACTTAGACTGCAACAAAAGCAACATCAAAATAAACCAGTAAATTGTAAAATGTCTAAGTAATTTATTCATGCCGCAGTGCATGCTGGGAACTGTTAACCTCAACAACAGTAGATGGTATATAATTTGACAGCTATATGCTGCTAAATTACAGTTGTATATTGTAGCTGTAAAATCCGAATCTAGCTGTTAATTTCAGCAACAGCAAGACAGTTAAGTTTACAATAACTTGCTGGCAACCCTTCTGCCAGTTCTTACTGTTTTTTTTTGATGGGAAAATCTTTAACAGTGAGGGTAATGGTGACACTAAATGACAAATATTAGCTTATAATTCTGCTCACTGAAAATACAGATTTTAGATACATATGTTTCTTACACACTGTCACAGATCACATACATTTAAAATATTTACAATTATTGTATTTTCCAAATATAATAATTCTCTTTAATTACATCTAAATATTCTTTTCAAAAATAAATATTTAATGGAAGTTCATGCGTATCCAGTTAATAATAATAATACATTTTATAGGATAATTATTTGTAATATTCAGCATTATACAGTATAAAGTAGATTAATATGGTACTTTCATGAAACCTCGGTAAACTGTCATTTTTTTCCCACGCAGTCAGAGCAAATCACTCTTGCACTTCAAACAGACATTCGATCCCTCAAGCAGAAAAGGTACGTTACTCTCCTGTTCCTGCTGCTCCCTGTATTACATTAGCTTTTCAGTTTCAGCCAAACTCCTCATACAACACATATAGCGTGCATTCCTATTTTAGAGTTCCTTGTGTGCAATGAAGCGATTTCCATGTGCTTCTTTACGTAGGCATAGGATGTCCTGCATATTGGATAGAATAGTTACTAAAATAATAACAATAATGGCCATCGTCACATTTTTGAACCGGGATGTATTGTGCCTCAATAAACCATTACACCCCTATAATTTTGACAAAATATGCAAAAAGTGTAACAATATTATTCAATTGTGCACATTTAGCAGATAAAAATGTTATGTTAACAATATTATCAAGATGTGGTGGAAGTGACATTAGTTGCTTCAGAAAAATTACAATTCAGAAAAAATTACAGAATTTGTCAGGTTTACTGTTGGACACTGTAAAAAAATAAATTAGATAGAAAGTGTGTGTAGCACTATACTAGTGAAGGAGGACAGGAAACAGGTCTTCCTCTCAAGGTACATCTTTTTTAATTATGTTTTACATACACAAATACACGAACACACAAACGCTGGGTCTGCTCTTTTTCTTCTCTCCCCGTCTGGAGGCTCTGTTTTTATGCCGCTCTCCTCGTGCTCACTCGTGGAATTAGAGACAGGTGTTAGGCATAATTTAGCTCAGGTGTAAGCGCCCTTACCGCTTTCCTCTCCGGACGGGCGCTTGACCACGCCCGCTGCCACATACCCCCACCGCCCGACTCAGGCCGGGCACCATCTGGCCTGTCTACCACTCCCCCATTCCTGGAGAGAAAGTCGGCGACAGCCATCTGCACCCCGGTCTGTGGACCACCTTGAATTTAAAGGGCTGGAGAGCCAGATACCAACGGGTGATCCGGGCGTTAGTATCTTTCATGCGGTGGAGCCACTGGAGTGGGGCGTGATCCGAGCAGAGGGTGAAGGCCCGCCCCAGCAGGTAATACCGGAGGGTGAGGACCGCCCACTTGATGGCCAAACACTCCTTCTCCACAGTGCTGTACTTAGTCTCCCTTAAGGAGAGCTTACGGCTAATGTACAGCACCGGGCGCTCCTCCCCCTCCACCACCTGTGAGAGTACGGCCCCCAGCCCTCTGTCTGAAGCGTCCGTCTGTAATACAAAAGGGAGAGAGAAGTCAGGTGCATGAAGAAGCGGCCCCCCACAAAGTGCGGCTTTAACCTGCATAAACGCCTGTTGACACTGCTCTGACCATTGAACCGGATCTGGAGCCCCCTTTTTAGTGAGGTCAGTCAGCGGGCTGGTGACGTCCGAATAATTAGGCACAAACCTTCTATAATAGCCAGCCAGCCCCAGGAACTGCCTCACCCCCTTTTTGGTCTTCGGTCTAGGGCAAGTCGCAATCGCCGCGGTCTTATCAATTTGGGGCCGCACCTGGCCATGACCCAAGTGGAACCCCAGATACCGTACCTCCACACGCTCAATCGCGCACTTCTTAGGGTTTGCCGTGAGCCCGCCCGCCGCAGCGACCTCAGGACGGCCCTCAGATGTTGCATGTGCCGCTGCCAATCATTGCTATAAATGATAATATCATCTAAATAGGCAGCGGCGTACGCGGTGTGCGGTCTGAGGATCCGATCCATGAGTCGCTGAAACGTGGCCGGCGCCCCAAACAAACCGAAAGGAAGCGTCACAAATTGGTGTAACCCAAACGGCGTAGTGAAGGCTGTTTTCTCACGGGACATTGGTGTCAAGGGATCTGCCAATAACCCTTTGTTAAATCCAAGGTCGAATAAAATCGAGCAGTGCCTAACCGATCGAGCAGTTCATCAACACGGGCATTGGGTACGCGTCAAATTTAGACACCGCGTTGACTTTTCTGTAATCCACACAGAATCGAATAGACCCATCACTCTTGGGAACAAGAACAACCGGGCTGGACCAATCACTGTGGGATTCCTCTATTACGCCCATATCAAGCATCGCATCTAATTCTTCCCGTACTATTTTCTTTTTATGTTCGGATAGCTGATAGGGCGACAACGCACCACCGCGCCCGGCTCGGTCTCGATGTGGTGCTGTATGATGTTTGTACGGCCCGGTAGAGGGAAAACACATCCGCAAATTCCTTTTGTAATTCAGAAACCTCTGTGAGCTGTCGCGGTGAGAGTTGGTCTCCACAAGTAACCGGAGTGTTGAGATTGTAGTTTTTGTTTACCTCCGGCCCGAGCTCCGCCCTCTCGGAACTACCGTGGCCAACGTCACAGAGGCTGCCTCCTCCCTCCATAATTTCAGGAGGTTGAGGTGATAAATTTGACGTCGCCCCTCTATCGGTACGTTTAACCTCATAATCGAGATCCCCGACTCGTCGTGTGACCTCAAAGGGTCCTTGCCACTTGGCGAGTAATTTAGAGCTTCGATGTTGGGAGTAATACAAGTACCTTATCTCCGGTGCAAATTCCCGTAGCCGAGCACCCCTGTCATACAGCCGGCGTTGGCGTTCTTGAGCTTGGAGCAAATTTTCCTGTGTTAATCGCCCCAGTGTGTGGAGTTTTGCTCTAAGATCGAGAACGAACTGAATTTCATTTTTACTATTAGAAGGTCCCTCCTCCCACGCCGCGGATGACGTCAAGGACACCGCGGGGCATCGCCCGTACAGCAGCTCAAATGGGGAGAACCCGGTGGAGGCTTGTGGGACCTCTCGTACTGCAAACAACAGGGGTCTAGCCACTTATCCCAATTTCTAGCATCCTCGGTACTGCAATTTACTGAATCATGTTCTTGAGCGTTTTATTAAATCGTTCCACTAGGCCATCTGTCTGCGGGTGGTAAACGCTAGTGCGAATTGATTTGATGCCCAAGAGCTCGTAAAGTTCGCGAAGTGTTCGTGACATAAAAGTCGTGCCTTGATCGGGTGAGGATTTCCTCGGAATCCCCACCGGGAGATTATCTTGAAGAGTGCCCCTGCAACACTACGTGCAGAGATGTTGCTCAGAGGCACTGCTTCCGGATATCGCGTCGCGTAATCCACTAGGACTAACACGGCGATGTCCGCGTGCTGACCGTTCTAATGGCCCGACGAGGTCCATCCCAATTCTCTCGAAGGGGACCTCGATTAATGGTAGAGGGCGCAATGGCGCTTTTGGGGTGGCCGGTGGGTTTACCAGCTGACATTCACGCACGCCGCACACCACCTCGCGGACGTCACCGCCAATGCCCGGCCAATAGAAGCGGGCTATTAGACGGAGAAGTGTTTTCCGTTCCTCTAGGTGACCGGCCATAGGATTGTAGTGAGCTGCCTGGAAAACCATTTCCGGCGGCTCGTGGAACCAATAATTGTGTCACTTCCTCCTTTGTTTGAGCGTCCTGCGTCACTCTATATAACCGGTCTTTAATCAACGCAAAGTATGGGTATGCAATGGCGACGCCGGCCGGAGCTGTTGACCATCAATCACTCTCACTTGGTCAAAAGCATGTTTAAGAGTTTCGATCCCGCGACTGCTCTAGAGGAAAGTCCCCTTCAGGGAATTCCCTGAGAGGAGGGCGGCCACCTCGCCCTTTCCTCGTCATTCGGGCAGCCGAGGACGGTCCCGGCTCCGCCTCCCCTGCCAAAGCATCGCACACCACACATCTCTTTATGCAGGACCCATCCGCACAAATACCCTCTAATATATCTTTAAAATTCGACCAATCAGTACCCAAGATTAGCGGATGGGTGAGGCGGGAACTAACCGCTGCCTCCACACTATGTTTTTTTCCCCTAAATATAATTGCCAACGTCACCATGGGATATTTGTGCACATCCCCATGCACACACCTCACCCTCACCAGTTTAGATAAACCCAAAGCCCGGGTTGAACCAAGCGTTGGTGGATGGTGGTCTGATTGCAGCCGGTATCCAGCAAAGCTTGGTAAATACCCCCCCGATCCTTACCGGAATCCGGTATGCTCCAGCCCGACAGGGGGCAGCCTGCGGGATGTCGGAGACCCGCACCACCGTCCCCACCTCCATCAGCGGACACTGATCCCGAAGTGGCCCGGTCTCCGCACCTCCAACAGGCCGGCCCAGGCGTTGCGGCCGCACTTGTGCTGGCGGGCCCCCACCTGAGGAGGAGAGCGGCTGAAAGACGGGGAATGGGGGACGCATTCTCCCACGGCCGGGAGCAGGTCTCTGGAAGCCTCCACGCCTGCGCGGGGCAGTAACGGGCCCTGGGGAGAGAACAGAAGGAGAAAACACAGGGAAGGGGGCGAGGGCATGGGCAGATACAAGGGAAGGGGAGAGAGAGAGAGAGAAGAAGAGGGCTCATCCGCCCTCAGGATCGCCGCCAAGTGGTCCTCCGCTAGCCGAACAGCTTCCTCCAACGACGCCGGGCGATGGCACTGGACCCACCCCGCCGTCTTCCGAGGCAGCCGTTGAGCGAACTGTTCCAGTACCACCTGGTCGATCACTCCCTCGACGTCGTGGTCCCCGCGAGCAGCCAGCGCCGACAGGCGTCCCGGAGCCGTTGGGCAAACGCTGAACGGGCGATCGGACTTCTCCAGCTTCATGCCCCGGAAGAGCTGGCGATTCTCTTCCGGGCTCCGACCGACCCGTTGCAGAATGGCCCTCTTCAGGTCAGTGTAAGCCAGGAGATTTTTCGCCGGCAGTTGTTGTGCCGCGAGTTGAGCTTCCCCGGACAGGAGAGGAATTAGACGGGCTGCCCACTGTTCCGGCGGCCAGCCCCAGATTTCGGCCGTCCGCTCGAACAAGTCGAGGAAGGCCTCAGGATCATCTGCTGCCCCCATCTTCTGTAACGTGGGCGGGGGTAGCGTAGCGCGGCTGTCCGGGGTCGCGGCTGTGGCCGGCTCCGTCTCCTGGCTGAGGAGGCTCCGGATGGCGAGCCGGTCCTCTGCCTGAGCCCGCATGATCTCAAAAAACCGCCGATCTTGGTCCTGCCGGAGCTCAAGCAGGGATTGCTGGTGGCCTTGATGCAGCGTCGCGAGGGATTGGAGGACTTCTGCCAGCTGGGAGGACTCTCTGGGGCGACTTTGCTCCATAATTTCCCGGGTTTCGGCACCAGTGTAGCACTATACTAGTGAAGGAGGACAGGAAACAGGTCTTCCTCTCAAGGTACGTCTTTTTTAATTATGTTTTACATACACAAATACACGAACACACAAACGCTGGGTCTGCTCTTTTTCTTCTCTCCCCGTCTGGAGGCTCTGTTTTTATGCCGCTCTCCTCGTGCTCACTGGAATTAGAGACAGGTGTTAGGCATAATTTAGCTCAGGTGTAAGCGCCCTTACCGCTTTCCTCTCCCGGACGGGCGCTTGACCACGCCCCCGCTGCCACAGTGTGTTTAAAAGGAGTATATATTTTATTGAATTCACAGGGCCATAAAGACCCATAGTTGAAGAAATACACTGCTTTCATATTGGGATGGCACTATGTGGTTATATTGTCTCCCGATTCCATTGGATATCCATTGAGGTTCACGATTCAGTGTAATCTTGCTTCAGTATAACAATATAAATGACAAAGTATGTCAGAATTTTTTTTTAGTAAAAACATTTTTTTTTTTAGCAAAATGCAATTTAGAATTTCTCATCAGAATAAAGTTCTCTAATAGAAAATATAAACACTCAAAGTTCAAATAATGTGTTTCTCATTTACATAAGTATAGATCACAAACAAATAATACCTTCAATAATAGATGGCTGCAATCTGGCTGATCAGGTGCAGGACAAGCAATATGAATGAACAGAACATCCCTGAAATATACAGGGTTGCAATCAAAACTATAAAACTTGCAAGGGACAGCTCTACTTGCTGCTTTCCCTAGCTTAGCTCATATGAAATGGGAATCATGGGAATCTCATTGGCAGATCAGGGCTTCAGACTCAAAAAATGACTTGGGAGCCATTGACTCCTAAACTGAAACATTAAGGAGCCAAATGGCTATTTTTAGTCGCCAAATCACAGAATTGCTTGATTTTGATAGAAATCAGAAGAAAAGGAAGACAGCAGATAACCCATTAAATAAATGGTATATAAAGTTGAGAAGATAAGTTTGCATTCCCTTGTCTCATAAATGTTCACACCCCTTTCATAATTTATACAAATATAAGAGAGAAAATATTTTTTTACTTGGTACTGCTCTTCAGAATCTACATTACAGATATTTACCTTAGTATAGTATGCATATAGTACTTCTTGAGCATCAATGAATGTTTGCAACTTGTTTGCTACAAAATTATGTGAAAACCATCCTGATCACTTATTCATACAAAACAATATAGTACTTTAACTTTTGTAAGACACTTTTAGTGTTAGAAATGTCATATGAGATATAAACTTTCACATTGTCATTATGGGGTATTGTTTGTAGAATATTTAGGAAAATAATTAATTGAATCCCTTTTGGAATAAGGATGTAACAACAAAATGTGGAAAAAGTGAATCGCTGTGAATACTCTTCAGATGCACCGTATGCCTAAGAGAGCCCCCTGTGACAACTTTGCCATCGGATTGCTCAAGTCTGATTTTTCTATTCAAATTTTGTGTGACAAAATTACACAACAGAATATAATCTATAAAACAAACTCTAGCCAATACGCGGAATAAACACACAACGTGTGTATTCATCCACATAACTCTCCCGAAGGGGGTTCCTCCACAAAACAAGCTCCAGCCGCTAGTGGAACCAACACACAAAAAAAGCAATTCAGTTTCCTCTGGGAGCCAAATGAATGTTCAGTGAGCCAGCCCATTCAACTGCTACATGAATGCTACAAATGACCCAATCACTCCTGCAAGAAATACTCCACAAAACAAACTCCAACCAATAGGAGGCATAAAGCACAAATAACGTGCAGATTATCATCCACAACACTGTCCCAAATGAGTGTTATTCCACAAAAAATAAAAAACTCCAGCCGCTAGGCGGAACCAGCACAAAAAAGAGACAGAGTGTCCTCGGTCAAGTGAATGTTCAGTGAGTCAGGCACACTTGGCTGTAACTTGAGTACCACAAAATAACTTACTCAATCCATTGACTTTATGAAGGACATGGCTTGCTAGGGACATGTAAATATTTTGCAGCCATCCTTAGCATCTGTTCTCAATTTGGCTGGGAACATCAGTGCAAAAGCGACCTTCCGTTGATGTAAGAGTTTCTTGCATTCCTTGAATTGATCACATTTCTCTCTTGTCATTCACAAAGTCTGGGAACAAGAAAATACTGTGGTTCTTACATGAAAGCCTTCCTTCTCACTTTGCGTAACACAAGATCTTTATCGGATGATCTCAGAAATGTGGCCAGAATTGATCAGGGCCTGTCTCCCTCAGCGGATCGCCGAGCCGGAACTCTGTGAGCTCGCTCGATTTCCACCTTCTGTCCTGTTATGTTGAACAGACTTGAAAAGAGCCTGTCCAAGAATTCCACCATATTCTGACCCTCTGCTCCCTCAGGAATTCCAATTATTCAGACGTTATTCCACCAGTTACGGTTCCAAATCCACCTTGGTCGCTAGGGGATTAGCAGCTTGTTCACTCTCCGTTGACTCCAGAGCACAAGGATTTCGAAATGCTTGATATATTGTCCTTCTAGAACAGTTAAGAATCAGGGGGTATCGAATCTCACGGAGATTTGGTGCAGAGCTTGTTGTTCACGCGTCCGATCCTCACATGGCACCACGTGACTCTCTAGATAGTTGTTTATAATTAAAAACTGATCATTGCATGGATTTGTACCTGTGAATGGAAATAAACATCAGTCTCTATAAAAGTATTTTTTAAATCCTCATCCAGTAATATCAAATGACTGTGATTGACCCATCCTGGCCAGCACAGAAAAATGTTACAAGTATCATGTTACAGTGCTGACTATGCACGTCATGTTTCGGTAGTGTTCCAGACACCTGGACAATAATTTACACCTGATTAATGATACTGACAAACTTTAACAACCACTGAAATAAAAACTAAACTTTCTGCCATAATTTAGTCACCCTCTTCATTCAAAACCATTATGACTTCATTCATCTGTGAAACATGAGATTGAAGGATGGGAGGAACGTGTTTGTGACTGTCCAAGCAACAAAGGCACACATCAAAGCACCTTAATAGTTGTTCATAACACTCGTGCCTTAGATTTTAATTCTTCTTAAGCCACATGATACTTTTGTGAGAGGAACAGACCAACATTTAAGTGTTAACTGACCTTCACCAATTTGAATGTGAGCGGCTTGTCTTCATTAGAGCTGCGAGCACACGTGACATCATGAACGCTTTGACATTATTGAAAGCTGCACATGCAGGATGTGCTGCTGTGCCAGGTGAAAGTTTAAACAAGGCAGGAGAATGTTCACATTGGTTCTTGTGTTTATTGTCAGTATTTTTGTTAAATATGTAAATGTGAACGAGATTTGAGGAAGGGCAGGTCTTCCCCCTCCCCGCCGGCACACACCACACATTAAAAACCACTGCTCATGCTCCTGGTGGAATGAGCCTTAACACCCATGGGGCACTGTATGCATAGAAGCAAGCACAATGGCATCAAACGCCAAGTGAGAGTCTTTGCTTGGAGAAGGCCAGACCTTTTGTGCGGCCTCAAAATCAGACAAAGAGCTAATCTGACAGCCTGAATTGACATGTACTGTCAATATGCATGACACTGCCCTTACAAGCAGGGTTTTTCCTGGCTCAAATGAGGCTGACATTATCAAAAAAGTGATGTCAAGAACACGTAAATGTTGGCTTTGTGTTAATACACCCCTAATGACCTGGCAACTGAATAATAGTGTTAATTTTGTCATCTGTTTTTTAATTTAGTCTTAGTCCTGTGTCAAATGTCCGTTTTAGTTTTTATCATATTTATTCAACCTTATTCTGTTTTTTTTTTTTTTTTTGTCAAGTTTTAGTTGGTGAAAACTGGAAACATTTTTAGCAATAAGAGATTATTGATAAGCATTTGTCAATCTAGTCTATCCAAAACCTATATATAGGTTTGTCATTGTCTGCGACTGGTTGAAGCGGCTCTGACCGCACAGAGAATGACAGTTTTGGAGTTTGTGTTTATTTACATGGCACGCTTCCATATTATATGAACTTTGATTAAGTATTAAAAAAAGATATATCACCAAGCTGTGATATGTGTTTCTATCAGACACTCGAGCTGCAGTGCTCCTCTCGTCTTGCATGTCATCATTATAGTTTTATATGATCTCAAGTTACGTTAAATGACATCGTGCGACAATTCGACAACTGAATTTTTTTATTATTATTGCAGAGATTTGCAGTTACAAATGACAATCCACTGAGTGCAATGCTTGTTAGTGTTTTCCATGAAGACACCCACCAGAGTTTTGTAGAGAGCTGGAGGTGGCACGGAATTTGAGAGAGGCGGCCGCCTAGTAATTCTCTATGCAGGAAAAACCCTGCTTACAGGTCAAACCATGTGCAGCCTCTTAGTCTTATTTGGCTCAACCGGAGGAGGAGCGAACCCCTGCAAGGTGACAAACTGAGCCTTGAAAGGAGTTGTAATACATTGGGCACATAAACTTCCCTAGGCTTGAGGACAGCTTTCGACAAGCCCTGTCCAAACTCTATGCAATATCTTTGACCGACAAGGCCTGAAGGTCTCCAAGTTTGAATGAAGCCAAAGTGAGTGGCAAATCCCTCAAGGAAATTTCCCAAGTGAAAGCATCAAACAGCTCTTCCAGCTCTGAAAACTTGGAATTTGAACGAGTAAACCATCCCCTCAAAGGCGAATCTAAAGAATGGCCATTGGCAAGGGGGTATTTGAACATGACGTGTCTTAAGGTATATCGACATGAAATCAAACAGACAGACATGAGACAAAATCTTTATCTAAGCAACCATCTTGAATGGAGACTTAAGTATTTGGTTCCAGTATGGGCCACAGCCCACCGTCCTTCTTGGCTAACAGAAAATAACATCTGTAGAAGCCTTTTCTGACTTGGGACTGGGGAGTAATGCTAACTCTGTAAAAGCTGTTCATCACATCGAAAACGCTTGGGTGCATCATGTATGGGTCATTTGAGGATAAGATTCTTAACCTCCTGACTTAGAACCACCTCCAACACAGCATCAGAGAAATGGAGTATAAGAAATGTGTTGGCTTTAAGAAAGAAAGCAAGTCGTGAGCAAAGCATCTTGTTTTTCATATGCTCACAGTTGACGTAATCCATCTCAAGGAGTGCTACTTCCACATGGGCCTGAATCAGGCAGATAAAATGGCGCTTATGCCAGTCGGTCGTGCAGAGGGAAACATTTGCGAAACGCCATCAAGAAAAAGGCATTGTTAGGCAAATTGCTCTAAGTTTCTAGAGAAACACTCAATAGTTACAGTAGAATTGCAATACATTAAAGTGTAAAGGATATGCAAAACGTTGGAAGCACCACAGCAAGAAGAAAATAATCCACTTGCAGTTCAGGTTTGCTGTTTAAAATGATGAGTCGAACTTCCAGAACATGAGATGAAATCACGACCCAAAGAGAAAGATTCAGAAAAAAGTATTCTCCGGTTCGTATGCTTGCCATGATGTGCACATAAGGGGCTAAGTGTCAAGCGCATCTGCCAAGTAGGTTGGTTTGATTCCATACAGGCTTCAGAGATCATCAAGAGTTTCCATAGCCTCAACTACTGACGCAGCATCGAAGTGACCAACTTGAAAGTTGCATCATTGTTGTACCTGGTGTTTCACGTTATATTGAGTGCAATGTCTTGCTCTTTCAGGTGGAGTACATGTTGGTGGAGATGGATGAAAAAAATGAAACTGTCCGTCTTGTTCTAAATGGGAAAGATGTTTTGGAAACCCTACAGGAGAAAGGTGAAAAGATCAACCCCAAGTGAGTAACTCTTCTATTACACTTAATCGTGTGTCACTGGAATATTTTGTGATGGCCAAAGGTTTAGACAATAGACAAAAAAACAATAGAAACCCTTACAAAAAATCTTAGGGTTTTTAATGCTTACAATAGTAATTGTTTTTAATGGTTCCTTGTGGCCCTCTTATGGTGATGTGTTGGCCTCTGTTGGTGGCTGTCTAGTGGATACCATCAGGGACCAATACTTATCTGTAATGGAAACCAATTCAAACAATTACATTCTAATTAAATATGGCCATAAACACGCAACATACATAATGGTGTTTGTAGTGGAAACTATTAGAACTATTTATATAGATCATTTTTATTATGTTTCCCAGGCAAGGGACAAGTCATGGATATGTATAATGAATATACATATTTCTAGTCCTGCTCTGCTACTAGATAGTGTTCTTTTGTGGAGTAAAACTTATTTTACTGGATGTCTGATTTATGAGTGAATCCTTTCTTTTTTTAGTCTGTTCTTTTCAACGAATCGGTCGAACTGTATGGATGCCCAGGAGTGCCATTTACAAAAAGAACGAAGGAATAAATTATCAATTTATTAATTTGAAAATAAAAATGTGTATATTTATTTGTCCATTTATAAATTGGTTTATTTAGACACATTTAAATGTGTTTATTGAATTGATGTTTTAAAATGTACTTATGTGCTCTTTTATAGCTAAATTCATGTCATTTTTAAATGCACCTTTTAAATGGCATTTTAATAAGCTTTTTGCAGTTGCTTTTCCACGATTATGGTAATCGTGATGCTGTGAACAGAACCAGCTTCCTGACCCCTGCCACGAACTGAAACATGCTTTAATCACCATTTGTCATTGGTTTGTGCCGTTAAAAGAAACATAATAATGTAAAAAAAAAAATCCTTTCTTTGTATAACACAAGAAAGAATTTGGGAGCCATGAGATTGAGCAGGCTAAACCCCACGTCAATCACTCTTACCTGTCTCCATCTTTTGTGCTTGCCATGTTTAGTAGCACAAAGCACAAACTAGCGACACTGCTTTGGAGCGATTTGGACTTTGAGAGTGACGTCACTGCTCCCGAATACAAGCTGTTATATCTAAGGAAGGGAAATAGATACAAGATTAATTTGAATGGCACAAATCAGCACAAATCAAGTGCTGGACACCGGTTGGGGGCGATTTGGATGATATGGGGTGGAGAGTGACATCACACAGTCAAATAATTATGTCTAATATCTCAAACGCCGAACCAGCACAAATGAATGGTATAGATTTCTTAATGACTTAATTATATGGGGTGCCAACTTTATGGATGTTACTATAACAATTGCCTCTCTGACCTTACAGCTATTCACCCATTTCATTGTTGTATGACCTCTCTGTCTCGCTCTCTCTCTCACTGCCATATTTGTGAACAAAGCCTATATACTGTACCTTCAGTGCACTGTGAGATCATTGATCATATGCAGTGGGACACAATGAAACTTTGCCAGATTGTTTCTGTTTATAAAGCTTAATAAATTTTTAACTTTCGTTTACACAACCAGAAGGCCTTTTTTTTTTTCTTCCAGTAAAAGTTATGTTAAGTTCCCTGTTTCATTTCACACAGTTCTAGCAGTGAAGGGGTAAAACACTTGTTTGTTATTGGGTTTTTTCTCTCTGAAAATGTCTGGCCTAAATCTTGGACATTTTACCTCGAAAATCTTGACATGTTAATTGCCATTATCTGTGTCAATTAAATGTAACTATAACATAACAAATATAACGTAATGGATTCAGGTACAATTAAAATGTAAATTGATTCAAAATGTTAGATCCATAAGACCCAGACTACAATTGTAAAAGAGGAATGTGATAAAAGAATGTGTACATTGTATATTTACTTTGTGTATAGCTACTGTCAGTCAATAAACATCTTTATGAAAATGAGCACAACAAGAGATTAAGCACAAGCTGTATTATTTGCGACATTATAAACCGATATACACAGCAGGTTGGTGTGGATAAATATATATATATATATATATATATATATATATATATATATATATATATGCACTTTTATTTGGAAGATTTTGTAATGCACATAAAAGTAGCCTATTACACAACATTAGTTTAAACACTACCATTTGTTCCACAAAAGTGTGCTCGCTTTCCTTCTCTGTATCATCAGCTGACTGTCATTCCGAAAGTCCGCCTTTTCTCGATCATACACAGGCAATTATTGAAGAAATATATATATTTAAAGATGATCATACATTGTTTTTAAAATGAATGTGATATAACTGAAAGGGATGTGCTTTTTCAGTATAAGCTCTGAAAAGTCTTTCGGCTTTCTCCAGCATCTCGAGATATTGCCCTTGCTCACCTCTGTTATGTGTTTCAGTTTGGGGTGCGGGTCAGGAGGCTGGTTCTGTTCACAGCATCACAATAACCAGCTCCCATCCTGAACACATATTCGTATGCACGCTACAATCATATCACATAAACTGCTCATACCATCGTCCAATAACAGGCCGTCTTGCATCCATTTTGAATGGCACGTGGGAGAGGGGGTGTGTCTTATAACTGTCAAGTTCATTTGTTTCTCCCATGAGTCAACAGTCTAATGGCATTTTTTTTTTTTAACTATTCTCAATTGGTTAAAGAAAAGGAAAAGTCATTGGAAAATGGATGAGAAAAGCAATAGCCAAATACCTTTTTTTTAAAAAAAGGTGCATTTAAAAGACTCATTAATGTACTCATTTATTGCTACATTTAGTGACGTTTTAAACATGAAATAAATATGATTAAGTAATGCACAATGTAGTTGTTAAAAATAATGACATGTGTAAACATGAATTACATAAACACATTTAAATGTGTCTTTTTATTTGTCCATTTATAAATGAACTTTAAAGTTTACAAGTTTTCATTTTCAAATTACTAGATTGATAATTTATTCCTTTAGTCTTTTCTAATTGGCACTCCTGAGCTTCAGTATGGATTGACAAATGGTAAAAGAAAAGTCAAACAATAAGGAAAAGCAAATGGATGAAGAAAAGCAACTGGCAAATGCTTTTTAAAATGCCATTTAAACAGTGTTTAAAAATGACTTATTAATTTGCTATTTTATTGCTAAATAGAAGTACATTTTAAAACATCAATTAAACATCTAAATGTGTCTTATTATTTGTCCATTTATAAATTGGTTTATTCACATTTTTATTTTCAAATTAATAGATTGATAATTTATTCCTTTATTCTTTCGTTAATGGCACTCCTGGGCTTCCATAGAACTGATTCATGAATAAGTCTTGAATGATTCACTTCAAAACTTCAAAATCAAAAGTGTCTTTTCTATTTCCTGTTCCTTTCTCTTTCAAAAATTTTTTTTTTCTTTTTTTTTAACAGTCTCATCCAAAATCTATTGAATCTACCAGTTCACTCAGCAGAAGCTCGATCTGAAGTTTCATAAGTCATATAGCAGTGAGGAATGTGGCTGGGTTTGTTTTGGTGAATGTGTTTACACAAACCGCTCTGAGTAGCCGAGAGCTGCCCGAGCTCAGGGAAAATACCAGCCTACAATGGGAAGCGTTCCTCATTACTGCCTCTCTGCTGCACATACTGAAGAGCGGACTGCCCCGCATTACTATCCCATCCCTACTCAGTGCTTACAACCCCACATGGAGAAAACGCCCTATCCCCATTAAAAACACGTTTAGATATTTCTGTCTATGTTATCCCATTTTCGCATCAGCTGATAATTGTGCCTGCTTAGTAGATTAACACAAGTGTTCGATTTCTCTTTAAAACTTCCAAAATCTGCCCTCTTTTAAGTGTCTTTTAAATATTTTATTGAATTTCGTTAAAATACTGTTTACTAGAAATATTTCAGCATCCATGTGAGCATCTCCATTGCTTTATTTAAAAGCGATGTGTGTTTCTAAAATGTTATTATTATGGGGCTTTTCCACTGTACAGTACGACTCTGCTCACTTTTTGGGGGTTTTCCACTGTGGATACTACCTTGTACTTTTTTTAGTACCACCTCGGTCAAGGATCCAAGCGATCCGAGCCGATACTAAATGTGACGTCAATACTAATGCAGATCACTGATTGGTCAGAGAGAATCGTCACTGGATTTTAGACACGGGACATCAACCCGCTAGTTTTATAGTTAGCTACAACGATAGCAGTATCATTTGTTCACGTGACTTTTGAATTGTAAAAATAAATGGCTGTGCGCGAAACCCCTCGCAGTGGGTGATAAACGAGGTGCAGATGTTCCTCTCGTTAGCGACAAACGAAACTACGTGAAATGAAAAAGTCTTTCAGGAAGTGTCTCAGCTGTGGGCCTCACACGGCTACCACCGGACCTACCAAAAAATTTTAAAGTGCCTACAGAACCATCAAGGAAAAGTGGAAGTGGTTTGATCAAATGGACGATATCTAGACTGTGAGTGCCCTGGACTCAGCCATGGCTGGAGTCCACGATGGAGGATGGTGTGTTAACTCTATATTCTGCTTGAAAGCTTCACTTTTTTAGTTGACCAGCTACTGGAAGCTTGCTTCTAAAAAAACAGGCCAATTTAACTGTTACGCTTGTGTAAAATCACCATGCAACAACTGCTTTATGCTGCACAATGAGCTAGTAGCAATAGTAATTTTCTTAAGGGATGGATAGAACTATTTTATATATATATATATATACTCCCTGTCCTTTTAGGAGCACCGTAAAATTGTATTAGCCAAAATGCAACAGTGAATTAGGGTCCTCCAATCCGATTGGACAAACTGCATTCTAACCATTCTGTTATTACTGTTAAGTGTACCAGCATTGGGGTGCTTCACTCTTGGTGTCACTACACTTGACTCTGTTTGTGGTGTTCCTGTGGCTTGCAACACACAACGATTGATCCTGCCAAAATAACTATGATAATAGCCATATTGTGTCTTATATGTAAGTTACTCCAGTAATTACCTTCTCAATTGTAAAACTATTCAATAAAAGCAATATCACACCCACAATCATGCATTCCCACAGCTGTGTTGAAACCTGCATTGGCCATAAATAAATATAAAATCGGTTGACCATTAGTTTACACCACCAGGGAGTTTAGAGGGGAAAAGTCAGTTAGTTTAAATGCACCCTTTTTGTTTGAGTTTCCTGATTGGTTTATTGTTAAATGTTACTTGCAGTCACCCCACTCTATGGAGGCCAGAGTACGGCAGCTACATGATCGAGGGAACGCCCGGACAGCCGTATGGAGGGACCATGTCCGAATTTAACACCGTGCAAGACAACATGGACAAGAGGAGGAGAGAGGCTTCATCTGTGCTCCATCAGAACCAAACTCTTCTCACAGTCACAGCATTCCCCAGGTACACTGATGGTCAAACGTTTTTAAACACTCATTCTTTATTATATATTTTTTCCTTTCACATTTTAGAATAATAGTAAAGTCATCAAAATTATGGAATAACATAAATGGAACTATGGGAATTATGTTGTGACTAAACAAAACTTTGTTATATTTTAGCATCTTCAAAGTAGTCACCCTTTGCCTAGAATTTGCAAACACGATATTTTCTCAAGCAACGTCTTGAGGTTTCACCCTGGGATGCTTTTTAAACAGTATTGAACACTTGTTGGCTGCTTTTCTTTATTATTTGGTCCAAGTCATCCATTTCAAAAACTTTTTTAAATCAAATTGTATTTTTATAATGAAATAAATTTATATGGTGGCATAATTATATTTTTTTCCACAAAACTAATTTCAAATGTTTAAGCACATGCCTTCAGATCAAAAGATTTATAAGATCATGAAACATGTCAAGTGTTTCATAACTTTTGACCGGATGTGTATTTTTCCTAATTGCGCATGGGGCATGTTGCAAGTTCCTTTTTCTTCCTTAACTCTTTCCCCGCCAAACACGGAATTTTCCGTGTTTTATGAAAAAACGCTTCCCCGCCAAACACAGAATTTTCCGGGTTTCCGTGTTTTAGGTGTTATACGGTAAGGAAGACCCCTCCGCGTGTTTTGAAAGAGTACGCAACTCTTTGATCAAAGAAACAGACTGCGATCTTCTCAAACACGAAGAAGTGGAGTATTGAGAAGCTCAAAATATCAGACATAAACATGTCTTTTTCTCAGCTTTTTGTCTGAAATGTTGTTTTTTGACAAAACCTACCTCTGTTCAAGTCGCAATAAAAAAAGAACAAATGAAGATAAAATAAAATCGTTTTTTTTGCCTACAAGCAGAGGCTCAGATCTTTATTGTGATATATAGCATCTTCATATATTCATGGAAAAAAATATTCTGCGGGCCATTAAAGTTTAGCGAAAATCGTCAAAAACCCTGGCGGTGGCTGGCAGCTTTTTTTTAAAAACGCTGGCGGGGAAAGAGTTAAGTAGCTGTACGTAATTGTACCCACATAATTAAGACACCCATTCTGAAACGAGTCCTATATGGGTTGGATTTGTAACTGTCAATGTGCCAAGAAGAACTGACCTCATTTGGCTTTAAGCTGGTTTGTCTTATTACACTTCCATTATAAGAACTATTTAACTGACAGTTTTGGGTTTCTCTTTGTTCTATACATACGAATTGTTACAATTTAGACTTTCATTTTGGAAACTGAGTAGACATTTGCTTAAGCTCAAAATTGCAGGCTGTTAGAGTGAGTTGGGTGCACCATATCAACAGTGCATGGATAGCGTTCACCCTTTAGCCCAAATAACTTTATTGGTCCTGATAAAATGTGGTAAGATGCAGGCTCATATTTGCCTTTCCATGCTATTAAAGTATTATGAACAGTCGTATAGATTCACGCAGTCTGTTTTTAGAACTAAAAGACCCATTCGTCATTGATTTAATTCTTAATAAAAGGCCACAATTCAGTTTGATGTGAGCATTTTTTTAAAAGTGTTTTTAAAGACATGAAAATGCTGTTGTGATTTACTCACTCTCAAAACCTTCATGACATTCTTAGTTATGTGCCACACAAAAGGAAAAAAATTGAAAGCTTTCAGTTAATTACTTTTAAGTGCATTACTAGGGTTACACATAGTTCTAAAATAACAGTTATGTAAAACACATTTAAATCCTGATGTGTCTATTTGAGTTGCTATGACAAGAATGGACGTGTGCTCGTAACAAGTCATTATAAGGGAGAAAAGTGCAGTGCCGAATGAATGGCTTTCATGGAATAGTTAAGAGGAAATCAAAATTTTCTGCCATAAAGAGTGTAAGAAATAAAATAACTTCAGTTAATAGTAATGCGATTTACTTTTTAATAAAATAACCATTCAAGTAATCTGATTACAGTTTTTAGAGAAGTAATTATCAATTTGTAGTGGATTACTTTGAGTAACTTATCCAAAAGTGTTTACAGTTGTACATTATCACATAAAAGTCTATCAGAACACTTTTTTTTTCCCTATATTCGTTTGTAAAACAAATTCTCAGAGCTGGTTGGTTTGGTTCAGGGCTTAATGCTTTGTATTGAAGACTCCCTGTCTTAGGTCAGTTAGGATCGCTACTTTATTTTAAGGATGTTAAATGTTAGAATAATAGTAGAGAGCATGTTTTATTTCTTTCATCACATTCCCAGTGGGTCAGAAGTTTACATACACTTTGATAGTATTTTCTAGCATTGCCTTTAAATTGTTTAACTTGGGTCAAACTTTTTGGATTGCCTTCCACAAGCGTCTCACAATAAGTTGCTGGAATTTTGGCCCATTCCTCCAGACAGAACTGATGCAACCGAGTCATGTTTGTAGGCCTCCTTGCTTCGCACATGGTTTTTCAGTTCTGCCCACAAATTTTCTATCAGATTGAGGTCAAGGTTTTGCGATGGAATCTTATACCTTGATTTTGTTTTGCTTAAGCTATTTTGCCACAAATTCTGAGGTATGCTTGGGGTTATTGTCCATTTGGAAGACCCATTTGCGACCGAGCTTTAAATTCCTGGGTGATGTCTTGAGATTTTGCTTCAATATATCCACATAATTTTCCTTCCTCATGACATCTAATTGCACCAGTCCCTCCTGCAGCAAAACACCCCCACAACATGATGCTGCCACCCCCATGCTTAACAGTTGGGATGGTGTTCTTCGGCTCGCAAGCCTCACGCTTTTTACTCCAAACATAACGATGGTCTTTATGGCCGAGCAGTTCAAATTTAGTTTCATCAGACCAGAGGACATTTCTGCAAAAAGTAAGTTCTTTGTTTTCATGTGCACTTGCGAACTGTAGTCTGGCTCTTTTATGGTGGTTTTGGAGCAAAGGCTTTTTCCTTACCCAGCAACGTTTCAGGTTATATTGATATAGGACACGTTTTACTGTGGATATAGATACTTGTCTTCCTTTTTCCTCCAGCATCTTCACAAGGTCCTTTGCTGTTGTTCTGGGATTGATTTGCACTTTTCACACCAAACAAAATTCATCTCTAGGAGACAGAATGCGTCTCATTCCTAAGTGGTATTGTGGCTGCAAGGTCCCATGGATCCCATACTTGCGTACCATTGTTTGTACAGATGAACGTGGTACCTTCAGGCATTTTAAAATTGCTCCTAAGGATGAACTTTGTGGAGGTCCACAATTTTTCTTTGCTGATTTCATTCGATTTTTTTCATGATGTCAAGCAAAGAGGCACTGATTTTGAATATATCCACAGGCACACCTCCAGATGACTCATATTAGCCTATCAGAAACGAGTTGGGTAATTGCCTAAAGGATTGACATTATTTTCTGGAATTTACCGAGCTGTTTAAAGGCATAGTTAACTTAGTGTATGCAAACGTCTGACCCACTGGAATTGTGATTATAGTCAATTAAAAGTGAAACAATCTGTCTGTAAACAATTGTTTGAAAAATTAGTTAAAAATAGATTTTTTTATTTTATGTTTTAGGTTAGGCTGTCCTGGCTTCACACAGCCAGTGTACAAACCAACACCTGTTGAAAGAGGAGTGTCCAAATCTCTGTTCTTTCCTGACGCGGCCATCAACAGCCACCCAAGATTCAGGTAAACTGAACTATCTCTGATTTCATTCTGGAATTGGAAAAGTGAAAGTTTTATGTTGCAGTTGAATGTGTTAGAGACATGTGACTCTAGAGCAGTGTGAAGTTGTTTGTATTGGTCAACTCGGCATTACAGGAGGATTATGAGGAATCCAGTCCAACACACAATGATTTTTCACATACCAGCAGCAGAGAGCATTTTGAACTGTTCTGTACATCTCCTAATAAAAACTCCCTATTAAATCAACTAAAATTCCAAATATCTTTAAAAGAGGCACTTTAGTTATTTTTGCATTAAAAGCGCAGTTTTTGGCTGCGCTCTCCTCTCCCCCCCCCCCCCCCCCCTCCCTCTCTTTCTTTCATGTGCATGCAGAGGATGCGCATTTCTTCATGTGCATTTCTTTCATGTGCATGCAAGGGAGAGATATACCAGGTGAAGATGGTTTAAGCAGAGTTTCTTGCTTGTTTTATGTGTCAAAATGATGGACAGCATTCTGAGTAATTAAACTCTCACTCACATGCAAGATTCTGAGAAAAATAGCGAGTCAAATAAAAATGTGTGAATCCATAAAAAGTGCGATAATAGTATCATGTAAGCTTGTCAGCATCCTCGTCTAACTCAACTTGATGAGCAAAATCTCAAACATAAAATAACAAACAAAAAAGTCATGCAATGCCACTACTAATAAAAGCCTCTTTGCACAACTGCGTGAGGACGATGTGTACCAAATTGACAGTATTCTGCTTCTAACGCAAGTGCGCTGGCAGTCGTATGGACAACAAGTACCATTGCGGTTATGCAAAATCCATGGCAATGCATTTTCATTTAATTTTCAAGCAAATAGCATTGTACTGTAGTCATAATTTTGCATTTCTCATGGCTATTGATGATAGTGCTATCTCGCGAGTGCACTGGAGCAAACACATAGCGTGAGTATCCGTGGTGGTGATATACCTGGACTTATATATAAGTAGAGGGGGCTTCAGGGTAAAAGGTTGGGAACCACTAGTCTGGTGCATATTTTCAGAGAAAAACAATATTACAAAAACAATGAAAAGATGAAAACAATGTTATTTATATCTCTGATGCCGATTCGCGAAGGATCTGATTGGAAAACCGTGGACTGCAGTTATAGCGTGTTACTCCCATACTGTTGACAAAGAACTTGGCTTTTGGACCCGCGATCTGATCCACCCTCCTCCGCTTCAGTCACCAGAATTTGGAGAACACATGCTCCCGACTGCATATTTTCATCAAACCCCCTATTCAACTACATCCAGGGGGCTCAGACATGTCATTCAAGCTGAGATGAGCCATCTTCCCTGGCTCCATTCACCGTGAGTTAGACCCTGGAGCACACGCGCTCCCAGTGCATTGACTTAGTAATTTTTTCACTACTTTTGCTTAGCCGTTCACCCAGGGTCTTTAGCCTGTGCCTCAAGCTGAGAGGCGTCACCCTCCTCGGCTTCGGTTGCCTTCACCGTGGGCCTGGAGGAACCGCTCCTGTGGCCTGCATTTTCTCATCAAACCTCCTGTTCAACTGCACATCCAGGGGGCTCGGACATGTTATTCAAGCCGAGATGAGCCACCCTTCCTGGCTTTGCTCACCGTAAGTTAGACTCTGGAGCACATGTACTCCCTGTGCATTGACCGAAACCCCCTGTACAACTGCACATCCAGGGGCATTGACTTATTTCCACTGCTTTTCATTCAATTGCATTGGGAGCAGGTGTGCTCCAGGCTTCACTGACGGTGATCTAAGCAGGGGAGAGTAAGGCTCCCCGGCTTGAGGCAGTGACTAAAGACCCTGGGTGAACGGCAGAGTCAGTTTACATTTGTATGGGGGAAAAAATGAACAGAAGCATCTTTATTGTAAGTAAGTTTATTTACCATTGTAACATTTCAAATTGTAATGTTCTTTTCACATTGTTTATAAAATGCATAAATATATATATGGAATGCATTATAATATATTCCCAAGTAATAAAAAAAAAATTAGATCTTCATGTATATTTTGATTTGTGTGGTATTTTTTACATTGAAATATAAACAAATTGTGTGTTTTGAACCACGTTCAACATTTGGATTACGTAGTTACTACAAGTGGTCTATTGGTGCCTCCAAGTGACCTTTTTTTGAAAGTACACTTACATAAATCATTATTGAACAAAGAGTTTTGATCATATCCACTTCAAAATTATGTCAGCCTCTCATCAGACATGGGGCTTTGCATCAGAATTGTTGTTGGGGCACTGCGCATTGTCTTGCATATTTAAAAATAAAGTATTTTAGAAATAATATTTGCGGTCACTATTCAAAATATTTCAATAGCTCTAACTAATTTCTTAACACTAAAATGATACATTTTTTCTCAATAATAACAAATGTTTAAGTGTCTACTTTCAAACGAGCCCAAGTTTGTGTTTGTAAACCAAAGGCTTCAAGAACTGCAAGAGTTTAACTTAGGGTATGTCGTTTCAAGCTCATGCACAAAAAGAGGCCGAATGTTAAGGGATGCATTATTGTATTATACAACACTTAATTTAAAGTTAAAACTGAAAATACATGAATGCAGTTATGAATGACATGAACATTTTATTTGATAGATTTAAATGTTGATGAACTAGCTATTAATCTATTAAGAATTAAGCCTACTGGGGCCTGGGTAGCTCAGCGAGTATAGATGCTGACTACTACCCCTGGAGTCGTGAGTTAGAATCCAGGGCATGCTGAGTGACTACATCCAGGTCTCCTAAGCAACCAAATTGGCCCGGTTGCTAGGTTGGGTAGAGTCACATGGGGTAAGCTCTATGTGGTTGTCGCTATAATGTGATTCGCTCTCGGTGGGGCGCGTGGTGAGTTGTGCATGGATGCCGCAGAGAATAGCATGAAGCCTCCACACGCGCTATGTCTCCGCGGTAACGTGCTCAACAAGCCATGTGATAAGATGCGTGAATTGACAGTTTCGGATGCGGAGGCAACTGAGATTCGTCCTCCGCCACCCAGATTGAGGCGAGTCACTACGCCACCATGAGGACCTGGAGCCCATTGGGAATTGGGCAAGGAATTAAGCCTACCTACAGTATATGTTTGTTAATGGCAAATGGATGTATAAAGTGTGGTAGTTTGGTGAAGCCTGTAAGGTTAATTTAAAAATAACAATTTGAAAAAGGTTTATCTGAGAATGTGTCCTTTGTCATGTATGAAGAATCTTTTGTTAATTAATTCTGTAGTAATTTTTAATGCATGCATGCTCTGTTGTGACACATTACCAGTTGTATCAAACTGAACTCCAACTGTGCCCCTAAATAATGCTAAACGCAAACATGTACTTAAAACCTCAAGTGGGGACCCACCATTACTGCTGAGAATGATTTACCCATTACATATCAATGCCCAGGCAATCGCAGACTGTGCTTAAAACCACTCAGAACACCCCAGCATAATGGCGGAGTGTTTTTGCACAGGCAAGCACCTCTTAAAATTGAGTTATGTAATTATGATAAATATTTCAGTATTTCCATTACAGCTCCATCTTGAAAAGGTAGTATTAGGTAGCCTATAATTAACGGGGTTTATTTGTTAATTCTACAGCACCCTGACCAGAAACATACGCCACAGAAGGGGTGAGAAAGTGGTGATAAATGTGCCCAGTAAGTCTATAATTTTATTTATTTCATTTATTTATTTTTTAAGTTGAAAGTCAATCTTGTTCTAAAAATGAAAAAGTATATAATAATTTGGTTTGTCTTGACTGTTTGTCATTAGTTCCTCATGAGATCGAGTGAATTAGTTTAATTTGAGCATCAAGATGTTTTAACATGTAATTGAGGAACTCTTCACAAACCTAAGCAGTTATTCCAGCGACAAGCAGTTTCTCTAACCAAACTAAATGCAAAACTGTTGCACAATTTGAATTTTCTGGGTTCAATACGAGTTGAGCTCAATCAATAGAATGTGGGGCATAATGTTGATATCCTGAATGGGGCTGAATGGGACTAGTCTATATACATCAAAATGTACATTGTGTGGCTAAATTTTTTAAACAATGTGTTTACAATTTAGTAACGCTTGCTAATCTTATCAGGGTACAGTTATATCTAATATTGCAACTTGGTTACCACTAAGATGCTATGCTTGTAAGTAATTTGTACACTAAAATTATGTAGAACGGAGGTTTTATTGCACAAAAATAATGTTAACATGGATAATCAGGGCCCTATAAAATCCGTTTTATTTTTTCCCAAATTCCGTTTTATTTTTTCCCAAATTCCGTTTTTTCCGTTTTAATTTTTGAAAATTCCGTTTTTTCCGTTTTAATTTTTGCGAATTCAGTTTTTTTTACCCTTTACTGTTATTTCAGTCGTAAAAAGAGTGTGCTTTTAATGTTAATGATTAAAATGTACACAAATAAAACAGGAATGACCTTAAATTTATTGAGGTAACAAACATCACATTTACTCAGTACTTTTACTGCATGATGCAACATAACACTGTTATCCTTGTTCTTCACATGGCTTTTGGATGACAGGTGGTCAGTGCATGTATTTTTGCGCTTCCAGTCAACGGAATGTTGACAAAATTTGCAAAACAATAGTTCACCTGACACGTAAAAGTCACGAGGGAACTGCTCGGCTCTGTACTCAGGGCTTAGCGTCGTGTTTCAAGTTTTTCGCCGAAAGCGGAGCTGTGGAGAGCCGCTTCACCATTTTTTCATTGTTTTGATGGGGGAGGGTGAGGGGGAGCTGAAATGACGGAGCGGGAGGGGTTGTGTCGCCCAGATTTGCGTCCCCCGGTGTGCATTTCCCCCAGACGTACGTTCTTCTCCCACACAAAAACAGAATTTCATTTCAAATGTAAAAATTCCGCGAAATTCCGCGTTTACACCAGATTCCGCGTTAATTTGCCAATTCCGCGATTCCGTCCGCGATTCCGTGATCGTGGAAATTATAGGGCCCTAGATAATGGATACTTTAAAAATAGTGTTCATTGTAATGTTTATGGACTTGCCCCATTCTTTGTAAATGCCTTAATATAACCACGTTATTTGCTACTTTTTTTAATAAACGAGGGATGAGAAATAATTTTCTGTGGTAATTCACATTATGCTACAAATGCTGTTGATTGAGCTGAACTTGTATTGAATCTGAAAAATTCTTATAAAAACAAATGTGATGCTTAAATTGTTTTAAGCCATGAACCAAACCAAACCACTCCGAGATTAATCACAGCATAACACATTTTTGATACATGGTATATATTGATAGCAATTAAAAAATAAATAAAAGCATTTTATTATATATAAGCATGGTTAAACAGTGAGTATTAAACACATTTTCTGGTAAATGTAAATTAGTAGAATGGGAACATTTCCATAGTTAGAGCGACTTCTCTGATTGGTGAATCTCTCTTCAGGATTATGGGTAATGTAGTTCTTCACTGGGGATTTGGTTATGCAACACATTTATAAAAATGTTGAAATCGCACACACTTGTGACTTCTATAAAAGCATCTATCAATACTTAATCTCAGAGCTCATGGTTGGTCTCTCTTAACTCTTTCCCCGCCAGCGTTTTTAAAAAAAAGTTGCCAGCCACCGCCAGGGTTTTTGACGATTTTCGCTAAACTTTAATGGCCCGCAGAATATTTTCTTCCATGAATATATGAAGATGCTATATATCACAATAAAGATCTGAGCCTCTGTTTTTAGGCAAAAAAAAAAAACGATTTTATTTTATCTTCATTTGTTCTTTTTTTTATTGCGACTTGAACAGAGGTAGGTTTTGTCAAAAAACAACATTTCAGATAAAAAGCTGAGAAAAAGGCATGTTTATGTCTGATATTTTGAGCTTCTCATACTCCACTTCTTCATGTTTGAGACGATCGCAGTCTGTTTCTTTGATCAAAGAGTTGCGTACTCTTTCAAAACATGCGGAGGGGTCTTCCTTACCGTATAACACCTAAAACACGGAAACCCGGAAAATTCCGTGTTTGGCGGGGAAGCGTTTTTTCATAAAACACGGAAAATTCCGTGTTAGGCGGGGAAAGAGTTAAAAAGTTAACATTATTGTTAAAAATCAATTTCTCCTTTTTTCCTTCCAAAACCTTACTATTGTACTCTGTTATGTAGAAAGGGCTTTTATACTAATGAGACTTTATGGTGGATAGGTCGGTTGCCAATTTATTGCGTCACACCTAGTTAGGACACATTGTATTTTACCCCAACATTTTCACTCATATTATAGTGTGATTCTCACCATGTTTTGCATTGCTTCTCATTCAACATTCTTGTCCTTAACAGTTTATAAAGATAGCAAAACCCCATCCCCGTTTGTAGAGACGTTCCCAGAAGATGATGGCGAGGCTGCGCGGGCGGCCCTGCCCGATCACATATACATGGACGCCATGGGCTTTGGCATGGGAAATTGTTGCCTGCAGGTAAATTCGTCCCTTTTACTCCAAGAAACCTGAAGATGGTTGACTTTTGTTGATTTTTGTTGAGTAATATTTGAGTCAGGTTGACGTTGTATGAAGTTTGTACACCACTGTGGCTGCAGGTGACGTTCCAGGCATGCAGCATCATTGAGGCACGGTATCTCTACGATCAGCTGGCCACTTTCTGTCCAATAGTGGTAAGACAACACTGCTTAAAAGAAGGCAAAGTCTTTCAGCAGAGTTCATGCTCCATGTAATACTTTAAACACAATATCTTTACTCGCCAAACACCAAAAAATGCAAGTAAACTATTTGGGCCCTATTTTAGGAGTGATCCGCTTTAAGCACAGCACTATGCGATACGTCATTCGTGCAAATTCGGTGGGCATGGCCATGAAGTTTTGCTATTTTTGTGCAAGCGTGGGCCATGTCCAAGCACAAGTGGGTTGGTGAAATTGCGTGCACAAAGCACTAATGGACTACCATAGTTCTCCGGTTATTGCACCGTCTGCATCCTATTATATAGTCTGTTCTCTGGCAAGCAATGTCGATATAAATTAAGACAGCCTTTTCATAAGAATTTGGTAGTTTAAATGGCAGTGCATCTCTTGATCTGTGACTATTGTCGACTGCGCTGCTCTAGACAATGATATGTGTTTTGTATGTTCTCTATCAGCCTCTGTGGTACTATTGGATCTTATCCTGTTCGCCCGTGTCTCATAAATATGCTTCACTTTTCTCCCATTGTTCATTTATTTGTAATGTTGTGATTCTAACTGCGCCTTTGAGGAATCCCCAAACAGCAAATGCAGAAACTGAGTTTAGACTTTTTATCAGGAAAATAGCAAATTGCTCTCTTCACAACTTCATTAACATACAATACACCCTCAATTTGCGTATATATTCCCACATATAGCGCAAACACACACACACACCCATGAACACTTGTGTTTTGCGTTGGTTCAATAATTGCGCTTCGAATTAGCGCTCTCAGGAAAATTGGATAAGATGTAGAGCTGTGCCTAGCGTGGTCATGAAAATAGATCCCTTTGTGACCAATGAAGGGTTTTGTGCCTGTACAACACTACTCATTGGAAAATGGAGCTTGTTACTGGAAAAGCGACACTATTGTGAAAATGGCTGAGCTACTCTCACACTACTGAAATATGTAGTTAAGTAAGTGTTGTTGCTATTTTTAGTTAACTACTCCCCAACACTTGTTGCCTGAAGTTTTTCCTTGTTTTTTTCTTTTTTTTTCTAGTATTTCTAGTTTTGTCCTGTCTGTGCAATAATTTTCACTGCCATTGGCTGGGGGTAAAAGTTAATTTTGGACCGTGGTTTCTATTATAGTAAACAAAGCCACCCTCATCATTTTTGCCATATTGGTGTGATAAGTATTTAGTTGTGGCAACTTGTACGACTACATCTTTCGTCAGTGTTTCTCAGAAATGCACAAACAATAGTACGCAAGTTTAAACACCATTCATCCATCATACCATTCAGGAAGGAGTGAAATGTTGTAGATCTTCTGCATTCCAAGAGTTCTGTGATGTTTTTTTTATGTAGATGGCTCTCAGTGCCGCGTCACCCTTCTATCGTGGCTTCGTATCAGACATTGACTGCCGCTGGGGTGTGATCTCTGCCTCTGTGGATGACAGAACTCGAGAGGAGCGGGGACTAGAGGTGAGAACTGCATCCCATCATCCACTGAAATGGGGCTTTTGCTGGTGCAGGAGCTGGTGCTCTGAAGGGGATCTGTAAACCTCTCTCAAACAATGACTTCATTATGTAACCACTTAACTATGTTAGTCTTTGTTTACGATTCTTATTCCTAGTTTTGAGGACTTTTTAACATCCATAGTCATTTTGAAATTGAGACAAATGAGGAAAATAGAGTAGTTGAGCAGCACTACAAAATTAAGACCGTGGCATCCATCAACTGAATGCGTGATTTGGCGCGCCGGGCGCTTGAAGCGTAGACCATTTAGTTGATTATAGTGTGAGCAATCTAATTTTCTACCATGCAGTTTGTTTTATGCGTCCTCACTATACTTGGTCTGGATTTTATCTCTTTCACTTTTTGGCTAATGTCGTCACTGTTTCTAATTCAAGACCAGTAGGTTTTAGGGTCTGGAAATGTGTTTTTAGTTGCTGAAACTGGTCTCAGTTTCTTTTTAATCACTTTTTTTTTTTTTTACATTTAGTCTCTCATTTAAAAAGAAATAACTACATGTGGAGTAGTAAGTAATACTAAAATGCTTTTAGATGGAAGACCCTGCTCTGACATGTAACGTCAACGGCCCATGTGCTTTATCTCTCATTATACACTTCTACTTCACAGTTCTGTTAAACTGGCTTGCATCTCGTGTTATTGCTGTTCATCTGTTTCTCTGCAGCCACTGAAAACCAATAAATTCAGGATCCACAAGTCTCGGTATGATTCGATTGACAGCTACCTGTCCTGCTGCGGTGAGAAATATAATGACATTGAGCTAACCATTGATGAAGACATCAACAAACAGCTGCTTGATGCAGGTAATCTCTCTCTCACACACACTGATGATCATTAGAGCAGCAGACCATGTGTTGCAGGCTCTATAAGCATGCTGTACTTTTGCAGGCATTGACAAACTGCTGGCGCAGCACATCGCACATCTCTTTATCCGTGACCCGCTGTCACTCTTCGAGGAGAAGATTCATTTAGATGACGAGAACGAATCGGACCACTTTGAGGTATGTAAAGTTGCCATCTTATTTTTAGAGTTTCAGGAAGTAGATGAGCCTTTATTTGATTTCATGCAAACTAAAAAATGATTAATGAACGCTTTGCATTGGTATATTTCGTATTTGTATGTATTTAATGCTGCCTGGATGAAAAAAATGAAAATGAATTAAAGTTTTTCCATGTTACAGAATCTTCAGTCAACCAACTGGCAGACAATGAGGTTCAAGCCGCCCCCTCCAAACTCTGACATTGGATGGAGAGTCGAGTTCCGTCCGATGGAGGTATGAAACAGCTGAAACTGCCTGCTGTCTGTCTGTGCATGCTGTCTGTCTGCTCACTGTCTCTGTGCCAAATGATGAAAGCAGACCTCCAGTTTGAGTGATTGTCGGGTTAGCAAAGTAAACTTGAGTACTCTGCCACCTACAGTTTGCTTGAACACACAACATTTAGACACATAAAAGGGATAGTTCACCAAAAATGAAAATTCTCTCATCATTTACTCACCCTCATACCATCCCAGATGTTTGACTTTCTGTCTTCTGCTGAACACAAATGAAGATGTTTAGTAGAATATTTCAGCTCTGTAGGTCCTCATAATACAAGTGAATGATGATCAGACCTTTGTAGCCCTAAAAATCACATAATGGATACATAAAATAAGACTCCATAAGAGGTGATATGATGGGTGTGGGTGAGAAACAGATACATTTGGATTTAATTAAGGTAATTTTACTCAATCTTCAGAGAATTTTCATTTTTGAGTGAACTATCCATTGTGCATTTGCACCGTGAACTATATGCACCTGATTATTAAACTTCTGTTTTGTCATTGCTGCCTCTGGAATGAGAATCAGAATGTTTTCAGAATTGAATGAAAAATGGACAAGGATCCTGGACGGTAGTTTAAAATCAGTGCTTTAAGTGTTGTCAAAAGATGTAAACCAAACCAAAATATACCCAAGTCCATTTTACAGCAAAATCTATAGAAAAAAAGATAATTACAAATTGCATGAAGAAACCAATGTTTTCTCTATATTTAATAATTCATAACATTAATTCTCTTTTCTCAATGGTGATTACTGTAATGCATTGACATTTTTATTGAAATCAGCAGTACAACAAATATTTTATACCAAAAAAATAATTTAAAATGAGATTTTTATTTTCATTATGGTAATGAGAATTGGGGCATAATCATGTCATAATCCAAAACATTATTAAGAGGTCTACCAATCATGGATTTTGACGATAATTTAGGTGGTGGAAAAGACCGATTTATCTGTCCACAGTTTTTTTTATTCATTTATAGAAGTTAAAAAGTTTGCTTTGTGTTGGTGCCCATCAAAGTAACAAAAGACTGAGGCTACAATAGTCTAAAATGAGCAAAAGCCCAGCTGCAGTTTATTATGCTAACAAAATCCCAATAATAAACAGAAAGCTTAAGATTTGCTGCATTGCACAGGAATGTTTACTGTAAACAATCCCCCAAAATTCTCTCTCTATTCTCTCTCTCTCTATTTTCTCTCTCTCTCTCTATTTTCTCTCTCTCTCTCTATCTCTCTCTCTCTCTATCTATATATATATATATATATATATATAGTTGAAGACAGAAGTTTACATACACCTTAACCAAATACATTTAAACTCAGTTTTTCACAATTCCTCACATTTAATTGCAGAAAACATTCCCTGTCTTAGTTCAGTTAGGATCACTACTTTATTTTAGGAAAGTTAAATGTCAGAAAGATAGTAGAGATAATTATTTATTTCAGTTTTTATTTCTTTCATCACTTTCCAAGTGGGTCAGAAGTTTACATAAACTTTGTTAACTTGGGTCAAACATTTGGGGAGCCTTCCACAAGCTTCTCACAATACGTTTCTGGAATTTTAGCCCATTCCTCCACACAGAACTGGTGTAACTGTTTAAGGTTTGTAGGCCTCCTTGCTTTTACATGCTTTTTCAGTTCTGCCCACAAATTTACTATCGGATTGAGGTCAGGGCTTTGTGATGGCCATCTATTTTTTGAAGTGCACCAGTCCCTCCTTCAGCAAAGCTCCCCCACAACATGATGCTGCCACCCCCATGCTTCAAGGTTGGGATGGGGATCTTCGGCTTGCAAGCCTTCCCCTTTTTCCTCCAAACATAACAATGGTCATTATGGTCAAACAGTTCCATTTTTGTTTCATCAGACCAGAGGACATTTCTCCAAAAAGTAATATCTTTGTCCCCATGGGCACTTCCTAACGGTAGTCTGGCTCTTTTATGGTGGTTTTGGAGCAGTGGCTTCTTCAATGCTGAGCAGCCTTTTATGTTATGTTGATATAGGACTAGTTTTACTGTGGATATAGATACTTGTCTACCTGTTCCCTCCAGCATCTTCACAAGGTCATTTGCTGTTGTTCTGGGATTGATTTGCTCTTTTTGCACCAAACTATGTTCATCTCCAGGAGACAGAATTCGTCTCCTCCTTGAGCGATATGATGGCTGCGTGGTCCCATTTTATTTATACTTGCGTACCATTGTTTGTACAGATGAACGTGGTACCTTCAGGCATTTCTTTAGATGTTCCTATGATGTCAAGCAAAGAGGCACTTAGTTTGAAGGTAGGCCTTAAAATACATCCACAGGTACACCTCCAGTTGACTCCAATTAGCCTATCAGAAGCTAATTGTCTAATTGCCTAAAGGCTTGACATCATATTCTGGAATTTCACAATTTGCTTAAAGGCACAGTTAACTTAGTGTATATAAACTTCTGACCCACCCAAGTTTCATTCTTTATTTGTATTTTTTTTCTTCACATTTTAGAATAATAGTAAAGTCATCACAACTACGGAATAATAGAAATGGAAATATGGGAATTATGTTGTGACAAAAAAAAATAAAGTTTTATGTACATATGTTGTGCATGAAAATCCCAAGAGATCAGCAGTTACAGAAATACTCAAACCAGCCGTCTGGCACCGACAATCATGCCACGGTCCAAATCACTGAGATCAAATTTTTATATATGAACATTAACTGAATTTCCTGACCCATACCAGCTTGATACATTACACTGCTTCCACACGATTGGCTGATTAAAAAATTGCATGAATAAGTAGGTGTACCTAATAAAGTGGTGGGTCAGTGTGCATCTCAACAAATATTTATTATTATTCCAAAAATATGAGGTTGAAGACACGATGTACATGCTGATGGGGCATGTTTCTTCACATTCTTTGCATCCCCTTGCTTCAATTTAGAACACTTGATTTATATCTAAATAAAATACATTATTCATATTTTTATTACCATTGCCCTTTTAGTCCCACTCCATCCCTGATGGATAATTTTGCACTTTTGATAAACAGTATGTTTTTTTTTATTATTATTTAAAGGAACTGTTTTGCTGAAAGTAATAATACAAATTAAACTAACTTTTCATGATTCAGGCTTTGGTTTTTTTAAGTTTAAAAAAAAAAGAAAAAAGTATTTTCTCCCAATTTGGAATGCCCAATTCCCAGTGCTTAGTAGGTACTCGTGGTGGCACGGTTACTCACCTCAATTTGAGTGGTAGAGGACTAGCCTCAGTTGCCTCCGCTTCTGAGATCTTATCACGCGGTGCATCAGTTATCAAAATAATCATTAGTTGCTGCCCTATATTACTGTGTGAAATGTTATTATTGTTGGTAGAAGTTTGTTGTTGTTTCTTGACTGATGTCTGATCATCATATGCAACTGTCCTTTATTTGCTTTGTTGCAGGTCCAACTGACAGATTTTGAGAACTCTGCTTATGTGGTTTTTATCGTTCTTCTCACCCGTGTCATCTTGTCCTATAAGCTGGATTTTCTCATTCCATTATCAAAGGTTTGGATTGTATTTTTTTATTTAATTGAATATAAATAATTGTTGTTTCCTCTATGGATGATATTAAGTAGCAGTAAAAATCTGCATATTGATAAAATATTGTTTAAAAAAAACAAACTACAAGAATTAGCATTGTGCATGTGTTTGAAGCACTTCATACAGCCATTTACAATGGTTTTGTGTTTGTTTAGGTTGACGAGAACATGAAGGTTGCCCAGAAGCGGAACGCCGTTCAAGAGGGCATGTTTTATTTCCGGAAAGATGTCTTTAAAGGTGAGTTAACACACTGAATGAACCCTTTTATAAATGAAAGTTCCTTTTCTTTTTCTTTCTATTTAAACTAGACATGATCAAAGTTGTGTATTTAATCTGTTGTATTAGTCATTCCAGACTTGCACATGTTTTAGATCAAAAGATGAAGAATTACCATTGGGTGATTTCTGCAACATAACAATAGCCTAGTTTCCATCCACCTTTCGCTATTTTGTTATCGACAAAGTGAAAATGCGGGGGGGATTGCAACATTTGCTGCCTTCTGCCCATTTCCATTCAAATGGCCTTTTATCGATGAAAAGGGTGTGCTTGATGACGTCATGCCTAAAAAAAACACATTGTCGCATAACATTTGGTTTAGCGCAACAGAAATCTGCCCTGAAGCCGTTTCCATTCAGAAATGTGTGTTTATCGCTAATTTGCCTCTCGGATGTCCCTAATTGTTTTCCTCAGAAGTTTGGTTAAAATGTGGAGAGTATTGAGACAATTCATTAAAATTAGTCAGTTTATTGTCATTTTAATTTCACAAATAAAAGCCATCAGAAGAGGAGGAATAGCAATCAAAAAGGTACAGTTGCCCTTCTGATGGGCATCTAATCTAAAGCATCACCATCACAACTGCATAATGTCCCACATATTACTCCAGCAACTTTTAACAACCAACTGAACTTTATTATCATCTCAAATTTATTTGAGCATCAAAATGCAAATGTATATTTTCTGAAGAAGCAGTAAATGCGATCTGAGGTAAAGACGGTTAGATTTAAAGTATTTAAACGTATTACAATTTTCAAAAGCTAATTTTCTGAAAGTGAACTCAGCATTGGACAAATAGTTCTGACAGTTTATATTCTTGAAAAAAGTGCAGAACATTCTGAGAATGTCATTCAGCCGACTTTATTCATCTACAGAACGGGGTAAAACTAATTTAATTTTGAGAAAAGATATATATAGGTCTAAAAATATAAATTTTTTCGTTTGGTAATTTATTTTATATAATACATTATATTCAGGATTTTGCCGGCATTTTTTCAAAAGTAAAACTAAACAATAAATTAATAGAATTGTGCTTTAATTGTTAAAAAAAAAAAAAAAAAAAAGGACAGATACTTCTAGTATTGTGAATTTATTTTGTATTTAAAACATCTTTGTGCACAGAAATTATATGTTTTAGGGCTGTCTATTTAACGCGTTAATTCAGTGCGATTAATTTGCCAAAAACATTTACGCAATTAATCGCACCATAATAAGGAAGATTCTTGAGAAATGCAAGCTTGTAGTACCACATGTTTACTCCAGAGGGCAGTAAGTGAAATTTCAGCTGTATGAGCAACACACAGTTTATACAGTGAAGCAACCCACAACACAAACATTCGTTACGTTTTTGCGTTCAAAACACTTGATGGAGCGCAAATGCCAACTAAGGTATCTCAAGATGTGTTTAAAGATTGAGTATTAAACTATATTTAACTTGAAACAGTGACCTAAACATTTTATGTTTATGACTCAACACATCCAAGACGCTACACAAGCATGTCTGACGCTTGTTGAAATTGACGGGTCCTTAAACAAGTCCTCATAATAAATCTCAAACTGATTGACAAATTCACTTGTGTAATGGATAAACTGTGTGCCAATGATTGACTTATGATCAATAATATGGTAGTAAACAATACATTATATTCTAAAGCCACTTTTTGTATTGTCTTATTAATGATTAACTCTTCTGCCACAAGAATGTAATGCATTTTAATTATCTGAATATTTTTTATTATATATATATATAATTTTTAAATATTTAAAGATAACTATGTATAATTATATATTGATATAAATATGTAATTTTATATATTGAATTATTGTTATATGAGGGGCTTTCTCCTATATTTGTATATGCGATTAATCACGATTAATTAATCGGGACACCATGTAATTTATTTTAATCGATTGACAGTCCTAGTTTTTTTGTATTGTGGGCTAATTCCAAGACTGCCATCTATTATTTTGAATAGTGAAAAAGGAAAACAGTGGCCATTCATTTGTTAAATAAGATATTTGTGTTGGCAGTCCTGTAGTGTCACATTTGCAGATCGACTCTATATGCCATAAAGATCAACCCATAATCATGTACAATAAATTAGCATTCAATACTGTCGTCATGATTAACACAGGCTATCGATTGTGGCAAACTCTGGGTCATGTGACTACATTTTTGCGTTAATGCCAATTTTATCAACAAAGTGTTTCCAAACCATTTTTTTTGTAACATTTGATGTATCGACATAGAGTTTATGCTCTTTATGCAAGTTAAACGGAAAAATATTATGTCGACATTTGTGACATTTTAGCAATAATGTGCTTTTCCATCAGCTTTATTTTGATGTGCTAATAATTTTTTTCGCAAATAATCCTTGGGTGGGAACCTAGTTAATGACTAAGCATATTTTACTGGAATGCCATGAGACAACAGATTTATTCAAAGTTCTTTATTGGATGTTTTTAAACTGGTTTCAAAATGTCTTTTATATATAAATATGGGGGAGATTATATCGTTTTTATTGCAATGTTGTAAGAAGTTTACTGTGTACATCTCAACTACTTTGATCTTGGCATAAAAATAAACTTTGATCCCAAGATGTCATTAAAAATATAATAAATAAATAAAAAAACACCCTGAATGATAATGGCCTGTGTTTACATTATCAATATAATATACTGAACATATCAATATTGAGCTGTGACATCTATATGTGTTTTATAAAGTGTATACTGCACTTTATAAAATGGATGGATCCAGTCCCGGATGCTGATTGGTCAACAGCGTTCTTTATCCCTTCACAAGCTTCTGTTTATATCACTGCACAGCTAACCATTATTCTTGTGGCCTAGCAACGTTCTGTTTACTGTCAGGACTCTTTCATCTAGCAGAAGTGTGGCATTGAATGATTTTACTTTAAAAAACAACATTGTAATGAACATTTGGTCCGTAATATTTTCTTGTACCTTATTGCTGAAGTATTCAGTACATATTAATGTTGTATTCCTTTCTGAACATAGCCCAAGTGTTCATTTGTCAAATGTGTTTTTTGCAGGCTGTAATCCGGTGTTGGACCCCCCCACCACGGCTCAGAACGGAGTGGATAGTGACTGTAATGATGGTGAAGAGTTCACACTGATGAGTATCGACACCATCATCAATGGGAAGGTGTGTTACTCTGCTCTGTAACTTGAAACAGTTTCAAATGGGTAAAAACGGTACTGACCACTCGCATGCTGTCGTTTCTTCAGGAGGGAGTATTTCAGGGACTGATACCAATGCTGAACAGCTACCTTGAGAACATGGAGGTGGATGTGGACACGCGCTGCACTATCCTCAACTACCTGAAGCTCATTAAGAAGCGCGCTTCTGGTATGCAAATGTTCATGTTAATTACACAGGGTTTCTGCACGCAGATCCATGAAAGGCCTAAAGTTGTCTTAAATTCACTTTTCAAAAAGATGTTTACATACAGTAAAATCGGTGTGATAATTCTCTCATCTTCTACTCACCCTTATGCCATCTCAAACTTGAATGACTTTTTCTTCTGCACAAAGATATTTTGATGGAGATATGATGTGAACATATCCAATGAGGTCCAAAACTCCAATTTCCAAAAAGGACTTGAAGGCAGCATAAACATAATCAATAAGACTCTAGTGGTTTAATCCATGTCTTCTGAAGCTATACGGCTGGTTTCGGGTTGATGTAACTTTGTTTACTTTGCACAATGATGATTTGAAGCTAGATTATATCACGTCAGAGGACATGATTAAACCACATGAGTGGTATGGATTACTTTTATGCCTTTATTTCCTTTTTGGAGCTTGGAAGAGCTGGTCCCCATTGACTTGCATTGTATGGATGATGCTTTTTAAATTACGTTGTCAATCCAATTCAAATGAAAAAATGTAACATTCAAAGCCTTTGTAAAATAGCTGATCTATGTTTGTGTGCTGTGACATCTGTTGTGTTGTTTGCATTTTGTTTATGTTTTGACTCATTTGTTTTTCCTCTCAGGTGAGCTGATGACTATGGCTAAATGGATGAGGGAGTTTGTTGCCAATCATCCTCAGTACAAGCAGGACAGCGTCATTACAGACAAAATTAATTACGACCTGCTGCACAAGTGCGACAGAATCGCAAAGGACGAAGAGAAATGCCCAGAACTGATCGGAGAGCCAGTTAACAGGGCAAAATGAAATTGTGCCCACTCAGAAATAGTGTTGTCATATGAGAAGTCCCTTTGCATGAGAACGGAAGACCAAATATGTGAAAAGAAGCGGTCCAGAACAACAAATGTGTTTGATGAGAGAATTGAAAATGGCATGTGTTGATTGCCGAGCTCAGCCAAATCTTTGTTGAATTTGTAAATATCAGATTTTTATGATTCGCAAATAATTTGAATAACTTCAAAAGATAAAAGATGTAATTGCAGTCGGATATGTACATATTTCACGCAGCTCTCGGTTTGTGTGAGATGATGTAAATGTAGCAGACACTAAATTGAACATTTAGTGTGAGTTTCCTTGTTGAAATGTATTGTAAATACTGTACTTCATCAGGCATTAACAAGTGTACTTTCTTTTTTATAATGGACAAATCCGTTGAATTGCATAACAGATTATTATCCCTGTTGGCATTTAAGAGGTTTAAGTAATATTGTACCAAGATTGAATTTAAGACCCACAGATTTGGCACTGAAACTGATTTCTTGATGGGGAACTATGTGTGCAGCACTGACTAAACTCATGTAGGATTTCATTTGGGAAACAGTAGAAGACTGTAGTGTTGTGCATTGTATTGTGCTCACTAACAAGTCAACATATAATTTTTAAAGCCCATTTAATTTATTTTATACTAAATGAATGCTTAGTCTTCTTTAGTTAAGGTTATGGCATCAATGCTATGAATGCTGGTGTTTTGAGTCTACCACTAGAGGGTGCTGAGGGCCTTTTTTTATTACAATGCTGAAAAAATGAATTCGATTCATATGAAGAATGTGATTCTTTTAAGCTATAGCTTGTTAGCTTTAATGTCTGAATATGGCTTGAAATAAAGTGATTCCTGTCAATTTGTGTAGTTATTGAGTGGCTCATACACACTGGCCAACAATGCCTTTTAGGACTAAACCTCATAATCGTTTGAGCTTCTAATAATGAAATCAGCTGATAAAATCCTTCAAATGGTTTTTACATGGCATGTTTGTTCTTTCTATCTGAATTATTTAATCAATATCAGATTAGGTACTGACACTGCCTTTCCACACAAGCTTTATTGATGGTATTGTTTAAAGCATGGCCCTTGGACCAACAGTTTTGCTCAGCATTTTTTACTTCTGTTAATTTTATTGGACCATGGACTGTATTTCGACTCGTCCCTCCTTTTCTAAAAATCCATATTACAGAGGTGTTTGCAATACCTCACGGAACGAGTCGAAATAATTATTTTTTTGTGGTAAACATTGACACAAAAGCTATCGACTGAATTTAAAGGGATAGTTCACCCAAAAGTGAAAATGTTATCATCATTTACTCGTCCTCATACCATCCCAGATGTGTATGACTTTCTTTAATACAAATTATGACTTTTAGAAGAATATTTTGGCTCTGTTGAGCCTCACAATGCACCTAAATGATAACCAGAATTCAGAAGGTCCAAAAAGCCTATGAAGGTAAAAGTAATCCTGTGGTCAAATCCATATCTTTTCAAGCAATATGATAGATGTGGGTGAGAAACAGATCAGTATTGAAGTCATTTTTTTTCTGCAAATCTACACTTTCACGTTCAGTCATCTGCTGGTTGGGGCTGGTCAGATTGTGGAGATTTATAGCAATATATATATTTATTGATCCGTTTCTCACGCACACCTATCATATTGCTTCTGAAGACATGGATTTAACCAATGGAGGAATTTTTTGCTGCCTTTTTGTGCTTTTTAGACCTTCAGAATTTTGGTCACCATTCACTTGCACTGTATGGACCTATAGAGTAGAAATATTCTTCTAGAAATCTTAATTTGTTTTCTGCAGAACGTCATACACATCTGGGGTGACATGAGGGTGAGTAAATGATGAGAGAATTTCATTTTTTGGTGAACTTTTCCTTTAACTTGTATTGTACCTGGATTATTTCTTTAAGAATTGAGAAATGAAGTCTATTTTTAAGATTTATGCATTTAAATTGATACATTTCCATCAAACTAAATTTGAGCAATCTTCATATAGTCTACATAATTGTAAATTAAGTATAGAAACTATCGTTTGAGTCTCCTCCAAACTCAACTAGTGTTCATTCCAAGAGAAATTACATGATGGGGCACTAAAATTCCAGGAGTGATGTGGGCAGGTGTTAATCGGTGTATACAAGTTTTCCAAAAACCTTTCAAGGTGGTTAATTGGGCCGCACGAACATATTGGGAGCAATTTGAGACACTTTTCCTGTAAGTGCTGCCCTGAGTATTGGCCCCAAGTTTTAAGGAGATGGACGCTTTGCATCAGAGCCGAGCTGTGATTGGTCCATTGCGACCCCATATCAGAGCCGCGCTATGATTGGTCCGCTCCAACACCACACAAAAGCAGTGCTGTGATTGGTTTACTCTAACTTCAGATGAATGGGGTGACTTTGGTCGAGGATCAGTTCACGCCTTTGTCATAACTTTATAGCACTTTTTTTTTTTTTTTTTTTTAACAACGTCAAAATGGAATTAAAAACTGGTATCTTTACGTCGTAAATCCAGTTTAAGCACATTATAATCATGTAGTGGATTCTCATGAGGCAATGTCATGACAACAGCTCATATGTGAATCAATCGACAGATATTTAAAAGTTGAAATAAAAAACTACTATTTGAGATACTGATATATAAACATGTTAAAATAACGTCCTGGGGAAATGATTACTAATCTGAACTGTCCGTGTCAGTAATTCAGAGGAGGGCTCAGCGTGCTCGAGACTGCCCTGAAGCGGCAGTATAAAGAGAGACTTCTGTGAACACGGTCCGTTATTCGCATCAGTTTAAGGTGGACTGCAGACACTTGTGACTCGCTCTAGTTCATGTGACTGATCCGCGAAGAGTCCACACCAACACCATCCGTATAGGACAGTGCACTGAAGAATACATATCTGAAGTACCTTTATTGAGGTAAGACGCGTTTGAATAGTCTTTGATGCCATTCCAGTTAATGACAGTTCAATACGTTGACGCAAATTAGATTGAAACACCCCAAAATATGAAGGGAAACTGCTCTGTCCGGATGACACGCGCGTGACCACTGAAATGCGAATGATTCCAGAGATTTAGCCTTGAAAAATACTTTATGATACTCGTGGTGTGTCACGCATCATGTGGTATTATGAAAGAGTTTTGGCTTGGTTTTGATGCCGTCATGTGAAGCTGTTTTTTAAGAAGAAAAATAGTTTACTTTACCTCAGAATCAGGATGAGCTTTATTGCCAAGTATGTTTACACACACATGGAATTTGTCATGGGGACAGAAGCTTCCAGTGCAAAGAGAATGCAGCATATATACATACATACAAACATATACATATAGGCCTTGACTTAAAAAAAAGTTATACAAAAAATAAGATATAACAGATAAAAGATACATTTACAATAGCGCAATAATGTTGTTCGAATCTTTTATGTGCAGATTTACAGTTATGTGCAGGTGATGTAATGTAGTGAAGAAGAGGTAGGATATGTTAAAGACTATACAGTAAATTAAATATGGATATAAGTAGGAATGGATGGATTGAATATTGCACATTGTTTTATTGACAAAAGGAAAGTATTTGGGGGCAGTTTTAACGGTTCATGAAGCAGATAGCCTGAGGGAAAAAACTATTCCTGTGCCTGGCTGTTCTGGTGCTCAGTGCTCTGTAGTGCCGGCCAGATGACAACAATTCGAAAAGGAAGTGTGCTGGATGAATGGGGTCACGAGTGATTTTACCAGCACTTTTTGTTTCTCTGGATCTGTACAGTTCTAGCAGGGTGGGTAGGGGAGAGCCAATAGTCCTCTCAGCACTCCGAACTATCCTTTTGAAGCCTTCTGATGTCTGACTTGGTAGCCAAACCAAACCAGACAGTTTTAGAAGTGGAGAGGATAGACTCAATGACTGCTGAGCAGGGGTGGAAAGATTACTGAAAAATCATACTCAAGTAGAAGGACTGTTACTTCCCAAAAAATGTAGTGTGAGTAGAGTAGCTGTCCTAAAAACTACTTAAGTAAGAGTAAAATAGTAGCTCATTTAAAAGTACTCAAGAGTAGTGAGTTTTGAGTACTGAGTTGCAAAACATATTCCCCATTATAATGAACACTGTATGCCAACTTTTAAAATATATTACTTATCTATGATAAACTAGGGTTGGGCGATGTCCCCTAAATTGGCAGTTGATGATGTTGACAGTAAAACATCGCGATGGACGATGGGGTGGGGTGGGGTGGGGCGGTGTGGGGGAGGGGATTATATAATTTCATATAATTTTCAAAAATTATATGAAAAATAATAATTTCGTTATTTTACTAACCCAACTAATGACTCGTTGGCGCTTCATCAGTAGGTTGCACGACACGTGAAGCATTTTTTTTTTGCTTTCACTTAAGAAGAGTTGTGCACTTTTTATTTTAATATATCTCTTTACATAAATACTATTTTCCACTTAAAAACTATAATGTCGTTATTTTACTCACTGATGAGCAAAAGGTCGAGGCAGAAATGACCATGTACAGGAAATGGCCATTGATGGGGAAGAGGACCCGCTGACTTGGTGGAAAACGAAGGACAAAAGGTTTCCGTTCATGGCAAGATTAGCACGGAAATATCTGTGCATATGTGCTACCAGTACTCCATCAGGGCGGGTCTTCAGCACAGCGGGTAGTGTAGTTACTCCAATCCGCAGCTTATTAAAACCAGATAAAGTGAATATGTTGGTATTTCTGGCCAGAAACATCGAAATTTAAACATGGTCTATGGTGAAAGATATTAGAATTCTTTACGCATTTTTCGGCATCCGTTGCGGAGCTATTCAATTTTGCATTATTTTTTAAACGTTCATTTGTGTAGTTCATATGACCACTTTACAATAGTTCAATAACATAATTTATTTTGTAGCCTGTGTTGAAGTTAATTGTGCTGCTAATTATAAGTGAAATGTTAATGCCGAGTTTCGGTCTGAGTGTTGTTCCTGTTTTCTTGTTTTATTTGTTGTTCTTCTATGTTTTAATAAATGTGTGTTATTCATATTCACTTTGTTTCTTTCATTTGATTTGACATTATGGATTTATGGCCAAGGAAATTTTTCTTTAAAAGTATTAACCAGACAAAAGTTATTTGACGTTCGCTGGTCTGGGTTTATCTTAAACTGCCGCTTCAGTGTATACAAGAGCTATGTGACAATGAGCAAGATTTTCTGAGACACTACAACTAGGCCTACTAATAATTAATTAATAAAGGCTATTTTCTTGTAGCCTACAACATAAAATATTTTAATCTAAATGTACAGTGTAAGACATGTAAAAAAAAGACAAGAAGCTAACAATGTCAAGATCAATATTTGTGTAGCCTGCCTGACACGGTATTTTCACAGACTAACACGTCACGTCTCTGGCATATACCACAGTATTTAAAATAGCATATATGCATTAGTTATATTCTCAATTTAATTTACAGAGCAATCCCTGCAAAGTTTTTAGGTTAACTATAGAAGAGACTAGGATTAGTGAGTCACACTAGCAAGACTCGCAAAAGGGGGCATGGCATCACGATGGTGGCTCTACATCGTTATGTTGGTCAGCCATCACGATGGACGATGATATCGTCCATCGGCACAACCCTATGATAAACACTACATGAATCTGCTTCCAAAAAATAAAAGGGAGACATGATTACAGAAATTAAAAGATTAAAAAGTTATTTTCAATACACTGATCACCATTTTAAATAATGTATGAAACAATTACATTAAAATCAGTTTATGTGTAGGGTCTAAATTTCCCTTAATGCCAACAGAGTTATTGTTGTGCATAAAACATGTTCAAACAATGCAAGGAATGCAAAAAAATGCTAAAAAAGCAGGATCACTTGGCAAGTCATGTCCTGCAGAATAGAGGAGGAAGAGCAGGCATCGGAAAAGGTGTTTGGTACATGGGCTACATCACGCTTAAAAAGGAATAATTCACCCAAAAATATAAATTCTCTCATCATTTGCTCACCCTCATGCCATCCAGGATGTGTTTGACTTTCTTCTTCTGCAGAACACAAATTAAGATTTTTAGAAGAATATCTCCGCTCTTTTGGTCCATACAATGAAAGTGAATCGGTGCTAAAATATTGAATCTCCACAAATCACATAAATCTGCATAAAAGTAGTCTAATCCATGTGCCTCCAGTGATTTAATCCATGTCTTCAGAAAATATATGATAGATGTGGTGAGAAACAGATCAATATTTAATTCCTTTTTTGCTATTAATTCTCCTCCCTGCTCAGTCAATCTCCACTTTAACTTTCACTTTCTTCTTGTGTTTTTGGTGATTCACATTCTTCATGCATATCACCACCTACTGGGCAGAGAGAAGAAGACTTAAATATTGATCTGTTTCTCACCCACACCTGTCATCATTTCTGAAGTCATGGATTAAACAACTGGAGTTGTATGTTTTACTTTTATGCTGCTTTTATGTGCTTTTTGGAGTGTCAACCCTTTTGGCACCCCTTCACTTGCAGTGAATGGTGGTTACCACCTGAAATATTCTTCTAAAAATCTTAATTTGTGTTCTGAAGTAAGAAATTCATAGACAGATGGCATGAGGGTGAGTAAATGATGAGAGAATTTACATTTTTGTGTGAATTATTTCTTTAAGTAGCACAAGGGGGGGCCACATTGTCCTCCTTTTGAGATACAATGTTCAACATTGATTTAGTTCTTGTATCTTTTAAGCCCATCAATAGTTGTGTTCACATTCTAATGCATAATCCATCCATAATCCAATTTGTGACTGGTGGAATATTCTGCTGAAGTATCTGCAAATGTTGATACTTTTCTATCTTTTTAAAGCCTAATCATAATTATAAATTATTTTATCATCTCTACTTTCCTGGTAATTTATTATACCAATTAACACTCTCTACATCAGAGGTCAATATTTTTATTAAAATATTTTTTTTTCCCCAAAATATGATTATTAAAAATGTCACTGTTTTATTCTATTATATTAATACTTTTAAAGCTACTCAAGTTATTCAGCCAAAAGAAGTGAGTTGTTTCCCATTTCCTTGATGTTGTTTGATTAATTGCCTTTATATGACATAGCCTACTAGACAGTGCTCAATTCGGTTACATGCACACTTCAAGTCCAACATTTTGATGGAAATAAACTTTTTGTCCCACTCTTAATTCACTTTAGACATAAACGACTGCGTTTACATTAAATCTTCATCAAGAATTCTAAAGTGTATTTGATCATTTAGGCGCATTAGCGCTCAAACATTAGCCGCCTGTCAATCAAACAACATGCAGCTACAGACATCAGGAAATAAAATGTAAATATATACTTTTATATTTCATCTAGATCAACCAATCAGTGGTGCTCTTGCTATCACGATTGATGTAATGAACACCCCTGTTCTAGATGTAAAACATAGGCTAAATATAGTAAACGACAAAAAATTTGATCAAGGTCATTTCTCTTTTTTCCGATAAACATCATTTTATTGCCCAGCCCTATTAATAACATTGCATTAATCTGTCACAGCAGCCCAATAATCTCAGTGATGATTTAAAATTATAGAGTTAAATTACAGGCTACGTTATAGACACACAGAATCTAGTAATCAGAAATAGAAAATTTACCTCGATATGTTTCTTCAAATTAGAGGCAGGATTAATGCTGATATCTGGCTTGAGCAAGTTAAACTCAAATGACACAATCAAGCAATTGGCCTTTTTCACTGCGACAATCCCTTCCAGGTGCTGCCAAGATGTAGTTGTAAACTATGCTTGAGGCATCCTCCACGTCTATAACAGATGGTGCCAGATCTGCAGCTGCCGCTCAAGTTTTTTTACATATGATTTGATTTGATGGGAGTCATGAGACTCTTCCTAGCCAATCATGTTGATAGATACAAATAAAATCAGGACAGGGAAGTAGCAAACACAGACAGTGGGAAAATAGCACAGTAAAAGTACAGTTACAGCACTTAAAATATACTTAAGTAAAAGTATACAATTTTTAAACTACTTAAAGTAATTTGTTACTTTACACCCCTGCTGCTGAGTAGAACTTAATCAGTAGCACCTGTGGCAGGTTGAACTTCCTCAACTGGCAAAGGAAGTAAAACCTCTGCTAGACCTTTTTCAAGTCTATGTGGGCCTCCTACTTCAGGTCCTGTGTGATGGTAATGCCCAGGAACCTGAATGACTCCACTGCTGCCACAGTGCTGTTCAGAATGGTTGTTTTGATTGCACCAGATGGCCAGCTGTTCAACCTCCCTTCTACGTACAGACTCACCGTCATCTTGGATGAGGCCAATTACTAGTGTCTTCTGCAAACTTCAAGAGCTTGACAGAGGGGTCCTTGGTGGTGCAGTCATTTGTATACAGGGAGAAGAGTAGTGGGGAGAGCACTCATCCCTGGTAGGTACCAGTGCTGATTATACATGTGCTGGAGGGGAATTTCCCCATTCTCACTAGCTGCAGCCTGTCAAAAATCTTGTGATCCACTGACAGATGGAGCCGGGAACAGAGAGCTGGGTTAATTTAGTCCATAGGAGTGCGGGTTGATGGTATTAAAGCTGAACTGAAATCAACAAATAGTATCCTTGCATAAGACCCTGGTTTGTCTAAATGTTGAATTATGTAATGCAGTCCCATTTTGACTGCATCATCCACAGACCTGATTGCTTTATAAGCACATTTAAGGGGATCCAGAAAGGGTTCAGTGATGTCCTTTAGGTGGGCCTACACCAGTCTCTCAAATGACTTCATGACCACAGATGTCAGAGCGAAGGGTTTGGAGTCATTTAGTCCTTTGATCTTGGGTTTCTTTGGGACAGGGATGATTGTGGAGCATTTGAAGTTGCAGGTAGCTTCACACTGCTCCAGTGATCTGTTGAAAATCTGTGTGAAGATGGGGGCCAGCTGGTCAGCACAGGATTTTATTCAAGTGGTTGAAACACAATCTGGGCCCTGTGCTTTCTTGTCTACTGTTTCCGGTAAATGCAATCAGGTTGTATGCCAGTTGTTGATTCCCTACAGTGTTGGGGGATGGTGTCTTGAAGTTAGTAAAGTCTTTCAGGACTCTCCACACTGATGCAGGATTGTTAGCTGAAAACTGTTTTTTCAGCTTTTCATAATAGTCTTTTAGCCACTCTAATCTCTTTTGTCAGTCTGTTTTTGGCTTGATTGTACAAGATTTTATCCCCACTTCTGTAAGCATCCTCTTTGGCCTGACAAAGCTGCCTGAGTTTTGATCTGATCAGGCAGCTGTTCACGCACGAATATGGAGGAATTTAGACACAAACAAGAATTCATGAGGAAAACTCCCACGGCAAGTAGAAAGGCTTACAGTTTATTAAGAGCGCCTCTAAATTAGGACAGCACATCTTCAGTGTTGTTACATTTGTACACCAACATTCGCTGACATAAAATCGCATTTCACCGCCTCTCGTTTTCCCCGTTATCTCCGCAATGTGATCCACTCTGAACAGCTGGAAGCCCGGTAGATGTAATGCGCTGTCCTGAATGGCTTCACTCGGGTTCAGCCAGGTTTTCATGAAGCACAATGCAGCAGAATTAGCGAAGTCCTTATTTTTGCAGGTGAGGAAGTAATTCGTCCATTTTGTTAGGGAATGTAAAAGGTTGTGTTCTGCCAGATATTCAGCAGCTCGTCTCTGGTAAAACAGACCGGAAATAAATGATTAAACACAGGCCAAACAAACAAAAACAGTAAAAGAACTGGATAGCTCCATACCGAGGCGGCCATCTGCGGCGCCATCTTAGATGTATATTCGGTTATATTGACAAGACTTATTAAAGCAGTTTATGAATTGGTCTGTTGTAGAAAGTTAATATAATTGTATATATTTAGGTTGACATGTCAAGCAGTGAATACAATGTGACCTGCTATATTTTATCAAACTATTTTAAACAATATTTTCAGATAGTTTCTTGTATAATTATTACGCATGTAGTTTTTATGATCCCATATTAAATGAGAGGCTAATTTAATTAGAAAAATCTGTCACACTGCAGGACTATTTAAGAAAACTGCAGTAAAGTTAAAAGGTGATTAAAAATTGTGGAAAATGTACGCTAAAAGAAATGGTGACCAGTTACAGCATCTGAAATATACACTTTCGCGTTTAAAGAGGTTTTCTGAATTAGGGCTCTTTCTAAGCTCACTATCTTGACCTTTCCTGAGCTACAAGTGAGCAATAAATGGACTGTATGCAATGAATTGGAAGAATAGAAATATGAACAGACTTCTTTTACTGTACTTTTACAGACAGCTTGAATGTAAATGAGCCTTTACGCTAGTGAAAACAACTAATCTTCATATGATTTCTCTCAAAGGTTGGAGATGGAGGCCTTTAATCACAGAGTCAACACTTATATTGACTCATGGATGGGACTCAGGGGTAAGACCAATACTCCTTGACTTTTAACAAGCCTTTAATAGTCATTCTTGCTGACCTGGCTAACTCTTTTTGATGTGAACTTTTTTTTGATCAAGCACTGCATGTTTACTGAGTGAGATTTGGACTTGATTTTTATTGCTAAAACAATATTGATGCACTGTGGCAAAATCGCTTACTAATCATTAAAACTTTGTTTCCATGACGATGAGAAACCTGATAACCAATTTAATTACAATAGAGTCATGTTTACACACATGCAAACATTTATTTGTCATGTTTACGTGTGTCTTCTAATGTCCATTGTATGTGCCTTACTGTAACTGCGATTTTTGCTTTAAAAAAATAAATGAGGGATGAGTTGAAAATATTTTTTGTGGTAATTATGCCACAAATGCTGTTGATTGGGCTTAACGTGTATTGAAACTGGAATATTCCTTTAATGCGCAAAATTGCTACATAGTTTGGCAACCACGAACAGTCTTTAGTTAGGCTGATTTACTAGATTATTTGCGGGAAGGATTAATTAAACTATTAATATTCTTTCATCATATATATATGTTGCATATGAGTGATGATGATTCAGCTCCGTCATTTTCAGATGCACGGGTTCGGGGTTGGCTACTTTTGGATGACTTCATTCCTACTCTTGCCTTAACTTTTACATATCTTCTGATTGTGTGGATGGGACCAAAATACATGAAAAACAGACAGCCTTACTCATGCAGAGCTCTGCTAGTGCCGTATAACCTTGGCCTGACGCTGCTGTCTTTCTACATGTTCTATGAGGTAGGATTGCTAAAGTTGCTTGCAGGGACTCACTTTTGTAAACATGACTGTTAAGATGTGCATATATTTATGAAGTGTTTTGACAAACATCATTACATACTTGAGACTTTAGCAACCCATGCATATCTCAGTACATATCTATCATAAATGGATCTACAAAATGGCCAGAAATGATATCAAAGCATTTTAAAGACAATTAGAAAGTAGTAGAGTTGTATATATTGTGTTATATTTTGTAAAATGTTTCATATATCAATGAGATTATAGAACCAAATTTATTAGTTTATCGTTGAGATTTTATGAGACACAAATAGCTGTCAAACACAAGCTGAGCTACACATAACACATAATCTACACAAGCTACACATACTGTATGGATTATCTCAGGCACCTATTGAGCTTAGATGCTTACACTTACAGAATTTTCGTTGTACTCGTAAATGTGTTACACTTGCTATAGTTTACTTCCATTTTGTTACTTCATCAAATGGCAATTTCAAATATAAATCAAATCAAGCCAATCACTGAAATGAGTGAAAACCCCGGCATTATGCACTCCCCTACCCTCCCTTCCTGGAAGGGGGGCATTGTCCTTTCAGCCTTGCCTGCCGGCAGGTCTTCCCCATCATTCTGGAGCCCTGGGAGAGATGAGGGGTGGAAAGGGGAGAGGGAAAGAGCGAGGCGGGGCTACAGAGAGAGGAGAGAGAGATAAACTTGTTCGCCGGCTCCCAGATGCACTGTCTCCCGGTCCTCAACAGCTCTTTCACCCTCTGGCGGATGACAGCTCACTACTCCCACTTTTCATCAAATGGCAGAGGTTTCTCCGGCTCTCGCTGGCCAGCAGCGACTCCTCCGTCCCAAGCAGATGGCCGCGGCTTCTCCCCTGGTGGATGGCAGCGGCGAGGACTCCGCGACATCCCTCCTCCCTCCTGGGTTTCGGCATCACTGTAACAGTTCAAGGACGGGCAAGAAGGAGGCGGGAACTGGCTGAACAGTCAACGTAAAATGTAATCAGAAACTTAACTTAAAACAAACATAAACACAGACACACGTGCAACGTGGTCACGTGCATCTCTCTCCCTATATATGGTCTCATAGGTGAAAATGGATATCAGAGCTAAAACCAAGCCATGAGGTCAAGGGAACTGCCTGCAGAGCTCAAAAACAGGATTGTGTCGAGGCACAGATCTGGGGAAGGCTACAAAGCATTTCAGCGGCATTGAAGGTTCCCAAGTGCACAGTGGCCTCCATAATTCTTAAATGGAAAAAGTTTGGAACAACTAGGACTTTTTCTAGAGCTGGCCGTCCGGCCAAACTGAGCAATCAGGGAGAGACCTTGCTAAGAGAGGTGACCAAGATCCCGATGGTCACTCTGGTTGAGCTCCAGGGATTATGTGTGGAGATGGTAGAAACTTGCAGAAGGACAACTATAAATGCAACACTCCACCAATCTGGGCTTTATGGCAGAGTGGCCAGACGCAAAAAAGCACCTAAAAGACTCTCAGACTGTGAGAAACAAGATACTCTGGTCTGATGAAATGAAGATTGAAATGATTGGCCTCAATTCAAAGCGTCGTGCCTGGAGGAAACCAGGCACCACTCATCAACTGTGCAATACCATCCCAAAGGTGATGCATGGTGGGGATAGCATCATGCTGTGGGTATTTTTTCAGCGGCAGGTACTGGGGGACTGGTCTGGGTGAAAACCTGGTCCAGAGCACTCAGGATCTCAGACTGGGCCGAAGGTTCATCTTCCAACAGGACAATGACCCTAGGCACACAGCCAAGACAATGCAAGATTGGCTTAGTGACAACTCTGTGAATGTCCTTGAATGGCCCAGCCAGAGCCCGGACTTGAACCTAATCGAACACCTCTGGAGAGACCTGAAAATGGCTGTCCACTGACAGTCCCCATCCAGCCTGACAGAGCTTGAGAGGATATGCAGAGAAGAATGGCAGAAAATCCTCAAATCCAGCTGTGCAAAGCTTGTCACATCATATCCAAAAAGACTTGAGACTGTAATTGCTGCCAAAGGTGCTTCAACTAAGTACTGAGTTAAGGGTCTGAATACTTATGTCTATGTGATATTTCAGTTTTTTATTTTTGATAAATTTGCAAAGTTATAAAAAATCAGTTTTGTTTTGTCGTTATGGGGGTATGGAGTGGAGATTGATGTGAAAAAATAATATTTTAAGTTTTTAGCATAAGGCTGCAACATAACAAAATAGCACTGTATATATATTTCTTGCATTTCATTTTTTAGAGTTACACTATTTATAAGAGAAAGGTTGAGGAAAACTAAAGAGGCAGGAGCATAACTTAAAAAAATTGATAAGGTAAAGGGGTGGAATAAAGTTCTGGGTCACAAAGAATATTCACACAAAGATTCTATACAAGTTAAACTCAATCGACAGCATTGGTATCATAATACTGATTGAAAAGCAAAAATCTGTGTTCCAGTGAGACACTTACAATGGAAGTGAATGGGGGGGCTAATCCGTAAACGTTAAAATACTCACTGCTTCAAAAGTATAGCCAAAAGACATAAAGGATTTGGGTTTAAACATGATTTTAGTGTAATAAAATTGCTTACTAATATTTTCTGTGTAAACTTGGAGCCAATTTTACAACTTTGTTACCATGACGATGTAATGTCAACAAACCCTAAAACGACAGTAAAAATGACCAATTAAACAACTTTACAGCTCAAACAATACATGAGTTTTAATAAAAGAATTCACGTAAGTGCTTTTTAAAATTATAAACATCACATGCTGCCTTTAAACCCTCCAAAGGTGGGCCCCATTCACTTCCATTGTAAGTGCCTCACTGTCACCTCCATTTTTGCGAGTTTAAATACATTTTTGTGGTAATCAGCATTATGCCACAAATGCTGTCGATTGAGCTTAACATGTATTGAACCCGGAATATTCCTTTAAGGGTTAAAGGGTTCATATCATGAGGAATGACATTTTCAAAACTCCCTTCCAAGTTCAAAAAGAGCACTTTTTGAAAAACACAGAAAACTTTATTGACATTATAAATGGACCTTGGAAAAAAAATTAATAACAAAAAACAAGTAAGTTTTAACTCATTTAAACCACTTTAAATACAATACATACATTCTTATGAATGTGTACCTTTATTTTGTAATAGGTTCTAAAAACGGTTTAAGGAATGAAAATGAAAACTGCAAAACAAACACATTTTTTTGCAGAACGTAACCGACAATAGGAACAAAGTGATTTTCAATTGATCGAGAGTGAAAACTTTATTTTTAAATGTTGATAACTGATTAATTTACATTCTAATATATATACATATTTTCATGAAACTAAAGGCTAAAGGGTTTATCACAGTACATTTCTGGAACTACACCACTTCATATTGCCTGAAAAAATGAAACATGTTCTTTGATCCTGAAGGAAACTGATGCACACACATTTGTTTGCCTAAATGTTCATTTTGGATGTCACATTCTGTTAATGAAGAGCTTTTTAATAACTATGTATAATTAAACTCACCAGCTTACCAGATACAATGAAAATATTATTAGAAATAAAAAGTATATTTCTCAGTTGTTTCCATGTCTTCACTGAATTATTGTTAGAGATGATGCATTCATACAGATTTGGTGCTGCCGCGTTTTACTGAAAAACAGATCTGTAATTAAAATTATACTCCGTTATCTAACTGTATGTTTCTTTGGATTTCTATGCTGATAAATCTACCACACAGGAAAAAAAATAATGCTCATTTTCACTTTATTTTGAGCTTGTTTTTCCACACCAGGCTGCTTATTTCTTTTGCAAGATCTGGCAACACTACAACTGGTATTTCGCCCCTTTGCGCAGATGTCATGTTAAAAAAAACGTTATTAACCATTCTTTTATTCTGTTCTAACCTGTTACGATTTGGAAAAGAGGCTTCAGAATTTTTGAACCAAAATGAAAATTTTTTTTGTTTTGTTTTTAGTTACTGTTTTCTAACATTATATATATATTCACTCAGGACATGCAAAACATTATAGATACATTTAGGGCAGGTTATTTGTGGTGGGCACTTGCTCTTGTTGGTATTGCTGTGACCACAGTGCAGTGTCTAGTGCCCATGTGGGATTTGACAAGCTCATTATCTCAGCTAACACTGCCACTGAAATTATTATTTTTATTTTTTTCATCCTGTAATTTTGTAGTGTTTTTCTTTTTTTTTTTAATGTCCCCATGCACTCCAACCTGTTTTTTTTCCTTCATTGTAAGATGTTACACAATCTAGATTTGATTTTAGATTTGAATGTACCTTGATGCTGACTTTTGTTTTTTTTTTTCTAACAATTTTACTGCTCAGTTTTGATGGTGGACTATTTGATGATTCACAGAGCACCTGAGAGTTCAGAGTCCTCTCTTGCCTACTTTGAACTCTCTTTACTATCTGCATTGCAAAACTGTCTGGCTTTCCAAATATAATGAACTTTAAATCCAGGATAAGCACATATGTGTGAGTTACAAGTTATCTTTAATCAGAGCTGTTTCTTACCTCAATCCTGTTCAATAAAATGAAAATGTTATTGCAATTGCATTACAGAAAGAGACATTATAAATGTCCATCACCTTTAGTAACAGTTTTTTTGGAACGACTAGGACAACAAGGAGTTTGGAACAACCAGGACTTTTTCTAGCGCTGGCCACCCGGCCAAACTGAGCAGTCGGGGTAGAAGGGCCTTGCTAATGTGATGAAGAACCTGATGGTCACTCTGGTAGCATCATGCTGTGGGGTTGTTTTTCAGCTGCAGGGACTGGTTGACTGGTCAGGGTTAAAGGAAAGCTTAACGCAGCAAAGTACAGAGATATTCTTAATGAAAACCTGGTCCAGAGCACTCAGGACCTCAGACTGGGCCGAAGGTTCACCTTCCAACAGGACAATGACCCTAGGCACACAGCCAAGACAACACAAGATTGGCTTTGTCACAACTCTGTAAATGTCCTTGAGTGGCCCAGCCAGAGCCCGGACTTGAACCCAAGTTATAAAACATTTTTTTTTTTTTTGCTTCGTCATTACGGGGGTACGGAGTGTAGATTGATGTGGAAAAAAAATATTTAACATAAGAACATAAAAAATGCAACATAAAAAATGTTTAAAGGCAGAAATCTTCTTTGCTACTGTTGGAACCTCCGTTCCCCGATGGAGGGAACAAGACATTGTGTCGATGTAGTGACACTAGGGGTTGCACTTTGGAGCCCCAAACACCTTTGATATTTAAGAAACGGCCAAGGGGAATTGGCAAGTGGAATTTGCATGCTACTGCCTTAGACATAAAGGTATAAAAGGAGACGGCTTGCAACCACTCATTCAGGTTTGTGCTGAGGAGCCGAGACCGAGTCCCGGCCATTTCATTGGGTAGTTCAGTGTTGTGGCAGGAGGGACACAATGTCTGGTTCTCTCTATCAGGGAACGGAGGTTACAACAGTAAACAAGACGTTCCCTATCTGTCACTCACTCGACGTTGTCGATGTCACTAGGTAATAGGCAGGCCACCGCGTGCCTAGTAACAAGTGCACACAGCCCCATCGAACCTTCCTATCGCCCCACATAGTCCCTTCTACCCAGGGGGGCAAGACGTACTTCCAATGAGAGTAGGCCGCATCAGTTGCTTCAACCTTTTATCTTCTTTAAAAAAAATGGAGTAAAGAAGAAAAAAAAGAAAGGAGTTCCTGCGGTAGGTCCTACCTGTAAAGGAGTAGCACTACAAGTGCAGCGACTGGTGAAAGAGCAGAACTCTGCCCAAGGGAAGACACAGGTTTACCATTAGGGAAACCGTACTGTGGAAAATACCTCATATGGGGATACCGACAGGGAACCACCACATATGGAGCCCCTATCCCAAGTACAAGGGCTGACCTGACAGGGCATACTTCATGAGTACTGGGCCTGGCATCCAATTCCTCCTTCAAATTCACCTGCCGCAGGGTGCTGGGGGAGAAAGGACATCCAGGGTTCGCTAGTCCCAGGAACTCGCGTGTATGAAAAAGCGCACGTTATTCCCTCTGGTAGGGGAAAGGCTCTAAGTGCAAGCGGTACACCCAGCCATCTGCCCACATACTTACCTGTTCATACCTGCTAACACAAGACGAAACTGTAAAATTTTGCGACGGTATTGGGTGTCGCCCAGCCTGCTGCTGTACAGATTTCTGTTAGAGAGGCGCCGCCAGGGCCCAGGAGGATGCCACACTCCTAGTGGAGTGTGCTCGTACTCCCAGGGGGGATGGCGCAGCCTGGGCCTGGTATGCCAAAGTGATGGCATCCACAATCCAGTGGCAATCCTCTGTTTTGAGACAGCCTTCCCCTTCTGCTGTCCCCCAAAACAGACTAAGAGCTGCTCCGAGTGTCTAAAGCTCTCGGTGCGGTCCAAGTAAGCACACAATGCACGAACCGGACACCGTAATGACAAGGCAGGGTCTGCCTTCTCCCGGGACAGCGCTTGTAAGTTCACCACTTGATCCCTAATAGGGGTAGTGGGAACCTTGGGCACATAGCTCGGCCGAGGTCTCAGGATCACGTGAGAGTATTCCGGACCGAACTCTAGGCACATATCACTGACAGAGAATGCCTGCAGGTCCCCAACACTCTTGATGGAATTGAGCGCAGTCAGGAGCGCCATCTTCAGTGAGAGGGCCTTTAGCTCGACTGACTCAAACAGGGCTCACCAATTAACGAACAGACGCCACTCCAAGGCATACAGCTGCCTCATAGGAGAGCTCTGCCCATCTAGGGACTCGAGTCTGAAGCCAGTGCTGAAGCGGTCTCATATGCATCAACCCGAGCAGCGTAACTGCCGCCAAGGACGCCATATGTCGCAAAATGGCCGACACAGCAGCAGTGCTTGAGTGAGGCTCTTCAATTCTCAGTCTGCAAAATGCGCTAATTAATGAATCCTCGTGCATATCTACCTTATGATAAGCTTGGAGAGTTATTAGAGGTATCAAACCTCTTTTCTTTTTTCTTTTTTGAGAACTGTTAGACGGACACCGTTTGTTCAGTTGATTATTTCACCTGTGATCCGTCATGGAACAAAACGCGACCAACACATTTATTTTGAAAGCTCTCCAACAACTTAAGCAAGAGATGTTCATATATTTTGACCCGAAACTTGACAACCTGCAAATAGCTGCAAATGCATTGCAGTCTTCCCTTAAAACTCTCGGGGACCAAGTAGGAGAGCTTGAATTTAGAGTCAGTTCAAACCAGGGTAACATAACTGATCTAGAGCAACGCGTTGAGACGCTGGAGAAGCAAAATACACTACTACTGCAGAAAGTCGAGGACGCCGAAAATCGGAGCAGAGCCCTAAATCTTCGCTTCATTCACATTCCTGAGCGAGCTGAAGGTACAGATACAATCGGCTTTATTGAACATCTACTCACTCATCTCTTCGGCGAAGACAACTTTTCTACTCCACCGGTAATCGAGCGCGCTCATCGCATTTCTGGAGCCTCTTCCCAACCGAACTCCAAACCAGGTTCAAGAACCATTCTGGTAAAGTTTATTCACTTTCGAGACAAACTTAAGATTCTTAGCCTTGCTCGGGAGAAAAAGGAGCTGAGGTACCTAGGCTCTAGAGTCTTCATTTATCCAGACTTCAGCCATGGCTTGACGCAGAAACGCCGCCTGTTTGATCCGGTAAAAAAGAAACTACGCGAGATGGGGATTCGTTATGCGTTGTTGTACCCTGCTACTCTCAGGATTCACATCGGTGAAGTAGCCCACCTCTGCAACTCTCCAGACGAATCGGAGGTGCTTATTCGGGATGTCTTGATGAAATCTCCATAGTGTGGGTCTGTCCTGAATTGCACTTCACTTCTTATTTTGTTGTCTGTAGCTCTTATTCTGTATTCAATTTCTGAATCTTTGTTTATCGTAAATGATTGTGCTTCGGTAATTATATTGATTATTGTATTTACTATTTCCTGGATTGCATTACTTGTTGACTGAGATTTGAATTTTTTTTTTTTTTCTCTTCTTTCGTTTAGTCTATCTATTAATGTTTTTGTTATTTGTTTTGATAGAATGTATATGTGGTTGTGTGTGTGTGTGTGTGTGTTGGCTCCCATGGTGCTCACCCCCCTTGGTTTCTATTTTTCACTATGTACTTACATGATTTCTTTATTAGTCTACACCGTATTATAATTTATCTATAAGTATTGGTAAAGGTCTTTATATTATACACCTGAACATTAGAAGCCTACTTCCTAAAATTGATCAATTACGAGCGTGGTTATCCTATAATAATCCAAGTATTATTACATTATCCGAAACTTGGCTTACCAGCAACATTTCTGACACTGATATCAGTATAGACAACTATAAATTATTTAGATCTGACAGAGGATCAAGGGGAGGTGGAGTAGCCACTTATGTACTATCTCATTTAAATTCTCAACTTATGGTTCCTATTGAGATTCCAGTACTTTTGAGGGTCTGTTCATTAAAATTACTCTGCATGAAAATAAGCAAATTATTATTGGAAATATTTACAGACTGCCTACCTCTCTGAAAGTGGAATCATTTAAAAATATTATTTCTACTGTTTCTTCCTTAGTTTCTAATAAAGAAATGATACTTATGGGTGACTTTAATATTAATTGGCTTCATTCATCTACATTTACTGAAAGAAATATGATTAATAGTTTAAATTTGACACAATTTATAGCTGAGCCCACAAGATTGACTCCTACCTCTAAATCTCTTTTGGATTGGGCCTTAGTTTCTCACCCTGAACGAATAATTAAATCTGGGGTTTTACCAGACAGCTTTAGTGATCACCACATGATCTATTGCGTTTGGAAAATTTCGAAGCAACGTTTCCCTCCCAAATTTATTAAGATACGGCAAATCAAATTCTTTAATAGTGACAAATTTATTAACGATTTGCTTCAAATTAACTGGTACAGGCTTAATCTAATTCCATTTATTGATGATGCATGGCATTTTGTATATACTGAGCTCTTGAATGTCATAAATAAGCATGCTCCTTGGACTATTGTTAAAGTTAAAGGTAGTCACTTGCCGTGGGTAAATGGTGACCTTATTAATCTCTTTAAACAGAGGGATAGGGCTTGGCATAAGTGTAGACGTACAAAACACACTGCTGACTGGGAAGAATATAAACGATTAAGAAACAATTGTACCATGCAAACAAGAAACTCCAAATCCAGTTACTTTAGAAATTGTCTATCGAATGATTTCAAAAACCCACAAAGATTCTGGAAACAGGTTAATAATTTACTTGGGAAATCAGGGCGGACTACAACCAATTTAAATTTGAATAATGAAATTATAGATGATCCAGTAACCATTGCAAATGCTTTTAGTTTACATTTTTCTTCAGCACCACAAGTTCAGACTCATACTTTTAAACTAGATTTGGCTCTCTGTCCCCATACCGGTAGTTCCTTTTCATTTACAGAGATCAGTCCAGCAGATGTGCAAAAGGTTATAAGTGAACTGTCATCTACCAGTGGAGCTGGACTAGATGGCATTGAGAACAAGTTTATTAAAATTGGTTCTCATGTACTAGCAGCGCCATTGGCCTTACTTTTTAATTTATCGTTTTCATCTTGTACGATTCCTTTGGCCTGGAAATGTGCTAAAGTTATTCCACTTCATAAAGGTGGCAGTTCTGATAATATTAATAACTATAGACCCATTTCAATCATCAACAGTGTTGTAAAAGTTTTTGAGAAAATAATTTTCATCCAACTATCGAATTATTTAGCTAATAATGATCTATTATCTCAATGCCAATCTGGATTCAGAAAACATTTTTCCACCACTACAGCCCTTCTTAAATTTACTAATGATGTGTTCTTGAGTTTTGATAATCGTATGTGTACAGGTGCATTATTTTTAGATCTTACTAAAGCTTTTGACTTAGTTGATCATTATTTACTTCTAGACAAATTGTACTCTCTTGGTTTGTCTACCTCTTCTTTGCTTTGGTTTAATTCTTATTTACATAATCGTCGCCAGTGTGTGTCCTTTGGGGGCAGTTTGTCTCACTCTACAGGTATTGATAGAGGAATTCCTCAAGGCTCCTCTTTGGGGCCTTTATTATTTTCAATATTTATCAATGATCTTCTGCGTAGCTGCACTGGATGTAATATTCAACTTTATGCTGATGACACGGTTATTTATTGTTCCAAACCTAATATTTGTGACATCAGCACCACATTACAAAATGGTTTTGATTCAGTTCAGAGGTGGCTATTGTTTAATAAGCTTCTACTTAACAAATCAAAATCATTTTCAATGCTTTTAAAACGAAACAGAATTCTTCTCTAGAAAACTCACTAAATATTATATCTTTGGATCAAACTCCTATAAAACATACTAGCCAGGTTAAGTATCTTGGCCTTTGGCTTGACTCTGATCTTTCTTTCAGCACTCAGGTGCATAATATAACTAATAAGCTCAACTGCTCACTTAGAATTTTATATCAATCAATTAACTGTTTTAACTATCATGTCAGAAAAGAATTGTTTCTCAACTTCTATTGCCAATCTTGGATTATGCTGACATTGTATACCAAAACACTACTGCTTCCTGTCTTCAGTCTCTTAATACAGTTTACAATAGCCTGTGTAGATTTATACTCCGCTGCCCCTACAGAACACACCATTGTGAAATGTACCATCAATTGTCCTGGCTGACCTTATCAAATAGAAGGCGCTTTCATTGGTTACAGTTTATTTTTAAATGCATTTATATGAATTACCCTGTTTATTTAAAACAGTATTTAATTCCATTTAGGTCATCTCATAACTTGCGTCATAATACCCAAATTTATTTTTACACTCCTCAGATCAATAAAGAAATAGGTAGATATGCATTTCAATATAAAGCACCGTATGATTCGAATAAACTTCCAATTTCAATTCGGTTTTTAACTTCTTTTCCAACATTTAAAAATCATTTAGTTCAACATCTTCAGAATACGTGTGATTGCTTTTGATTAGTATATATATATATATATATATATATATATATATATATATATATATATATATATATATATATATATATATATTTTCTTTTTTTTTTTTCCTCTTTCACTGTAACTTATTTTTGGCATGGTACGTATATATTTTTGTCTGTATATGAGTTTACTTGGTTTAGTTGTGTGTTTTGGTACATATGGTATTGTTTACTTTGTTTAGGGAGGAGTGTGTCACCTTTTGGGTGTCTTGTATGAATGAATGTCTTGTTTGTATGGTTTTTGGTTTATATATTTAAATACTTACTATTACTGTAATGCATGTTATTTGTTTTTTGTTTTGTTATTGTTACGTTTGTTTGACTGCTGCTGTAAGGAGAATTTCTGTATCTAGAATCGAGGACCCCCTCGAAAACGAGATGGTTCATCTCAAGGGGCTATTCCTCTTCAATAAAATGTCAAATATATATATATATATGTCCCGGGAGCATCTGAAATTGTTTCAGCGGGACCGCTGTTCTTGCCCTGAATGACACTGACTCAGCACTGACTGAGCGCGCTCGCTCGTGAGGTGTGCTGTCATAGTGACTGAGTCCAACTCCATCCCGAGAAAAGAGATGCTCTGCACCGGGAAGAGCTTGCTCTTTTACCAGTTGGCCTGAAGCCCCAATTGGCTGAGGTGTCTGAGCACCAGGTCCCTGTGCACACACACACACAATAGATCTCGAGAGTGAGCTAGAATCAGCCAGTCATCGAGATAATTGAGGATGCAGACACCCACTTCACTTAGCGAGGTGCAAGGGCTGCCTCCACAACTTTCGTAATGAAGACAGTTTAGTCGTGACAACGACGGCTGTAGACACGGTGTGTGTGTGAACCTGAGAATCTGGAAACCGCTCTTTTTTTTGGGAAAATGAAAGTGCCAGAGCCCCCTGGGCATGTGGCAAAATCAAAACAAAAGGGAACAAAAGATTCTCCTCCCAGCCCTCCACCGGGGGATGGAATAATCTATGTACCCCCTCCTGGCTTACAGCGTTTCTCTGCACCCCTGGGTTGCCCATCTCTGGGATGCTTCGAAGCATTCCTGTGGTTCTTGGCACCAGACTGAGAGATGCGGGGCATCAACTTCCTGCGGGAGGGCTCTAAACCAGGGCCGAGCGGTTGCTCGGGCTGTGGCGGAGCCGGTGTTGCTGCCGCAGGAGGATGTCCTCGGCAACGAGCAGACGGTGTGCGGGAAGTCGTCCAGCTGTGAACGCTTAGGGTAGGGTGGAGGGTTCCACTTCAGCCTGACGATCGCAGCAGCCCGGGCAAGCATGGCCGCCAGCTCCACGTTGGCCTCATGCGGCGATCGAAACCTCATCCTCCTCCCGAGCCTGAATGAGACATTAAGCTCGCCCTGGTGTGAGCCACCTGACTCATCCATTAACTCGACTGGCGGGGAGGTCTGTAGGAATTCACCCGGCGGAAATGCTCCCATTGGATTCCCCAAATCGGCCCAAGCGCTAGCCACCACGGCCTTGGGCATGTAGCCAGAAGAACCGGGGCGGGGAGTGGCTGGAGTGGCTTTCTCTCTAAAGAATGAAAGCCTCGACCACAGCATTGCCATGGTCATGTTCTCGCTGTGAGAACATGAACCATCTAAAAAACACTGTCTCAGCGTGCCTACAACCCAAACACGGGAGACCGCGATCGTGGCCATCAGAGACGGAGAGATAATGGCCGCATCCAGCAACTGCACATAAAAGGAAAGGCATCTTTAAAAAGACGCTCTCCATCAGTGCTTACTGTTTTAGAGAAAATATACTCTTTTATATCTCACAAGTGTGGCTGCTGAAGCACCCAAGGGCATTCTCTGCACTTATCTGTGTGAGAAAGGGAGAATCTGCTTTAATGCGCCGTATATCCAACAGCCGTTTTTACACTTTTGCTTTCTGAGGTGAATGGAACGCTAGTGGATTTCTCTATGCTGCTTGGTTCCGAAGAACAAATTTGAATGAGTGGTTGCAAGCTGTCTCCTTTTATACTCGTATGTCCGGGGGAGTAGCATGCAAATTCCACTCTGCAATTCTCATTGGCCTTTTCCTTCTGTTTGGGGCTCACAAGTTCAACCCCTTGTGTCACTACTGCGACACAACATCGAGTGAGTGACAGATAGGGAACTGTAATTTTATAAAAGCACTTATATTAATAATTTTGTTAAAACTCATGTTTTATTTGAGCTGTAAAGTTGTTTAAATTGTCATTTTAGGGTTTATGGGATTGTTGACATTGCATCATCATCAGGGCCATCGATAGTACAGGTTGGGTCCTATAGTGTTCGTGGGCTGGGGCCGTGATAGCTATCTCCCCGTAGGTAGCAATCTGCGGGGGGACTGCACTGGTTGCACCTCCCTAAGGACATCCCTGATCATAATGGCTATAATTGGCTAGAAATTTACACAGAAAATGTTAGTAAGCGATTTTATCACACTAAAATCATGTTAACAAACATATCTTTTATGTCTTGTGGCTAGGGCTGGGTATCGAGTTCGATACATTTTAGGCACCAACCGAATTGCCTCAAAAAATGTCTTGTTGTTCGGTACCAAATTTCAATACCTAAGAAATTCAGTGGTCACAACTTCGGTGATAGAATTTAAAATGCCGGTGATTGGCTGTGTTTAGGCATCAAGGAAAAACACTAGTTTACACCGGTTACGCTCAGAGACGCGGCTCACACGTGAGGCGGTAATGTGTATGCGGCCGAAAACCCATAGATGTAAAAGATGTGTAAAATAACAAAAGTGTGGCTGTATTTCACCAGGCTTCATGCCTGTTATGACTGCGGGAAGCAGGAGAAGGCAGACAGGGGTTTAGGATCCAAACGCAGTTTATTCGTGATAACACAAAGTAAACAAACTCAGGAACAAATGAAAAGATCCACGATGGGAAAAACACAAACTAGAAATACTGGATTTAACACAGGAGGGGTGCAGGAGTGACTGGGCAGAGAACATCCACAGTGGGCAGGGTAAACCTGAAACGACAGACAGCAGGGTAACCTCGGATGGAACAGACAGGGAACAGGGTAACCACGAGCGAACATACAACAATGACATTCACGTTCACATACAATCAACGAAAGACCAAACTATGGATCCAGCGGTTCTCCGGGCGAGCTGTCGCCTACTGGACCTGAGGCAAGGAAGCCGCCCGATGGAGGACCACGTTAGGGACTTCCTGATCCTAGCGTGTGCCACCGACTTCCCTGACTCTTCCCTGGTGGTATTTTTTAAGAATGGCCTGTCCGTTTCGCTCAGGGAGCGATTGCCACCGGCGACACGCGGCTGGACACTCCGTGATTTCGTGGCGGAGACGCTGCTGGTATGCGGCTCGCCAGCCCCTCCGGTCAGTGAGGAAACCCCCACGCCTGTCGCCGTCAACGAGCCAGCACAGCCAACTTCGTCCGCCCGAAGGAGGAGGAGAAGGAAGGCTTCCGCCTCCCAGCCCACGCCTGCCACGGTCAGCGAGCCAGAGCCCACGCCTGCCACGGTCAGCGAGCCAGAGCCCACACCTGCCACGGTCAGCGAGCCAGAGCCCACGCCTGCCACGGTCAGCGAGCCAGAGCCTGTAGCCTCTACCGTTCCAGAGCCAGCGCCTGTAGCCTCTACCGTCCCAGAGCCAGCGCCTGTAGCCTCTGCCGTCCCAGAGCCAGCGCCTGTAGCCTCTACCGTCCAAGACCCAACACCTCTCAAGTCTCTCGAGCCTTCAAGGGCTCCGCCTCCCGAGCCTCCCAGGGCGCCGCCTCTCAAGCCTACCAGGGCCCCGCCTCTCGAGCCTCCCAGGGCTCCGCCTCTCGAGCTTTCCAGAGCTCCGCCTTCCGAGTTTCCCGAGCTTTCCAGAGCTCCGCCTTCCGAGTTTCCTGAGCTTTCCAGAGCTCCGCCTTCCGAGTTTCCCGAGCTTTCCAGAGCTCCGCCTTCCGAATTTCCCGAGCTTTCCAGAGCTCCGCCTTCCGAGCCTCCCGAGCTTTCCAGAGCTCCGACTCCCGGGCTTTCCAGAGCTCCGCCTCCCAGGCTTTCCAGAGCTCCGCCTCTCGAGCCTTCCAGGGCTCCACCCCTCAAGTCTCTCGAGCCTCCCAGGGCTCCGCCTCTCAAGCCCCTCGAGCCTTCCAGGGCTCCGCCCCCAGAGCCTCCTGAGCCTTCCACAGCTCCGCCTCCAGAGCCTCCTAGGGCTCTTCTCCCCGAGCCTCCTACGGCTCCGCCTCCTGAGCCTCCTACGGCTCTGCTCCCAGAGACTCCAGAGCCTCCTAGGGATCTGCCTCTAGAGCGTCCTACGGCTCTTCTCCCCGAGCCTCCCAGAGCTTCGCCTCTGGAGCCTCCTGCAGTGCCACCGCCCTCGGCTCCACCTCCTGAGCCATCCTCGGCTCCGTGTCCTGGGCCTTCCTCAGCTCCGTCTCCTGAGCCTCCTACGGCTTCGCCTCCTAAGCCTCCAGAGCCTCCCTCAGCTCCGCCTCCTGAGACTCCCGAGCCCCCTACGGCTCCGCCTCCCGAGCCTCCTACGGCTCCGCCTCCAGAACCTTCCAGGCCTCCGCCTCCCGAGCCTCCTACGGCTCCGCCTCCAGAACCTTCCAGGCCTCCGCCTCTAAAGCATCCTACGGCGCTGCCTCCAGGGCCTTCCAGGGCTCCGCCTCTAGAGCCTCCTACGGCGCCACCTTCCTCGGCTCCGCCTCCTGAGCCTCCAGAGCCTCCCTCGGCTCTGCCTCCAGAGCCTCCCTCAGCTGCGCCTCCTGAGCTTCCAGAGCCTCCCTCAGCTCTGCCTCCTGCTCCTCCAGAGCTTTCCATGGGTCTGCCTCCCTTGGCTCCACCTCCTGGGCCTCCAGAACCTCCCACAGCTTCGTCACCAGAGCCCCTCTCAGCTCCGCCTCTGGGACCTGTCCCTGTCCTGAGGCTGCCTCCCAGGCCTCCTGGACCTGTCCCTGTCCGATGGCCACCTCCCAGGTCCCCTGAACCGGCCTTTGCCTTGTGGCCAGCTCCCGGGCCACCCAAACCTGTCCCCTTAGTGTGGCCTTCTCCCAGGGCCCCTGACCTAGTCCCTGTCCTGTGGCCTCCTCCCAGGCCTCCTGACCCTATTCCCGTCCTGTGGCCTCCTCCCAGGCCTCCTGACCCAGTCCCTGTCCTGTGGCCTCCTCCCAGGCCTCCTGACCCTGTTCCCGTCCTGTGGCCGCCTTCCAGGCCTCCTGACCCGGTCCCAGTACTATGGCCTCTTCCCAGGCCCCCTGACCCAGTCCCTGTCCAGTGGCCTCCTCCCAGGCCCCCTGACCCAGTCCCTGTCCTTGCCAGTTGGCCACCTCCCGGGCCATCTGGACCGGCCTCTGTCCTGTGGCCACCTCCCAGGCCCCCTGAACCGGCCCCTGCTCTGCGGCCATCTCCCAGTCCACCTAAACCCGCCCCTACCCGGTGGAAGCTCCCCAGGCCACCCGACCTGGTTCCCAGCACACACCCCCAGAGACTGCTTATCTGCCCTCTCGCCCTCCTTGGTCTGTCTCCGTGTCCCTTGTGCCCCCCGTGGACTGCCTGTCTGCCCCTCGTTGCCCCCAGGACTGCCTGTCTGCCCCTCGTTGCCCCCTGGACTGCCTGTCTGCCCTTTGTGCCCCCAGTCATTGGTCATTTGTTCTTCCTGTGTTAAATCCAGTACTTCTAGTTTGTGTTTTTCCCATCGTGGATCTTTTCATTTGTTCCTGAGTTTGTTTACTTTGTGTTATCACGAATAAACTGCGTTTGGATCCTAAACCCCTGTCTGCCTTCTCCTGCTTCCCGCAGTCGTAACAATGCCAACAGCATGCAATGCAATATTTGCGACAAGATAATTGCTGCCAAGACCGGCAACACGACAAATCTGATGAAGCACTTGACAGTACACGGAATAAACTTAAGAGTAGAAAGTTGCTCCATCTTCGACTGCAAGAAGACCGAGCCGGTGCAGTCGTCCTCTCAGCGTCCTCCTGCCACAGAGCTTCTTTCAAAACTACTGATGAATGCAGTGGAGCTATGACTGAGAATCCAACAGGTAATGTTAACGCTTAGCAAACAAACCAACAAACAAAATCGGCTAACTTGTTGTGGTACATGCTTGTGTACTTGTTAAAAATAACGTTTCTGTGCACGGTGACATAGTTCTATAAACTGGGACCTACGTAACATTAGAAATTGTTTGGATGTATGGCTATAGATAGCTCGCTAAATTGATGCTAAAAATCCTTTAAGGTTGAGAGTAACTTAACTCACATTAAACTAGTTATCTTGTTAAACCGTACTTATCCTTAGGGTTGACTGAATTTACACTTTAGCTTTCTTGTTTTGTTTTTTTTCCTCTTCACATTAATGTTATAGCCTCTGCCCCTGCCAACCCTGGTATGAGGAGACCAGAAGGCTCAGGAGAGTCTTTGTGTCTGTAAGTTTTTTTGAGGTAATGTTTTTAATCTTGTTAAAATGGATTTCATAAAATTGGTATTGAAAAAAATATAATATATTTTTCAATACGGTGGTGGAATGACCTTCCAAACTCAATCCGGGAAGCTAACTCACTCTCTATCTTCAAAAAAACGGCTAAAAACACATCTTTTGCAAAAGCACTTAACCGGTCACAAAAAAAAAAAAAAAAAAATTATTTACATTTCTTGTTGCACTTAAACCTGTTTTGTATACTATTCTGATGATAGTGAAACTTTGTAATATGGCACTTTTTGTACCACTGTCTCCCTGAGATGATTCGCTGATGTTCTTCCTCTTTTGTAAGTCGCTTTGGATAAAAGTGTCTGCCAAATGAATAAATGTAAATGTAAATGTAAGATATTGGTAACTGTATCGATATCGGAATTTGTTGAACGATACCCAGCCCTACTTGTGGCTATAGTATTTTAACGTTTACCGATTGACCCCTATTCATTTCCATTCCATCACCAGACAACAACTGACCAATGTGCCTTACTTTAACCCAGATTTGCACTTTTTTTAAGAAAAAAAAGGAAAAAGTCTAAATAAATTGGTGTTGTAATCAACATTATGCCACAAATGCTGATGATTGAGCTTAACTTGAATTTAACATGGAATATTCCTTTAATAATTTATACATTACCACTTGCACATGTACATACGTCATTCTGTTATATAACCTAGTATTTGTATTTGTAATACGTCTATTTATACTCTTACCTTGTTTTATATTCTGTCTCACTGTAATGTTCTATGTGCACTTGTTTCTCCTATCACCAAAAAAATGTCCTTGTGTACGTGAAAACACTTGGCAGTAAAGCTCATTCTGATTCTAATAATTGTCCTCCGTAACATTGCTTTGTGTAGTCAATGTGACTTTGTTCACCAAATGCAAAAATTCTTGTCGAGAGAACTACTAATTTCTTGTTCAGCCAACTATTATTCGCAATATGTGAACTTTTATTTGGTCCCCTTTTTAATTACTTTTATACGAAGTTAACTGTAATCTTTGCCTCTGATTGCAGAGGTATGTCTTGCAAGGCAGTGTACAATTGTTTGACACAGTCAAGCAATAGACATCAACACACAAACCTGTAATGTGACAATCAACAAACCTCATTAAGTTAAAAGATGAGCTTCTTACATCACCACACAACAATTGACCAACAGTGGCAACAAAAACAATAATAGCATAAAATACAGCAAAAAAAAAAAATACAAATGATAAGAATAATAATATGTCTATAACACTAAGCGTATCATTTATTCATGTTGTAATGCATTCTGGGAATTTACTAATCTGGCCAGCATTTACCTGCAATAGCTGCATAGTTACCATAAACTTTGTAACTTTAGGTTCTACCTAACCAATCATCACTCTTAATGCCGAAATTTGACAGCCAATCCGAGTCAGAGTAGGGCGGGTTTTTTTTTTTTCAAAGTCTGCTACACCACGATTCTGACAACTGGACACGCTGCCGAATGAACTGCACGTCGGAAAGCAAGCCTGAGGTAAGTTATTTAGTACAGTGATGTTGCCAATTTAATTATTTAACCGACTGTTATTAACCAATAATTTTAGTTAAGCTAATTGTTCATTTATGGAGACAAGTGGCAGCAACCTGGATGTAATTTAGGCTAACGTGACGGCATCTTTCTCTTGTTTCACGTTATCTATAGCCTGCAACATGTAAGCTAATGCAAGCAGGAGCAAGCTCCTATCTGCTAGCTTTTACAGAAATGAGCCTGACCTCATTTTTACATGTTGAATACGATGCTTCTAAATTAATAATGCACTTTATACATTTTAAACGATCATGGCCAGAAAGATACAGATTTTAATTATAAAGATATAAGATATGACTATGAAATATAAGACTATGTTTTTTCCGGAGCAGAAATGCTCCCTCGTGAGGACGGTTTTATGGCCGCGGATACGGTTCTGTGCACTCTTATTACGTACACGCGCCTGGTTTTACGCTATTATGGTACTAGGCAAACTGCAAAAGAAATAATATTTACCCATAATGTGTAACATACAATATAGCCATTCAGACTGTCATGTACACCCTCCAATCCAGGGAGAAGACGGCAGTCGAGTTCTTCAGACGAGATGATGTCAAATATGGGGAGGTGGATCGCACAATCTGCAAGAAATATCTGTTCAGCAGGAACCACTAACAAACGCCAGCAGCAGCAGAGTCTGCTTGAAAAGATACTCAACTGTGGCTGCAAAGGATCCAGTAGTGCTCAGGATCTCAAAAAACATGCAGCTGAAGAGGAGAAGAGGGCAAGGCTGAGATATGCTGCTAAACGGGCCCTAGAGAGTCTGGTTCCCAGACCCCTATTACTCTGTGTGTTTTGTGGAATGACTTGCCTCCACACATTAAAATGCCCCCATATTTTATGGGGGATTTATATTTTCAAGCCGGTTCTTGCCTCCTTTACACTGGTGCCGAAACCCGGGAAGGAGGAGGAATATGCCGTAGTAGAGTTCTAGCCACTACCGTCAACCCCAATGGAGCAGCCGCGGCCATCTGCCGGGGGACAAGGAGCCCGACCGCCTGGAAGCGGAGGAATGGCCGCCGACCGCGAGGGGAGAAGGGGCTCCTAACCGACCGCCTGGAGCGGTCAGGGCCGCTGCCAGGGGCGGAGGAGTCCCCTACCAGCCGCTGAAATGCTGCAGGGTCTGAGACCGCCGACCGTGAATGGGGAGGCCGATCCGCCTGGAGAGGCGCGGCTGTCATCCATTAGAGGGTGGAGGAGTGGCCGAGGAACAAGCTACGGCGTATTGGAGAACTGGCGAGTAAGTGTTTTTTTTTTTTTTTCATCTCTCTCTCCTCTTTCTCTCACTGCTCTACCACAACCACACTTAAGTCACATGGACTATTAATTTTCTTTTATTATAATTGTTGCTGTTTTGTATGGTCCTTTTCAGAGCTTGTCAGACGTGGTCACAATGAACTGTCTTTGAATGGAAAAAGACCTGCGTTAAGCTTTTTGGCCCTATTTTAAGAGCCCTAGTGTTAAGTGCAGCGCTATGCCATTAGTCATAAGTGCAAAGTCAATGGGTATGGTCATGAAAGTTTGGTATTTTTGTGCAAACATGCGCTAAGTCTAAGTGCAAGTAGGTTTGGCAAAACCGCCCGCTCAACACGCAAATCGGCTGGATTAAATGCAATTGAATTCTGAGCCTCTTCTGTGTTTTCCACTGTCTGCATCCTATTATTGTTCATTCCCTGTCAAGCACCAGTGATATAAACAAAGACAGCACATTCATAAGACGTTTGGAGTGTAAATGGACTGTATGCAGTGAATTAGAAGAATTGAAAATGTGCATTAACTTCGTCCTTGATGAATGCCAGACATATTCATATGACAGTAAGACGCTCATTTTATATGCATAGAGAATGTAGTTCTCTTCTGAATTTGGATGTATGCTCAGTTAAATTATAGAGAATGTAAGTATTCTTAATCATTTTCATCCACTGACACTCAAATCATGGCTTGCATTAACAATGACTGTATCGGCACGCACTTCACTTCTACCTGTCGATTTTGATTTAAAAAAATTAAATACATGTATTCAAACATGAAAAAATAAACCAAAAATAATCTTAATTAAAATTACACTTCAAACAAAACAAAAATATAAATCACTATAACGAAGGTGTACAAAAATCATACCCAATCCAAACATTTTCTCTCCTTCTATCACCGGACCCTTTTGTAGAGACTTAAAAATAAATCTCAACAACACGTGGAAAATTACTAGTAGGCTAGAAATTAAATCATAAATGCAATTGTAAATATATAATAATAATACATATAAACATAACAATAAAGTTTTTTGAAAAAATATACTATTACCTCATACAAATCTCAAGCGATTACCTCATTATTTGATGTTTCTCTATATTTTCAGAATTTGGACATGAACTTTATTAGCACCTGCTGGTTTAATCTCCAAATTGCAAATGCAGGAACTGAGTTTAAACTTTGTGCTCAATTAAGATGTAGTTTTAACGTCTTTGCGCAATTACATATCTCTCAGGAAAATAGCAAATTGTGCTTTTGTTCCACTTCATCAACATAAAATACACCCACAGTTTGCTCGCATACACCCACAATAGCTCAAGCACTCCCACCCATGGCTGCTTGCGCTTTGCACCGGCATGGAAATTGCGATTAGAATTGGCGTGCTCATGAAAATCGGATAAGACGTTAGGCACGGACGTAGCGCGTAGTAGAGCCCTTTGTTTTCCACAGAAAAAAATAACAGCATATGGGTTTACAACAACATGAGGGTGTGTGATAACAGAGTTTTCCTTTTTGTGAGGACTATCTCTTTAAATGGAGATGTCCCCTCCTGAGTACAGTGGACAAAACAGAGGACCATTTTCTACACAACCGTCACCTGCAACATGAAGTCAGGTGTTAACAAGAACCTTTCTCTGTCATTCAGTAGAACTTATATGAGGACAGACAAGATCCAGCAGCTCTCATTCTGTGTTTGCTAAAATTCTTGAACAATGCCTTTTATTCAAAAAGAGACCATAAACTCTGATAGATAAGAGGCTCATGTGAGATTGAACTGCACAGTGAGTGGAAAAAACAGGAGGTGAGAACAAGATTATTGAAGACAGTTCAGAGGAATTGAAAGTAATATATGAAGCACTTTTGTCCAGTTTCTGTAGAACTCAGCCGTTAAATATGTCCATGAATGAGGAGTACACCAGCAGGCCTGTGCAGCTGCTTATTCTGTAGTGTACTCCGCTTTAGTTATCTCAGGAGAATATTGTACTCATAGAGAAAAAAGAGAGAGCAGTGTTGTTAAGAATGACTATGTTGTCTGTTGGACTCTTCTGTCTCTACAGCTGGTCATGTCAGCGTATCAAGGTGGATACAACTTCTTCTGCCAAAACACCCACAGTGGAGGAGAAGCTGATAACAGGGTAAACAACTCAACTTTGATATCATGTTTATAACATTCATAGCTACATTCTTTCTTCAAAATTGTATAGAGCAAAATTATTTTTCTTGTGTTGATGTTCTGTGTTTTTTGCATAGTCTTTTCATAAAATCCTCCATAAAAGAGTTTTAAGCCATGAACCAAAGCAACCAGCTTCAATGTGAATCGCAGCATCACAAACATTGGCAAAAAAGTATTTGAAAATCAGACAAAAAGACAAATATACAAGACTGTGTACTTACCGTCTTTCACAAGGGCAAGAAATACAATCCCATGAAGCATTGCGAATTATGTAAATTAATATAAATATATAAAACTATTCATTTTAGGTTGTTGATAGAAGTATAGAAACAATATATTTTAAGTTTAGTGGTGTAGTTTAATGGTGAAGGGCTTTGTTGGGCACGGATCTCTGAGTGGTGAAGATTTCTCTGCTGGATCATGGGTAATATAGATGTTAACCAGGAATTCGGCTATCAAACAAGATTTTTACACAGTGAAGTGAAATAACGGGGACTGATGGCTTCAACTGAAGCATATACCATTAATGAACAACCTTTGAGCTTACGGTAGGTCTGTCAACTATTAGGAGCGCAATAGCATACAGGTGACCTCAAAGCTTAGCAGACATGGACTAAAAACCACTTTAGACTTTATGGTCTGAATAGCTAACATTGATCGCAATAGATTTGGGTCTTAGAATACAGCCTAGTTTGTGTCAGGCTGTTCCTGGAATTGCATCTTATCAATGCAATCTGCCCAAGTACTGTTGTAACTTGTGAAAGGTATTTCCATCAGTTTGTCTGGCAGCAGAAGATATTTCTTGAAATGCTTTAAAAAAGCTTGGGCCATCAAGGTAATGACTTTTGTACCATCTGACACTGATTGTGTATTATTTCTTGTAAAATGAGTCCTTGTAATCCCTCCACAGATGATCAATGTCCTCTGGTGGTATTACTTCTCCAAACTCATTGAGTTTATGGACACTATCTTCTTCATCCTGAGGAAGAACAACCACCAGATCACGTTCCTGCATGTGTACCATCACGCCAGCATGCTGAGCATCTGGTGGTTCGTCATGAACTGGGTGCCGTGTGGCCACTGTAAGTTCCTCGCACAGAATCTCCCCTCACTTTGCTGTGAATAGAAGCTTATGCTGCACTTAATATGCTGAATTATTCAGATGCACAAAAACAAACACAAAGAGGGCAAGAAAGCAGGTCCAGATGGTCTTTAAATAACTTATTGCATTATTTAGCTTGGAAACGTTAAAAAAATTGTGTTCTATCGACCTCTGACCTAAACAGATCTGTTTACTTCTTAGACTACTTGTTGTTACATATTGGGTGTAGTGGATCTATTAAAATCACAGTCAGATTAAAATGTGGATAAACTTGTATGAGAGTGATCTTGGCTTATCACAACCCAGAAATGAAATTCTTTTAATATTTACTCACATTCATGTCACTCCACCCATATGATTTTCTCTCTTTAGTGGAACACTTTTCATATAATGAAAGTGAATGAAGACTGGGACTGTCAAGCTCCAAAATGACCATAAACACACCATAAAAGTAGTCTATTTGACTTAGTGTGTGATATATTCCAAGTTAACCTGAAGCTTTAAATTGTTATTCACTGATCATTTTACCCTCAATTGAAGTATAAAAGTGACTTTAAAATTGCTGTCAACACCATTTAATGGCATTGGTTCTCATATGTCTTGCCAACTTGTCTGATTGGAGAGTGGCAGCGGAGGGGAAGATTTGGATGTGATGATGAGATGGTGAATACTGCTTATGCAGTTACTAATACTGACGTTTCTACTCTTCATCAGCATATTTTGGTGCCACGTTTAACAGCTTCATCCATGTGTTGATGTATTCATATTACGGCCTCTCTGCTGTTCCAGCCCTCAGACCGTATCTGTGGTGGAAAAAATACATCACTCAAGGGCAGCTGGTAAGTATACACTTTTGGGTGATTCTCACGAAACCTGTCAAGAAAACACTTGGTCATAGTTTACTCTCAAATCAGAAGAAACAAATAAGAAATTATAAGAAAATATTTTGCATGTCTATTTTAGGCCTATCAAGATTTTTTATTTTTTTTACATGTGAAAACATGACATTTTATTTTAGTTATAAAGTATTATATATCATAGTAGCACTCCCTTTGGACTGAATTTCATTTTCAGTAATCTTCGATAAATAATTGTACGACTGCATCTTTTCTTTCTGGAAAACAGAAAAAAATGTCTGTTTTAGAGTTATGAGAACTGGTGGGCAAAATGCGTTTAAAGGGGTCATGACATGAGAAACCAAATTTGCCTTGATCTTTTGGTATATAAGAGGTCTTTGTATCATTAAAACGTCCTGCAAGTTTAATATTTTAAGACGTCCTCCCCATTCTAAACGAATCATTTATTTAATCAAGCTCAAAATACAGCTCGTTCTGGATTCATGGTTAGAAGTGACGTGTCGGTTAGAAGTGACGTAACAGCGTTTGCATATGACCGCCTCCAGCACAAGATAACTACGATTTAAGCGTAAGACAACTACGCTCATTTCAGTATCGCCGTCGCCTCACAAGTGTTCAGTCGATGGACAGCGAGCTCTGACAGAGACTACTTGTGCACAGGAAAATTACGATGCCACACAGATGTGCTGTTCCTGGCTGTGGTCAAACAAAACCTCTGAATAATCTGCCGAAAGATCCAGACGTCAGGGAAAAATGGATGCAGTTTATTTTTTGCGGACGTTCCAGTCACGGCAGTGTTAACTTAAGCGTTTGTTCTGTACATTTTAAGGATGACTGTTTTGAGAACAAATCTCAATATGATGCTGGCTTTGCCAGAAAACTGTTGCTCAAAGATAAGTCCGTGCCGACTATTCTGGGAACAACGACGACGCAAACTGTAAGTAATCTATTTTAAACTTTAAACTACTTTTTAAAGCGCAATTTCATTCATTATGAATAATCACAGTGTTTTTACTTAGTTTACTTGCATATTGTTCTGGCTGGGAGCGTCAATAATTGATACATAGGCACTGGCGTTAGCCAATCATAACAGTGAGCGTTAACACTGAAGTCTTAAATGGAAAACGCCCCCAAAACAGACTGTTTGAATCAGAGGATGAGAAACAGGGTGGGAAAAGGTCATAAATCACTAGATTTTAAAAGTTTTTCTTAAAAAAAAATATATTAATACTATAATTGCACCTAAGGGAACATAATAATACAATAAAAAAAACCATGTCATGACCCCTTTAAGTGTTCTGAATATAATGTCACAATGCAAAAACTCTTAATGGTCCTAAATGTAAATGTGTAAATCATTTTCTTTATAGGAAATATTATTGAATGTGGGGGGTTTTTGTATTGATTTGGGGTTAAATATGACAGGACATTTCTCTTGACAGGTTTCCAAAGAATCACCCTTTTCCTTACAAACTTGAAAGCTTCATTTTAAAGCAAAATTCTTTCACTATAATAAAATGCCAGTGATTACCTATGATAAAAACCAACACAAAACAATCATTCTACTTTTTATAGCTGTAAACTTTTCTTGTGTATCTTATAACCTTTTTCTCATTTTGAAGTGTTGAAAGGTGGCATTTAACAGTTTCTCTATTTTGGCTTGACCTCTCTGTAGCAAATTTCTCTCTCAAATTATGTTGAAAAAAGATACATCCATTAAGTAATGGATGCATACACATAGTTTAAATAAACTAAAATACAGAAGAACAAACAAACAAAACAAAAAACGGTTAAAAACAGTAAACCTTTATTTTTTTTGGCTTGTCAGAGCAACAAAACGAGGAAATTTGCGAACATAATGATATATAAAGTATATTCAACAACTGTTTATTAAACCTTTTCTTTCTCACAAAGTGACATTTTGATATTAATAACTTTATAATAAATTTAATATAATCATACATTTTAGATTAATAATTTTATATCGCTATTTCAGACAGTCAAACTTTTCAAACTGAAAAGTAGAGATGGGTCACATTGACCCAAACCTAATAGGAGGGGAAGAAAAGCATTACATTTCTAATAAAAATCATGTTTTTGGCTACGTGACACCATGCGAGGATCGGACGTGTGAATGGCGAGCACTTTGCTAGTTTTAATACATATAATGACATAAACCGGTGAGATCTGATACACTCTGTTCCATAACTGTTCTAGGAGGACAATATGTCAAAGAATTCAAAATCCTCGGGCTCTGGAGACATTAAAAGACTAGTTAGTTGGGAGGTTCGAGAAATGCGGTGAGAGATGCTGAGCATGTCGGCAATACTGACGAAGGTCGTTGCTGACTTGGAGGATCTCGCTGTGATGCGTTGATCGATCACTGCCATGGAGGCAAAGTTCTCTTATGTGGTTACAAGAGTGGGCGATGTCCAGAAACGTCATTGGAGAGGGAATTATCTGCTAATCCACTATGACCAAGGTGGATTTAGAGTGTGTCTGGGAAAAGTTGGAGGACATGGAGAACTGTAGCCAGCGGAATAACATCCATATTGTCTGAGTTCCTAAAGGAGAAGAGAGACCGGATACGGTGAAGCTCCTGGACTGGCTCTTTCCGAATCTGCTCGACATAGCAGGCCATAAGCTGGATATCGAGAGAGCTCACAGAGTTCTTGCTCAGAGATCCCAAATTTCTGATATCGTCTGATAAAGATCTTGTGTTGCACGAGGCGATGAGTAAAGGAAGGCTTTCTTGGAAGAGCCACAGCATTTTCTTGTTCTATACATTTTTTCATCAGTCCATAAGATTTATTCTAGAATATTTTTTTTTCTAGAAGTCCCTCATTTCATCTGTTGTTGATTGCTCAGTTGGAAACATTTTAGACTCAGGTCACACCCTGGTGTGTTTAGAGGTGTTGCCAGATATGGAGAGAAGGAAATCATATAGTTGGCACTTTAATGTTTCACTTTCAAAATCCTGAATTCCAACAAATGCTAAAGGCTGAAATGAATGTCTATATGGAGACCAACTGATCCTCAGTGTCCTCTGAGGCCATGCCTTGGGATGCACTTAGGCAGTTCTTTGGGGCCAGATAATACAGTATGCCTCATTCACCAAAAAATCCAAAGCACAAGAGCTTGTGGAACTGGAAGGGAATATTAAAAGTGCAGAGGCAGAGCTGAAGCGCCAAATGTTGTTAAATGGCCTCAGGGAATTGACCCAACTGAAATACAGATATAATCCTATTTTGTTGCGGAAGGTGGAGTTTTGGCTATTCATGGCTAGACAGTCATATTTTAAGTCATGGACAAGACAGGGGAAACTTCTGGCTATATATATAAAACAGAGACAGTCTTTTTCTACCATTTCCTCAGTAAAATCTGCTGGTGGAGAAATGTATACCTCAGCCATTGATATTAATAATGCTTGATCTCTATAGCTCCATGTCTTCGTCTACTGATGAGGATATTAAACACTTTGTGGAACCATTAGAACTTCCTAAACTGATGAAAAATTATCTTGATTCTGAGATAAACTCGGAGGAGCTTGGCGAGGTAATTAAAGCCTTGCACTCCGGCAAGGCTCTGGGGCCAGTCAGCTTTGCCGCTGAGTTTTTTAGATCTTATGCTACAGAACTGGCTCCACTTTTGCTAGAAGTTTATACAGAATCATTAAAGAATGGTAAGCTTCAGCCAACCATGACGCAAGCCTGCATCAGCCTGATTCTTAAAAAGGACAAAGATCCAAGCAAGGGTAAGAGTTACCATCCAATTTCCCTGATCCAGCTAGACATTCAAATATTGTCAAAAATTTTGGCTAACCAATTATTTCAAGTTATGACATCTCTTATACATATAGATCAGGTGGGGTTTATTCAGGGCCGTAACTCATCTGATAACATTAGTCATTTGGGCAGTGGCGAAGGATCAGACTTCGGTCGCTGCCATCTCACTTGAAGCCAAAAAGGTGTTTGATATGGTAGAATGGTCTTTTTAAGATTTTGGAAATGTATGGGTTCGGGAATACTTTTATTGGGTGAATTAAGTTACTATATAGACATCCAGTAGCGGCGGTTCAAACGAATGGATTCATTTCAGATTATTTTATTCTGGATAGGGTTGCCCTTTTTACCCCATTTGTTCTGTCTTACCTTGGAACCATTAGCAGCCACAATTAGAAAGGATGATGATTTTCCAGGGGTGATGGTGGGAGGTGTGGCGCATACGTTTTTGATTTACGCAGATTATATTTTATTATTTGTCTCCGACCCTACTAGATCTATGCCTTGCTTCCACAGAATTATGAATTCCTTTTCTAAATTCTAAATTCCATTCTAAATTCCGAAGCTTTGGCTCTGACAGCATATTGCCCTGAAACGCCTTTTTAACCGGGGGCCTTCCAGTGGCCCAAGCAGGGCATTAAGTATTTGGGCATTTTATTTCCAGCAAATTTGAGTGATTTAGTTTGTTCATTTTGACCATTTAATAAAAAGGTTTTCGATTGATGTGAACAGGTGGGCTTCAGTACATTTATCTATGACTGGGAAGGTTATTGTTATAAACATTTATTGTATTCCAAAATTCAACTACCTACTACAGTCTATCCCCCATTGTAATTCCCCTCTTTTATTTTAAACTATTTGATAATATAGCTAAATCCTTTATTTGGATAGGCCAAAGGCAAAGGCTTTTAGGTCTCCCCAAGATTTTGTTTTACTATTATGCTTTTGGTCTCAGACATTTGGCACATTGGTTGCTTCTACCTGAGCCCCTCCCTGGCTCTTTATTGAACAAAGTTTTTCTACCAAGCTGTCCGGAGAATTAAAGACACATCCCATTATCTCGCACATGCTTTTAGTCTGGACAAAAGTTTCCCATGTGTTCAATTCAGACATTTACCTGAACGTTGCCACAAGTATTTGGTTAAACACTAAATTGTGCATTAACAAGTCTACTTTCTGCTGAACAGAATGGATTGAGAAAGGTGTTACTACGCTGGGTGACCTGTATGCAAATGGGGCGTTGAGATCCTTTTGAAAATATAATACAGCGGTTTAGAATTCCCAGATCTCAATTCTCCGGTACTTACAGCTGCGCCATCTACTCTGTACCACCTTTGGGTGTAGTATGCAGCCCCCAAAAGCAGAAAACACTCTTTAGATGGTGCTTGCTGCTTTTAGGAAAGGTCAGGAAGATTCAGCGTACTATTTCTGGCTAGTCTAGGGGACAGGGTTTTAACATTTCTTAAGAAGTTATGGGAAAGAGAGTTTAATTTAGTTCTGGAAGATGAAGAATGGGGTAGGATTTAAAAAAATGTCAAGTCTATTCAATATTCTGCATTGTTTTTATTGGACTCCCTCTAGATTGTATAGGCTTGGCTTTAAAGATACACCTAGTTGCTGGTGATGTCAGTTAGGGGATGGGGACATAGCCCATGTGTTTTGGTTTTTATTAAGATTCAAGAGTTTTGGTCGAGGGTTCAGAATTTTATCTGTGAGGTCATGAGCACTCAGATTTTCTTTTGCCCCAGACTTTGTATTTTGGGTAATGGGGCGGGTATTAACATAATGAACAATCATATAAAAAACTAGGTACTTACCTGCGTGATGATCGGCAGGCAGGTAATTCTTAAGGGATGGAAGTCGGCTGATGCACCGTCATTTCATGAGCGGTTTTTGAAGAGATGACGCATAGACAGCGGCAGTTTGGGTGTATATGGTTAGAAGTGGGGCACTTATTTGGACTTCCTAGAAGGTTGCCAGTGGGAAGCAGTGGAGAGGGACAATTCCGATTAAATATATGTAAAGTAATTAATGTGTGGAACCTTTTTTCCTTTTATTTTTGTTGGTTAATTTGATGTTTTTTATGTCATCGATTATTTTCTTTGAACTGTCTGTTTATGTGTGTCTGTTGTTATTCAGTATATAATTGATAAAAGTTGATTCTGTGTTTTCATGTGCTGTTTGTATAAATTTGTTTTAGATAACGATTTAGTTTTATTTTACTTTTTTTTTTTTTTTTCAAAAATATGTTTCTATTTGGTTCTGTTTTACATTTTAACATCATGATCTAAGATTAGCATCATTAGGTGCATACCAAACCATCAATATTCATTAGCGTAAGTATTTTAGAATTTTAATTCAGGAACAATGCATTTTTATTTAGTTATAAAAACAAATATGTTGATTGATGGCTAGATTATTTCTTTTAAGCTATTTCAAGACTAATGCTGATCCAGCTTTTTCCCACATTAGATCAATAGTGATTACTATCATTACCACCACTCACAAAATAAAAATCCACACTATCACACATTATACTACTTGAAGGTAGATCAAGACCATGATCCAATTCCGAATATTATCCCAGGACATGTGATCAAAGTTTTACCAGTTTGAAGATTTTAATTGCCCCTAATTGAAGAATCAACCATTGATGGCTCTTTCCTCTTGCAGGTCCAGTTTGTTCTAACTATGTTCCAAACATCTTGTGCTGTGTTTTGGCCATGTGGTTTTCCAATGGGTTGGCTGTATTTCCAGATCAGTTATATGATCACTCTTATCTTTCTCTTCTCAAATTTCTACATAAAGGTAAACTGGTTCTAATTATTAGTGTTCAAAATATCATCCTGCTTGTGTTGTGAAATAGTACAGCTTAAAGAATTGCTCCAAATGTTCTCATTCTTTGTTACACAGACCTATAAGGGACACGGCGGCTCTCGAAAGACTGATTACTCTAATGGATCAATACATGGCCACTCTAATGGGGTGACATCCAGCGAGAAGGTGAAATACAGGAAACCCCGCACAGATTGAGAGCAGCTTGTCCACCATTTAGTCCTGTTGTCCGTATCTGTGTAACACTGTGATCAAAGTGATGTAGGTTTCCATAGCAACATAGATATATGTATATCCACTCACCAAGCTAAGGCCATTTAGTCTTTAAGAGATTCATATTGAATTACAAAAACAAGGGATCTAGACAACAATTAGGGTTCAAGTAAGCACATTCCTCAGTCGTCTATTGAGTTTTTTTTTAATGAATTATAAAGAGGCTAACCTTATTAATGTACTAATTTGCACTGGTCTTAACTAAGCTTGTTGTTTGTTGATGTAAAGGAGAACGTATCAGAGGAACTTAACAAATATACAGGAGTATGCCACACTCCACTTTAGAGCAGTATTATACACATCTGTAAAGAACACAGCATTTCTTAAGAATGAGCATAGACAGTTAATCTTAGAATCATTAGAAGATAATGAGAAATGTATAAAAATGTATTTATATATATATATATATATATATATATATATATATATATATATATATATATATATATATCCATTTTTGCTTTTGCTTTGGATATTGTTCAGTTAAAGGCCGACAACTTGACTGATCGGGGTTCAATTAAATTAGATTATATTAAACTCTTGCATTCCATCTGGAGTTTGATGGTATTTATTTAGACTTAATTCGATTTTTTAAAACATTTAATTATATATATTTTAATTTTTTTATTAAATAAACACATTTCATATTAATTTCACTAATGTAAAACGTAAAATTTATTAATCTGACAAATTTAGAAAACATGATATTTATGTGAGGCTTTTGGAGCATTTGCTAACATCTGGCGAATATAAATAAATAAATACATGACATGAAATAACACTAAAAGCCAGTAGGTGGCCTCAGTGATCCATTGATTTAGATGGTCCTAGTCTCTGTAACCCAATGTTGAAACAAAATTAGTTTTGAGATGTATTTCACAAGTTATGAATTTGGATAGTACTTCGACGTCATCAAAGACTATTATTTGTCAAATGTTTGCTTTGGAAAAAAAAACATGTTCAGTTCTTGCAAAAATGCTACATTATGCTTACAGTCAAACCTGAGGTATTATGAACAGAAGACATAAACCATTTTGTTACCCATTTCAGACATCAAAGCATCAAAATTCAATATCTCAATAGAGTAAATTAATAAAATGTCAATATAACAAACATCAATAAACAGATATGAACAGCAATGAACAATAAATAACAATACAATTTGTGTACAAACTAAAGACTGCAATGGTAAACTATAACATTTGAACTGTTTGATCAGTTCAAAATTTGAACTGATTTCAATTTTGTTGCTTGCAAAATTTTCACTTTCAGTGACATAAACAGCAATAATGTGGGGTCAGACTCTGGCTTTGATCTGAGTGTGTGCGGGTTTGGGTGGTTTACGAGAAAATTTATGTGTGGGTGTTCCACATTGTGACTGACTGGTTTGATAAATAAAAAAAGCTCTGTGTTATAGTCTCACCCATGCATTTCCTGTGGAGGTAACATTGAAAAATATATATATATATATATATATATATATATATATATATATATATATATATATATATATATTTGCAACCATTTGTACTCATCAAATCAAAGTCACCAAGCCTTGTACTGCTCCGATGAAGGAAACATTGCTAATTAAAAAAGAAAAAACTCAAGGCTAAAAAATTGCCCAAACAGTAACGAAGGGTTAAATACATTGAGGCTAAAACAACATGGGAGCTGATTAAAAAATCTATTTAAGCTGCTTTTATTGACTGTTAATTGCTTTGAAGATCTATGTAGTGAATGTACATTTAACAAAAGTAGTTATTTTCTACACATTTTGTTTGTTTTCACAATGCTAACACAATAGCGTCATTGATTTTGTTCAATTTAAGATTGTATATTTTCAAGTCAGTGTTTGTTAGTGATGTACTATATCAGTGAATGTCTCACAAATGTCATATTTCTCACCAAAATCAAAAGAACAAAATAATAATTTACAGTTTGCATAAATAAAATGAAAACTGTTATAGGACTATTACGATTTTTTTGCATTGTAACAATATTTTCTTAATAACTAAGCATAATCTCTCCCCAATTCTTTATTATCATCATGCATCTAGACCATGTTTTTGTAATTCTCATTATCCTCAATAGTGATTCTGATTACTGTAATACAGTAATTTCTACTTTGTGTATTCTGAACTCTGCATAAATTAACAGAATTGCAACAAATACTACCATGAAGTGTGAATATTTTGCAAATATATACACACTGGCCAAACGTTTGGAATAATGTACCGATTTTGCTGTTTCGGAAGGAAATTGGAACTTTAATTCACCAAAGTGGCATTCAACTGATTGAGTTACCACAGTATGCAATAGACTGAAAAAAATGGCAAAAAAGAAACCGCTTTCTCTAGAAACTCGTCAGTCAATGATTGTTTTGAGGAATGAAGGCTATACAATGCTTGAAATTGCCAAAACATTGAAGATTTCATACAAAGGTGTACATTACAGTCTTCAAAGAGAAAGGGCAACTGGCTCTAACAAGGACAGAAAGAGATGTGGAAGACCAGATGCACAACTAAACAAGAGGATAAGTACATCAGAGTCTCTAGTTTGAGAAATAGACGCCTCACATGTCCTTAGCTGACAGCTTCATTGAATTCTACCCGCTAAACACCAGTTTCATGTACAACAGTAAAGTGAAGACTCAGGGGTGCAGGCCTTATGGGAAGAATTGCAAAGTCACTTTTGAAACAGAAAAACAAAAAGAAAGGTTTAGAGTGGGCAAAGAAACGCAGACTTTGGAAAACAGATAATTGGAAAAGAGTGTTATGGATATTAACCCCATTGAGCTTTTGTGGGATCAGCTAGACTGTAAGGTGTGTGAGAAGTGCCCGACAAGACAGTCAAATCTATGGCAAGTTGACAAACAAACTGACAGCTAGAATGCCAAAGATCTGCAAAACTGTCATTGCTGCACGTGGAGGATTTTTTGATGAGAACTCTTTGAAGTAGTTACATTTTTTCAAATTAATTTAAAATTCAAAATTAATGTCTGGACAATACATTGTGATCAGTTGACGGCCACTTTGGTGAATAAAAGTAACAATTTCTTTCCATAAGAGCAAAATCTTTACATTATTCCAAACTTTTGGCTTCCAGTGTATGTGTGTGTGTGTGTATATATATATATATATATATATACACACACACACACAGTATGTTTTTTTTTTTTTTTTACATTACCGTAATTAGAACTACATATTTTTCCATCACAGTAAGGAGAATTTGGAAGAAACTGTGCATTGTCATGAAAATAAATGACACATAGCAATGTAGTCCTAAACTATGCATGATTTTAACTAAATGTGATTTCTAATTTCTTTTCTTTTGATTTTGGGGGTGAGATTCACCCATGTAGCCATGTGCATGCACTGGAGAATGCATAAACAAAAGACAATAATCAGATCGCAATTATTTGTTATATATTAAACTGGTGTAAGCACATACTGTAATGGAAGTATTTTGTGCATCCATTGCAATATATAACATTAGCATTTGGATTTAATCTCAACTACAGCATCTTCATCTCCACCACCATTTCCACCCTGCAAAGGTCACAAATGCTTTTTAATGAGCTAGTGTCATATTAACATCTAATTGCAACAAATATAAATTTATACTGTAAACAATACTCCAGTGTTGAAGTGAATTATCTTATGTAACATCATACATGAGATCAATACAAGTAAATACAGTAGCTGTTGTGTTTCTATCCTGGTGTCAGAATGAATCAGTTTTCATTGCAATGAATCAGCACTTTGGTATGTCAACTTTTAACCTCTCCTAGACTGAAACAGAAAATAAATGCTGATGCTGTAATGACAAAGCACTTTTAAGAACTATGTCAATTTCTCTTTTTGCTATTTAAAAGGCACTGTACTGTAAGTGCAGCCTGAGAAATCGTGAATATATTTTGGTGTTTCAGCGCTCAAACATACTCTACTCTCTGAGGTTTCATTAGTTTTGCCCTTGTGTTCAATAGGTTTCCTTATTCGAACCTGCTTAAGGCAATTTAAGTTTGTTTGCAAGAAAATATCATATAGAATTATGGAAAAAAAATATTGGGAAATTTGTGTTATTGTCTAGAATTTTAATTTAGACATCAATAATCAGTTCTGTTCTGGGCCACAGAGAATTGGCAATATTAAATGCAAGTAATACAATAAAATGTAATTAATAATGCTTTGACACACAGAGGAGGATGAAGTCACTGTTAGGAATGCACTCATACCACTGTACAGGTGAAGCCATCCCTGTCAACGTGGAGCCGGACAATTGGTATGATCCATGTTGAAGGCAGAAAATAAGGATCGATCCAGGATGTTGTATTGAGCCACCAAAACCTTTCCTCTGGTCTGTAACCTTCCCAGTTGACAAGGTACTCGAGACGGCCCCCTCGGGAGGCCAGAATGTCCCGAACTACATATGCAGGACCGCCCTCCAGGAGCAGCGATGGCAGGAGATCACCCACCCCATGGGGCTCTGCAGAAGATAATGGAGGGGGAGTAAGGATTTTACGAAGACACATGGAAGATAGATGAAATTCTATAGTTGGGGGTAATTGGAGATGGTAGGTGAAACGTTTTCTCTGTTCAATGATAAGAAAAGGACCAATAAAGTGGGGACTTAACGGGCTCTGCAGAAGATAATGGAGGGGGAGTAAGGATTTTACGAAGACACATGGAAGATAGATGAAATTCTATAGTTGGGGGTAATTGGAGATGGTAGGTGAAACGTTTTCTCTGTTCAATGATAAGAAAAGGACCAATAAAGTGGGGACTTAACTTGCAGCAGGGTAAGCGGAGTTGGATGTCTCTGGTGGATAGCCAGACCTTTTGCCCAGGCTGTTAATGTGGTGAATCGGACCTTAGGAAATCGGCCTGGATCTTTTGTCTCCATACACCTCTTAGGATGTGGACATGAACGTCATTCCAGACCCTCTCACTATTCCGTAACCAGTGGTCCACAGCAGACAACTTGGATGGTACACCCGACCAGGGAAACGGGATGTTGGAAGCAGAGTACGCACAGCCGAGTTTTTCACATTCTCGTCTCAGGGCAGATAGCGGCTCCACTGATTCTGGTGACGATAACAATAGGTTCTCAGAAATCTGCCCACCTCTTGGATCTTTCGTTCTATTTGCAGATGATATCCTGAAGACAGGCCTGGCGAGGATTCAGTCTCTTAGCACCCGATGGTCGGTTATTACCTGGAATGGGTGGCGTGAACCTTCCAGCCAGTGGCGCCACTCCTCCAGCGCTATCTTGATGGCAAGGAGCTCCCGGTTGCCGATGTTGTAGTTTATCTCAGCTGGAGACATCTTACAGAACACACAGGGATGTAGCTTGGCTGGTTTACCATGTATCTGGGATAACACTGCCCAATACAGTGGTGGTAGGATGTTTGAGTAGAGGGGCAGATGTGAAGGCTTGTTTGAGGGCTTGAAAGGCATCTTCGGGGCTTGTAGAAAGTTTCTTGGGTTTATTATTGAGAAAAGATGTTAGTGGTGAGGCAAGAGGGCTGAAGTTCCATATGAAGCATCGATAAAAGTTTGAGAAGCCCAGGAAGCATTGGATTTCTTTGATTGTTGAAGGTGATGGCCAGGACTGCACGGCTTGCAACTTCCCCAGGTCCATCTGCATGCCCTTGGGACCTATAACATAGACCAGTAATTGCACAGAAGAGGTGAAAAGAGCATTTTTCTGCTTTGAGGAACAGGTGGTGCTTTCTGAGCCCTTGTAGGACTAGTTTTACATGTTGGTGATGTTCAGTCATGGAATTGGAGAAAATTTGTATATCGCTATTATGATAAACTGAGGTATTCATGGAAAACCTCATTCATGATTCCCTGGATGACTGCTGGTGAATTGGCCAGTCCATAGAGCATCACCCTATATTCATAATGCCCTGTAAGGGTCACAAAAGCGGTCTTCCATTCATCACCCTTACGAATCCTGATAAGTTTCTAGGCACTCCCCAGAAACATCTCAAGGGCAGCAGGGATGAGGGGAAGAGGGTAACAGAATTTTACAGTTATATAATTGAGTCCACGATAGAAGATGCAGGGTCTTAGTCCTCCATCCTTCTTAGAAATAAAGAAGCAAGAGGCTGTGGGTGAAGTGGAAGGGCGAATATATCCTTGTTTAAGAGCTTCATTGATGTATTGTTCTATGGCACAATGTTCAGGCAGTGAAAGAGGATAAATGCGACCACGAGGCAGAGGATCACCAGGGAGTAGGTCAATAGCACAGTCCTATTGGCAGTGGGAGGTACCTGTGTGGCCTTCTGGGGGCTTAGGACATCTAACTGGCAGAATGGAAATAGAAGGAATGATGTTAGGTCTTTCTACATATGTGGTATTCAATAAAGCTGGCAGTGGTGAAGATGTGATACCAGGAGGAGAGTGACAACTACGAGTTTGAAGCTAATGAAAAGGAGGAGAGTGAGGACGAGGTAAGGCCAGGCATCCGTGGAAACCGTTTACAGAGTGATCTGGAGATGAAGTTGCCCACTGATCCCAAATCGATGAGGGCCTCTATGGTAAGGAAGAGTAAGGCAGTAATATTCACTGAAGTACTCAACTGAGAATGAATGGTGGGTTTGCAGTTGACTGAACTCACAGCACATGAGGAGGACTAATGGAGCAGTTAGGGAGAAGATGGTCATCAGCTCAACAGTACATGCAGAGCCTATTCTGAATATGACGTTGATGTTCTGTTGTACTGAGACATGAATAGTCTATTTGCGTTTGAGTTAAAAGGAAGAGGAAGAATAAGAAGGGGATGAAAGTGGTTCCGCCTTGGGCAGGACTTCGTTACCGCAGGACTGTTGCGACTCTGATGGAAAGTTGTTTGAGTCTTGATCATAGACTCATGGTGTCATCTTAAACCGTTGAAGTTTGACTGTATCCTTGGCGATAGGAGGTGAGAATAGCTGTCTAATTCCATCCACTGGCTGCTGTGACGGTGCAAAAGGAGATGGCATAATCAGAAATAGATCCTTTCCCGTGCCTAATGCAGTGAAGCTGTTCTCCTGCGTCAGAAACTCCTGAGGGGTGAGAGAAGACCTCTTTGAAGTGGGAAAGGAAGGCGGTAATGGATTGAGTAGCTGGTCCATTCACGTTCCGAATAGTTGTGGCCAACTGAAGTGCTCCGCCAGACAGGAGTGAAATAATGAAGGCGATCTTGGAATGATCTGTGGTGAATCTGTGTAGCAGTATCTCCATGGAGAGAGAAAACTGAATTAAGAATCCGCTGCAATCCTTCGCTGCACTGGAGTAGCGAGATGGCCTGAGTGATGGCTGAAGTGCATAGAGGAAGTTGTTGCAGTGGGTGAAGCACTCACCGGTATGGTGGCTGAGGTAGGAATCTCTTGCAAGATATTCCGATGTTGATTAACAGTGCCATCAACAATGGAAATGGCTGAGGTGGTGTGAGATCTGCCAAGTTGTCGTTAAAGCTCTTCTAGAGAGTTGCCGGTTTCACGGAGACCGACTCCCGCTGGATTTATGTTGCGGTCAAGTCTTCAGTTAGGAATGCACAGGAATATCAGCTATACGATGGAGAATAACAATATGATGTTCCAACAGGTAAGTAACAAAGGTAAGTAGCTAAGTACACATGCTGTATATAATAAACAAGCGAGTACTGTATGATAAAGAGAGAAACACTGCATGGGAGCAGAGCGGTCATGAATAGTCCAAGGGGAGTATATATAATGTTAGTAATTAGCTGTTTATTGATTGCTGGTGAGACTGATTAGAACTCTGGTGATCGAGAGCAGAGAATGGTAGGAGGTGGAGATCCCGATGAGGGCATGACAGCCACATCCACAACTGTCCCAAGTTTTTATTTGCACTGAAAATTGTGTTTTTCTAACATCTAAATTTTCCTATTTAGCCTATGTCATATTAATAATTTAGCACATTGTTTGCCCTTTGTAGTCCATGGTAATATTAATTCATTTAAATGTTTTATTGAAATATATTATAATCTTTGTATAAAAAACTGTTTTGGTAGACTCTTGGGTTGGATTGCCACTTGATTTACAATGTTGAGAACCACTGCACTAGCCAATTTCTCTGTAAGTGTTCAGTTTAGTTTTAAGTAACATTTGTAATGAATGATGTAATGCAGATAGCTCTCTTTAAGATTTCACCTTTTTTGTAATATAATCTGATTACTTTTAGATTACTTATTGCATGTTTTTCTCAATCTTACCGCTATTAGTCAGTCACTGAGTAAAACAAAAAGGTTTTTGAAATGGGAAAACTAACACTACTTTATATATATATATATTTAAAATTGTGTATATATATATTTAAAATTGTGTATATATATATTTAAAATTGTGTGTATATATATATATATATTTGTTTAGAAAATTGTTTAGAGATGGGAATTATAAGGAATAAGAAAATTTTTTCTGGCTTTGAAATGAATAATGAATGAATGTCTCTAGATAAGTGGTAGATATGTACTGTAACAAGCAAACAAATCCAAAACATAAAGCAGAAGGCAAAACACTGAACAAACAGGCAAGAGCCAAAAACCACGAAGCAAGATATAAGTATAACATTCAGAATTGCAGACTAGAGGCAAGTCTTCACAAAGATGCAAGCACTCCAAGCTCTATTTATGTGGCTTAAACAGGAAGTACTGTGTCCTCAGTATTCAGGTGAGGTTTCACTCTGGTGGGCAGGAGGGAGAACTGCAGGCTCAGATGTTACAGATCCCCATATTAAAGGAATGCCTCTAGGCCTCTAGGTAGACCTCTGGGCCTTGGAGCAGGAAGAGAAGAGTGTGTTCTATGAAAGTCATGGATGAGTGATGACTGAGTGTGTCCTCAGCTGGTCTCCAAGACCTCTCCTCTGGGCCATTACCCTCCCATTCCATGAAATAGAACAGCCAATGATGAGAGTTCAAGATGTCCTTTACCAGATATGCTGGGCTCTTTACAGTCTCCAATGGTGTTATTGCTAGGGCAATGTGGAGGGTTGAGCCAGTTTCAAAAGGGATACATGGAATGAAGGCTAAATCTGGAAAGTAGATGTTAACTGCACACAATAGGTAACTGGATTTATTTTTTGAAGGATCTTAAAGGGACCTGTGAGTTAATTTTCTACATGGAAGTCATAGATGCAGGTCCCTGGTGGATAACCATACCATCTGTCCTGGCTGGTATGATGGATGGGCCTGCAAAATCCCAATTCTTCTAGCTCCTCCTTATCCATTCCTCCACTGCCGGAACTTCAGAAGGTTTCCCAGAACATGGAAACGGTATCATGGTTGGTATCATAATACACACTGAAATGGGGAGAGACCATGAATTTCGAGCATACTCTACCCAGGGAAGAAACTGTCTCCACTGTTCTTGATTTCGGCTGTAGTAGGAGCATAAAAACATTAAAAACCTCCTTGGCCAAAGGATTGTGGATGGTACCCTGAAGTGAGACTGACATTCACATCAAGTTGTTTACAGAACACTTTTCATAAACTTGATGTGAATTGTGATCCTCAATCTGATACAATGTCATCAGGTAAACCTACATTCTGAAGACTTGATTAAACAGTACCTCTGCGGTTTCCATAGCTGTGGGTAGTCCATTCAAAGGGATCAATCGGCATGCCTTGGAGAAGTGGTCAATGATTACCATAATGATAGTGAAGTTATTAGAATGGGGAAGATCATTAATGAAGTCGATTGCGATTTGAGACCATGGGTGCTGTGGCACAGGTAGGAGCTCCAGGAGAACGGCAGGCAGCTGACAAGGGGTTCTAGAATAAGCACACACACATACATACAAATATTGACATAACTCACAATATCCCTGTTAACTGTGGGCCACCAGATCTGATCAAGGAAGTAGCACAGTTGATGCCTGTATGGCCTGAACTGAGGGAAGTATATATCCAATGGCTGACTCGCTATCTCATTGATTAAGGCACATACAGCTTACCCTGGGGACAGTCTGCCAGAGGTGGTTCATTTTGTTGTGCACTTTGAATCTCCTTGATAATCTCCCCCCTAATGGGTGCCAAGATTGAGGAGGGCAGGATTGGTTCAGAAATGTGATGGTAGGTACCACTCTAATACATACTGTACATGACAAAGCATATGCTTATAGTTCTTACTGCCTGGACAATAAAAAACAGTGAAAATGAAATGTGTGAAGAAAAGTGCCCATCTTGCTTGTCGAGGATTCACTCTCTTTGTGGCTTTGATGTACTCCAAATTCTTATTATCCAAAAGAACTTGGAAAGGATAACAAGCCCCTTCCAGCCAGTGTCTCCACTGCTCGAGTGCTTCTTTGACTGAGAATAGTTCCTTTTTTCCCACACTGCAATTTCTTTCTACAGAGAAAGAATGCACATGGATAAAATTTTACTTCTTGACTTCCCGACATTGGGAAAAGACTGCTCCAATTTCACTGTATTAGGCATCCAATTCGACAATGAATAGCAGATTAGGGTATAGGTGTTTCAGAATTGGAGCCGTTATGAATCTTTCCTTGAGCCTATCAAAAGATTGTTTGTGTGCTGTCTCAGACCAGCTTCTTAGGTTTACCTTACAACAGGGATGTCAACGGGGCTGCCAACAGAATCCTCTTATAAAGCGTCAATAGAAGTTGGCAAATCCTAGGAACCTCTGCAGTTCCTTGACTGTGGTGGGGGTTGGCCATTTACTTCTTGAAAACGTAAATGGGGTCTTGGGCTATTATATATCATATTGTTAATGCAGATGGATAAATTGGTTCAGATTCATGGACTCAACATGACAGCCAAGTTCCGCCTGAAGCTGTGGGGTGAGAGGCCTTCTCTGTAGGTGTTCTTCAAAGCAATCTTATTCCACCCACTCTGTGCAGCTAATGTGTGGATACCATAGATGTAACAGCTGTAATCCTACATCGCAGGCTCCTGTAGGATACTCAAAAACATTCTTGATAAATTTCTGAATATAAGAATATTCCGCATGAGTTTCGCATCATATTCCCAAACTGTCGTCACCCAGCTAAGAGCTTCCCAGTTGGATGTGACATCAAAAAAGAAAACTTGGTTAGCTGAAATATTGGGTTGGCTGACATTGCCTTGCAACATACTTTATTGTTACTTCAATTGATGACTTTTATGTTCCTTTTTTTCTTTCTCCTATAATTTTGGATGTAATATCTGTTTCACAAAATATGTTTTGCTGGTTTTTATATTTTTGTTTATTTATTTATTTATTTTTAGCCAATATACCCAATTGTTGAATGCCTTGACTAAGATTCCAGGTACCATACAAATGTAAGGAAATGTTATAATTACTGTAATAAAAACTTAAATAAAAAGAAAAAAGAAAAAAAAAAACTTGGATTCCTCGATGGAGTATAAATATGACTGTTAAGAAAGAAAAATTGAGTAGTGTCTCAAAAATCCCTTGCATTTATCGGGAGAACTATCAAACATTACTGGTAATGCCAGTTGTGGTTGAAGAGAGGAAGATGGTGGCTTTTGGTGGTGTGGTAGAGACTGGATGAATTTTGCCATGTTATCATATCACCTGTAGTTGTTCTCTGTGTTCTCGGAGGACCTCTGAGTGGAATGCGACCATAGCCAGTAAAGACGGCACCTCACTGGATCTGAGTTAGGAGAAGTCTTCTGTAGAGAGTCAGACAAGCACAGATGAAGGATCCAAATGCTGGAGGTTTCTTAAAGGGATATTCTTATAACACAGTCCAAAACAAGCAGGTGTCAAACACAATATCTGTTCAGAACAGCAAACAAATACAAAACATGAGTCAGAAGGCAAAACAGTGAACAAACAGTCTAGAGCAGGGATCGGAAACCTTTTTGACATGGATTGACATTTTTTTTTTTTTCTGGTCAATGGCTCAGCATAACAGTTTGAGTGAAAATTTTGTGCAAAACCTGCATGTGAAAATTCTTGCATGTGAATTTTCACAGAGCATCTTGTGAAAGTGCTTTTATGAAAGAAAACCTGTCCTTTTGTACAAAATGAGTTAACAGTTAAAGTTACAAATTTGCTTGTATGATTACTGATCATGAAATTGTGTGGAATCTTAAATATTTATTAGGTCATAAATTTTTCAAAATCACACAGAGGGGCAATAACTAGCATGCAAGCAACGGCGAGAGGAACAGTCTATTTTGTTTATATTATGTTTTTCACACCTGACCCTGCATTTCAATCTACATCTTGATGTAATCGTTCCTCATGATCATGCAGCATGTTTTCATCAGTTGAATGGGAAGCTAAAAACTATTAAAATGTGACGAGACTCGCGCTGCACGTGCAAGCCATTTGTACATTACAAGCTGACTATTTAGCCCTTTATGGTGAATCACACTTGTAAAATCCTAAACCTTTATTTCCAGTATTCAACTTATTAAATACACAATTTTATTAACATAAAAAAACACAAAAGGTAACAGGGTGGACAGTGGGGGAACGGGGTGGACAGGACATAACAGGGTGGACAGCGGGGAAACAGGGTGGACAGAACATAACAGGGTGGACAGCGGGGAAACAGGGTGGACAGGACATAACAGGGTGGACAGCGGGGAAACGGGGTGGACAGGACATAACAGGGTGGACAGCGGGGAAACGGGGTGGACAGGACATAACAGGGTGGACATCACTCCACTGAACAACAATATATGTCATGAAAGAAAATCAACTAATTTACCCTGCCACCCCCTGAAGAAGAAAGACACATGTCCACATCAACCATTCAAACTTAAACATTTTTCAGTCTCACATCTCAACAGCAACAGTAAACTACTAAACAAACCAGCATCCCAGGTGTTTTTCTATGAAATTCCACACTGTCTTCTCTAGCTGGACAGACCTCTTATTTAAAGGTTGTGGCTCTTTCATCAGGCACACAATCTGCTCATCCCTGTACCAGCTAATGTCCTCTCGTGGACTTGGCCTGAACAACTTTTTGGTCCCATTCTTATGCATGCATTTCACCCTCACATCATCTTCAACCTCCTGGATGATTCCTGGGTAGGGTTCACCATCGTAGTTGACAATGCACCACTGCCCGTGATGGTTCTTCGATGCAATGTGGGCTTTCTTCTTCTCCCTGGCTCACCTCCTTCAGCCCATAGCATTCACAGTCGAGTACACCTTTGTCTGCCTGACAAAGACATGTTATATCCCGTTATATAATTGTTCCTATAGAGAAACTGATGACATGGTGGATTTTCATTGTTCCTTTGACAGGCACAAGTGGGGGCATAGCCATCATTTTATGGACTTTCCTCTCAACATCATCTTCTCCCACAAAAAAAAGTTTCACAGAGGTGCCAATGTTCCTGTAACTTAGAGTTATTGACTTTGATTGTCTTCATGGAACCTTAAAAATAAATTGGTTGAAGTCCTGGATCAAACACAGCGGATCACTTTGGTATTGTATCTCAGAACACTTATTCAAAAAAGTTGGAGGCCTGGATTTTCTTCTCAGGACGGACTTTAATATTGACAAATTACCTATATCACTATCAGAGTTCTGTAAACAAATACTGTTATATTGGAAAATGTTATACAGTATGTACATAACGTTTCACCACACACCTCTGTACTCTTCTTTTGCACTTCCCCAAGAATTAGTTTTTCTAACAAGAAATATATTAACATACCAAATGATACAGCCACTACTGGCTCCACTATCAATTCAAGGGATTTTAATTTTGGATAAAGTTCAATAATCATTTTATTTGAAGTTGTTTCACTGAAAAACTTTACCACGAAAAGCCCAACAAAAATGGCATCCTGCATAAATTTGATACAAATTCAATAACTAAACTAAGCACAATGTATTTAACAATTCCTATACCCCCCAAATGAAAGAAACACACTTCAAAGTTACAAACAACATATACCCCTCTAAAGAATTACTTCGACTTCGCTTTGGTATTGATGATAATGCATGCACATTTTGTGAAAATGATGTTGAAACTACGGACCAAGACCATACAATTGTATACAGTAAAATATCTCTTCATTCCTGACTTCTATCTCCAGAGACGACATAACATTTGGTTTGATATTGCAAAGCAAAGACGATGAACTCCGTTGTAATACAATTCTGTGCCTAGCTAAATTTATCCACAAGTGTAGAACTATAAGATCATCCCACAAATTTGTTATTTTTTTTTTAAATTAATTTAAATTGTATTTGAAATCTCTAAAAATTGTAAAAGGTCCAAAAGAACAAAAATTGTACGACATCCTTAAACACTTCCTGGCTATAGAAAATAACTGAACTTAGACTGAATTCTCCACTGGTACGGTGTCTTATCACTGGGTTATTTTATTTTAAAACATTTTATTCTTCATGTCATAAAGAGCTGTTTCCTCTGACTGTTTTCTATATATCCTTAAAGTTGTGGATTATATGTTGCCATGTTTGTTTGTAAATTCTGCAATAAAAAAACCTCCTTATAATTATTCAGAAGGTGTGGCCTTAATCCAGTGGTTCTCAAATATTTATTTTGGTCGTGTCCCCCTATAAAACAAGAAACTTTAGCGTTTCAAGCTAAATCCATAACCTGATTTTCTTTCAACCTCATGTTATGACAAATTTTATTTCAAAAATGAATAAAGAATGCATTCTTACAGTTTTCACCGTTCTGCTGAATAATGTAAAAAGTTAAAAAAATAATAATAAATGTAATTACATTTTTGCCACTAGGCTTACATTGCTCTGTTATTTTCCATACAGTGTTACATACTGTAAATACTTATTACTTAAAATGAATAACATAATTATGCCTATAGGCCTTAACTTTTAAAACATTCAAAAATAGACTAAATCAAAAATTATACTGCTGCAGGAGCAATGCATTTTTCATTTCTTCTGAAGCCATACAACAGTGTTGTGTGAGAAATAGGCCGAAATGTAAGTGTTAATTCACCTCTTTACACATTTAATCTGGCGCCCAACACTATGAGAACCACTACCTTAACCTTTGACAGGCACGTTTTGTGTCATTGTGTGCATCTACATGGTGCAGAAGAACAAAGTTGAATGTAACCAACCCCTCCAACATTTTATTTATTTTGCATGCGTTTTTACCAAAGTGTGTTATTATGGATACGTGGACATGGGTTCGTCAATTTTCACGATTACATCATCGTGGCAGCCGTAATCGTAATCGCGATCAGTTTTCGATTAATTGTGCAGCCCTAATACAATCGTAACTTTGTGTGAGCAAAGCAGATACCACTAGTCTCATTTTACAGAAATACCATCAGGTGGGGTGTGGTTTATTCACGTCAATGAGCAAGCGCTCCACACTTCAAGCAAAGGCAGAGGCTGATATCAGCAGAAAGGATCAAAGGTTTGTCTCAATTTCTCATATATAACCAGGCATAATGTCATATTTTAAAATGCAAAATAAAAGCCCATTTTAGAGTGCATGTCCAGTGACAATGCAATTGTGTTACACATCAGTAGCTTTCTAGTTAATCGGATTCCAACACCTGACTGACAGTTGTTTTTTTCTGGCAATCAGCGTTAAATTCTACTGTTTAATCTTAACAAAGTTTATAGACTGATAGTGGGTTGCACTGACATGTAGTGATGGGTCATTCGCGAATGAGTTGGCCCAAAGAGTCGGCTTTTGTAGGTGAAAAATTTAAATAGTAGCTCATTCTGAGAAAGAAGCAATATGACAATATTAGACAATATGACAGCTTGAACTACCGGTAGCACATCCTGAGCGGGTAGGACAGATTCTCCGAACACCGGCTCGCATATCAGAAGCGCTAAATCTATTTATATAAATATAACAAAATTAAGATATGAATAATCAAAAGATTTAAATGAATAGAATGAACTAATTCATAGAACGAAAAAAGAAATAAAATAATATAGGCCTAAATGTTCAAGTGCACACATTTGTTGTGACTGTTTGCTCAGACTAACAGCCTCACCTGTTGTCAATCAAACTCGCAGTGTCAACCAATGAACCAAAAATGCGTGAGGGAGGGCGAAGCCAACTTATGTTGTTCAGTTTGTATTTGTTTTGAATTGTTACATTTATATGCACTTTGTGTATATACATTTAAAAAAAGTTGTACTTTAAATGCACATTTTACAGAAATACCATCAGATCATCAAATACATCTGACTGTCATGATTTGTGAATCAGAGGAACTCTTGATCCTGATCTTGAAGTTGATTCTGGCTGATAGAATACACACTTCATGCGAAGATATTAGATGAGTGCTCGACAGGATTTTCGTGAGGTTTGTGAATTATATCTTTCCAACCCTTTCCAGCCAGAACGTTCAAGTTTGGGAACAATTATTCCCGTGGTTCCTGTCTCAATATCTTGGCCGTCCAATCACGATTTTATTTCTGAAAATGCTAGATACTCATGACAGTATAAGCTAAAGGCACATATGATTGGTTAAGGAGTTCCTGAGCATGAATAATAAATGCATCGTCATCCGCGTCATCCTCCATTTGCCTGAGCGGAGCCAGAGAGGACATCACGGGAGATTACATCCAGTGTTGGATTTACTGCTTCAACTTGAAAACTGAGGCGATATTTCAAGGTAAGACAAGTTATTTAACATGTGTTGTCAATATTGTCTATTGAAAGTCAAAACGTTTTAGTTACGAAGCATTTATTTGTAGGAGTAATGCTAGTTTTTTCTGGGAAAAATAATGGCGTTCATCGGACCGGCAGTTAGCCTCTATTTTTAAGCACATTTCTGTGAAATTTGCTAAATAAACATTAGCTAGCATTACTATGTAAATTTTTAGCTAAATATCAATAACTTGTTTAACAATTTTGTTTCTTGTGGAATATAGTCAAACCTTTTTAATTGCGAAGCATTTATTTGTAGTAGCGCTACTAGCTAGTTTTTGTTTCTGGAAAAAAACGTAACCATCATCGGCGAGCCTCTTTTTATCTAAAGTTTTTTTTTTGGAAGTTTCTGTGAAATTTGCTAAATAAACATTAGCTAGCAATACTATGAACATTTTTAACTAAATATCAATAACTTTTTTGACAATTTTGCCTCTTGTGAAAAATCCACCTGAAGTAATGTAAGGCAGAGTGCAGATGCTGTTCAGACTTTTTTTTTTAAATCTATAAACCTCCAGACTGGACAAAAGAAGTAGCCCTCCACTGTCATCAGCGATTATAACAAAAACATGTGCGGTGTTGATGGGTCAGACCAAATGATAAAATCTTACAACGTCCTACAAAAAACTGTGATGGAAGACTTTTTTTTTTTTTCTTTTTTACTTCATAGACGTAGACAATAGTTTCATATTTTTTAAGGAATGGCAACACATTCATGTGGCACCAGGGGATGTGCATAGACTGTTGAACTATTTCAGAGAAAACCTGGCTCGTCAGCTGGGAGGTATCGATATTCACGCAAGTTTCCCTTTGTAAACACTAAAGCCTGTAGTCCCTCCTTCATCATCACTCCTCACAGCCCATGTCCCTACATTTTAAGAGTCCTCTAAGAGATGTTGGCTATGCTATCGGAAAAGTAGGACTGAAAATAAAACTAAAGTAGCTTGTTGCGTGCCGGAATGTAATGGCAAAAGACTTTGCTTGGTTCGTGATAGGAACTGTTTTCAGTCTTGGCACTCAGCTGAGTGTGACCAGTTTCGCAAAGAGGTCTAGGTTGTTTACAGATGTTGTTCTCCCCCTCCCCTCGTTTCTCTCCACAGGTATTGCAGTTGTTGAGTATTTATGAATTTATATATATTCTGTTCCTGCACTCTTTATTATAAATGTATTTACTGTAGAAAGTTTGATTTTGTATGTTTTGCTGTGTAATTCATGTGTAATTCAAATGTTCAAATTAAATAAAGTGTGCATTTTATTTAATTTTGTACATTTAAGTGTTGTTCTAATTGCCTTGAACTCTGTGCCACCTTTCCATTAATTAATTCAGATCAATTATATCTAAATTCCACCAATACAATTCAAAACGGTAGTAAAAAAAAATCTGACTAATTAATCCCCTTTGCATTTTTAAATACACACTTGAGACCTGGATTACCACTCGCACCTGTGACATGAATTCATTGTTTGTCTTTTCATCATGTATTACTCAACCTTTTCTTGTGTCAGTTAAGTTCTTCAGAGTTTCATCTTTACATGGTCATTTAAGAAGCTGTTCAGGTGTATATGCATTGCCAGGGAGAACTCCTTCACCTAATTGAGGTCTGCCCAGAAGACCACCAATGGAGGTGGCAGAGAATTCTTCAAAGAGTCAGATCATCATTAAAGGTACAACCAGAAGCAGATGTTTTCTCTATGATGGAATGACAGGTCCACTGAACAAGCCACAAATGCCTTGATGGACTCTATGAACTGAACACATGTGCTAACCTCAACCAGACACAGTGTTGCGACTTCAGATGCCTCATCAGATCCATCAACAGACATGGCACTTGCTCTCAGCCCCTTACAGCTGCCCACCTTACAAAGACTGAAGTGACACCGCAGGAAAACCTGTGTGTGACCCACGGTGCCAAACGGGGAAAACTGTAAGGCGGGTGCCAGTGAGTCTGGGCTACTCCTCGAGAAAACAAAAGGCTCTCATGAGAATTAACATCTGAACTCTCTCTCGCAGATGTAACAGCAACATACGAGATGCAACAAACTGTACAGCTAACACCTCCCTTCTAAAGACTCTTCATCTCGCTCCTCCTCCTCACTTAAAGCTCACTAAAAACCTATGCAATGTGAAGTGTGTACAAAAAAGTAACTATAACATGTTTGGTATCATTTAAAGTCTCTCAGTGCGCCTGGTAAACTGGTCTCATCCTCTCAGCCATAATGAAAAGCTAAAAGAAGTTATAAAATATGTGAAATGTGGTGTGCCCCTTAAAGGTGTGCCCTCCCCCAGATCCTCCATACCTCCTGTATGTAAATGTACAGGAACCCCCTCAACAGGGGACCAAAACCTAATTATAATGACAGACACCACCATTTGGTAAGCATGTTGAATTATCTGGGTATTTAAGGAGATGTGACACATTGCTCAGGGTTCTCTGTATTCAGAGGAGCTCACAGAGTTTACTGTGTGTAATTTATATCAGGTTATTGCAATTCGAATTTCTTATGTTTTGATAAAATGTCTAACTTTGACTTATCACTGTCTAATTGGAATTGATGAATTGATTATGTTACCTGGTCAATAAATTGTCAACATTTGATTTGATTCTGACTGACTCTGACATTGTGTTTCCCAAACAGATTGAATGATTCGTATGTTACCGCAAGTCTGCGTCAGATTAGTGACGACTAATATTTGGCATCGATTCAAGTGTACTTGGTTTGCAAAGACAAAAAGGGAATTTCTGTTTACAACAGCAAACGCTGCTTGACCAATCTAAATTCGGGTGTCTTACCTCTGTTTTAATTTGATGTTTCAATTTGATAAAAACCTTTTTCATTTATGGAGTCAGATGAAATAACGAGGAAATACATAAGAGAAAATGTATTTCATTTAATATTGTTGTGTTGTGTACAAGAAAGACAGTAACACGCAGAGACCTTCACCCGTATTATTGGAGACCGCCATTGGACCGATAAACGGGCTTACACTGTTCTTCAATTTCAGATGCAGTCTCAATTTATTATTATAGGTGCTCAAATTGAGTATTTGAGGTGTGGTCATGTGAAATGTATGTTAAATTCGAATTGTTTGTTTTATTCTGTTTTCCCACTAATCACTCGAATGGTCATAACTTTTAAACACTAGATTATATTTCTAATCTGTCTGCTATTCTACATTGCACACAAAATCATGTATATTTCATATACTCTAAGTTTCCCTCTAGCTTAAAATGGTTGAAAAAGCAGTTGTCTGATGAAGTATGCTGGCGACTGAGAAAATGTATGTAAAAATTGCTGTGTGAAATCTTATTGATAAAGGATGATTAGCCTTAAATAATCATACATATATTTATGTCATTTGAAATCCCTAGTTCTTCACTTCAAAATGGCATATAGAGTTCAGGTGTGTGATGTTATATGGAAATAATATGAAATTTGATATGATTACCATATTCTGGCACATAATGGAATTTTGGGCTCAGGCTGGAAAGGGTTAAGCAAGATATCTGCATATTTGTAGATGGTATATGATATTAGTTTTATTGAGTCTGCAAATGTATTGGTTGATGTCACTTAAGTGACGCCCCCTAGGTGCTCACCTTGGCACCATTGAGCAAAAAGTCAAGGTTATGTATGTAACTGAGACGTTCCCTTTCAGGAGCACTCAAGCTGGGTATGATTGCTATGGGAACAAATGCATTTACGCCATGTGAACAGTAGCTGCCAACTGTCTAAACCCATGTGGCAAGCATATAGCACAGGCGAGTGAAAGCGTCTGCATAAAAAAAGGAATTATGAATTTACTCCTGTTCCAACAGAGAGAATCTGGGAAGCAGGAGTCAAACCCTCGTCCAGATTACAAAATCTAACAAATGTATGCAGAGAGGACCACCCTGCCACCATACAAATGCCCTACATTGATACACCTTAAGCTAAAGTCCATGAGGGTGCCATGCTCCTCATAGAATGGGCTCGAATACCTGAAGGCAAAAGTAAATCATGCACTTTGTAAGCACTTGAAATTACATCAATAAGCCAATGAGAAATTCTTTGCTTGAACACCGAAACCCATCTGTTGTGGCCAGCAAAGCACACAAAAACGTTTCTGACTTGCGCCACTGGCTATACGGTCAACATAAACTGGCAGTGCCCGAACTGGGCAAATCATATGTAACCTTTTATGCTCCTCTGACTCAAACTGGGGAGGAAAGAAAACCTGAAAATGAGTGGTTTGCAAGTGAAACAACGTAGAAATAACTTTGGAAAAATAGCCCAAATGAGGTCTTAACACAACTTTTGAATACCCTGGTGCAAATCCATACTCAAAGGATTAACTGACAGAGCATGAAAATCACAGACTGTCTTAAACGATGCCAAGGCCACTTGCATTCAAAACGGAGCACCGGAGAGCACCTATAAAACAACAGATAAATCCTATAAAGGAACACAGACAGGAAGAAAATCTAAGCCGGTGTAACCCGCACATAAAGCGAGAGACAAGAGAATGTCTACTGACAGAGACTGATTGACAAGCGCATGTTCAGCCGCTATAGGGGTAGCACAGACTTTAGGCGTTACAGGCCCCAAAACGCTCCTGCAAAACTTCCAGCACTGTACTGACAGGGCAGTGAACTGGATTTTCACTTTGCGCTGTACACCAAGACGAAAAATTATTTTTTCTTCATTTAAACGTGCATAGCATCCTCGGTGATGGAGCTCTAGCATTTAGAATGGTATCAACCACATCGGGGGATAACCCATCATTCAAAAGAGTGCCCCGTTGAGGGGCCACACCCATAACTTCCACAAGTTCGGCTGGGGGGGGCCAAATGCTGCCCCGCGGTTGAGACAACATGTTCGCTCTGGCTGGAATCTCCCAAGGTGTCTTTTCCAGGAGAGAGACTAGAGTCGAAAACTATGCTTGATGGCTTATACGGCGCCACTAACAGAAGCTGAACCCGATCCTCCTGAACAATCTGCAGAACTACGTTCAGGAGACTGATAGGTGGAAATCTCATCTACTGATATGCTAGCATATCGATAACCAGTGGATGAGGGGGCCAGAGAGAAAACCAGCGAACAGGTACACTTCCACTCTGCCAAAGCTCCTCCAGATTTGTTCCATTATATGAGGATGTAATGTCCATTCTCTGGGCATCAGACCATGTCTGGACAGGAGATCCGCCCCCAAGTTCAAAGATAAATGACCTGGCTATTGTAATCTATTGTGCTGTGGGTGTTTTGGGTTTAGTTTTAAAACTGAATGATATCAACATTGAACATTATTAGATATTTTTTTATTAATTAGAAGATGAATTCCATTTAGGGATACATGCAGTAGTCCCAACAAGCATTTTCTTATTTAAATGTTTTTTTTTAGTTGGTAGATCTTATTGAGTTGGTCATTTAAAAGTAGATCATCACACAAAAAAGTGTGGGCACCCCTGCCCAAAAGCATGTGAAATGCTCTCGAAGGGAGACCACGTCCCACTCTGAACATCACTAGACACTGGCGCAATGGCAGATTGCGAGCTGTATGTAAAGAGATGAGAGAACTTATGGGTCTGGAACAACATGAGGGTGAGTAAATGATGACAAATTTCACTATATTTTCATCTTCACAAAACAAAGTCCTGGCAATAGAAGACATTGTTAATATTTATGTAAATGTTTACTGCAATTTCATTTGAAAACATGGAAATATAGCTTAAAATGTCTCACTTCACATCAAAGAACAATAAAGGATCATATTTTCATTTTAAAATGTATCCTGTTCTGGAGCTGGAACAAGCGAGTATGGGAGTAGGTGTCAAGTTTGAAGTTGATGGGCAATGCACAGGATACATCTGAAAATGTATAAGTTAATGATCATTGTCTGAATCTGAAATAGTATATCATGGAATTCATAACTATTGCCTTATGGGGAAAACATATTTATTATATTAATTTACATAATGTGGAAACCAATTCGTACATCAGATCTTAATGTTAAGTATTTATGTGAAGTCAGAAGTTTACATACACCTTGGCCAAATACATTTAAACTCCACTATTCCTAACATTTCGTCGTAGAAAACATTCCGTCTTAGGACAGTTAGGATCACTACTTTATTTTAAGAATGTGAAATGTCAGAATAATAGTAGAGAGAATTAGTTATTGTTAGTATTTGTTAGCATTGCCTTTAAATTGTTTAACTTGGGTCAAATGTTTTGGGTAGCCTTCCACAAGCTTCTCACAATAAGTTGCTGGAATTTTGGCCCATTCCTCCAGACAGAACTAGCGTAACTGAGTCATGTTTGTAGGCCTCCTTGCTCGCATACACTTTCAATTCATCGCATACACTTTCAAATCAGATTGAGGTCAGGGCTTTGTGATGGCCACTCGAATACCTTGACTTTGTTGTACTTAAAGACATTTTTCCACAGCTTAGGAAGTAAGCTTGGGGTCATTGTTCATTTGGAAGACCCATTTGCGACCGAGTTTCAACTTCCTGGCTGATGTCTTGAGACGTTGCTTCAATATATACACATAATTTTCCATTCTCATGATGCCATATATTTTTTTAAGTGCACCAGTCCTTCCTACAGAAAAGTACCCCCACAACATGATGCTGTCACACCCATGCTTCACAGTTGAGATTGTGTTCTTCGGTTTGCAAGCCTCACCCTTTTTCCTCCAAACATAACAATGGTCATTATGGCCAAAAAGATAAATATATGTTTCATCAGACCAGAGGAAATTTCTCCAGAAAATAAGAACTTTGAACAACGTGTACTGGCAAACTGTTGTCAGGCTTTTTTATTTCGGTTTTGGAGCAGTGACTACTTCCTTGCTGAGCAGCCTTTCAGGTTATGTCAATATAGGACTTGTTTTACTGTAGATATTGATACTTGTCTACCTGTTTCCTCCAGCATCTTCACAAGGTCCTTTGCTGTTGTTCTGGGATTGATTTGCACTTTTCACACCAAACTATGTTCATCTCTAGGAGAGAGAATGTGTCTCTTTCCTGAGCGGTTTGATGGCTGCGTGATCCCATGGTGTTCATACTTATATAGGGTTGGGAGGGTTACTTTTGAAATGTATTCCACTACAGATTACAGAATGCATGGCGTAAAATGTAATTTGTAACGTATTCCGTTAGATGACCCAAGGTCAGTAACGTATTCTAAATACTTTGGATTACTTCTTCAGCACTGGTAGACTTTTTTCACTTGTTTCGACTTATTTTGTCTTACTTGCCAGTACAGCAAGACAAAATACACATGTTAAAAATACATTCTCTGACAAACCTAAATATCTTATGCAGCGTTGTTTTTAAAACAAGATCAATACAATTGATCTTGTTTTAAGGATTTTTTGATATTTTTACAGGAAAATAATACAAAAATTATTATCAAGAATATGATTTTTGCTATAATATCAAAGATCTTACTGGAAAAAAAGAAATCATGATCTAACATGAATTTCCTTGATATGATCGTGTCTGGTAACATGTGCATGTAAAATTACTAGAAATACAATTTTAGCTTAGCGTAAAGCTGACAATTTACACAAGGTTTATTTCTATTTCTTCTGCTCCAAACGTACTTCTCTGTCTGCTCATATGAATGTAACACATCATTAGAAAGTGTTTCACCGCTGTTCAAATGCACTTTGGATCACATCATTTATATGTATAAATGTTTTCCATCTGAAAGGACTAAATATTAAATGAAACAAATGACAATAAAATGCAGAAAAATACTTTTCAGTAATCAAAATAATTTTTGAATGTAACTGTATTCTAATTACCAGTGATTTAAATTGTAACTGTAGTGGAATACAGTTACTCATATTTTGTATTTTAAATTCCTAATTCCATTACATGAACGTGGTACCTTCAGGCATTTGGAAATTGCTCCCAAGGATGACCAGACTTGTGGAGGTCAACAATTTTTTCTGAGGTCTTGGCTGATTTCTTTTGATTTTCCCATGATATCAAGCAAAGATACACTGAGTTTGAAGGTAGGCCTTAAAATACATCCACAGGTACACCTCCAATTCAGTACACCTCTTATCAGAAGCTAATTGGCTAACTGCCTAAAGGCTTGACAATATTTTTAGGAATTTTCAAAGCTGTTTAAAGGCACAGTTAACTTGGTATATGTAAACTTCTGACCCATTGGAATTTTGATAGTCAAATAAAAGTGAAACAATCTGTCTGTAAACAATTGTTGGAAAAATTACTCATGTCATGCCCAAAGTAGATGTCCTAAACAACTTGCCAAAACTAAAGTTAGCTAATATGAAAACTGTGGAGGGGTTAAAAAATGTGTTTTAATGACTTCAACCTAAGTGTATGTAAACTTCTGGTTTCAACTGTATGTGCTCTTCAGCTTATCGTCTGTAAACATGATTCATGTTTTATAAAGGCACTTGTAGCTGTGCTGCTGTTCGTCTGCATTTATACCTTTTTTTTTTTTAAAACAATTTTAAAACAATAAAGTATGATTTGTACAATCTAACCTAAGAAAGGATGCAACAGTGCCAGGTGTTTGGATACCACAACATTAAGAACTGTACTCATGCTTTGACGATTAGACAATTGGTCAAAATTGATTAACTGAATGATTAAATGCAAATATTCCATAGTATCAAGCATAAGATCGGAATTACATTTGTGATGTGTGTAACTGCACGATTATATGGTATTCCCTCGCTGATTGAAGGGGTGTTCACACTTGAGCACACAAAATTCTTTACTAATGAGGATATGATCTTGTGCATGACAGCTTTTGGTTTTAATTATCAATACATCATAAATAACAAAAAATATGAAATTCCAAATGTTCAAATATACTCATTTTCTAGCAACAATAAAAACATTCAGCTTTGAAATATACCGCCTTTGAATTGAGCCAAGAGGTAAGTTCTATTTACCTGTTTCATGTGACATTATATGACCTCGCTGCCATAAACAGTATATGACCAAAACTCCACATACCTTCTGTGTGCTGTGCTGTGGGTAGCAACAATGTCAGCAACATTTTTTATAAAGCTACATAAAGTGATACTGCTGTTTACATATCAGAGCCAAAATCACAGTAAACCATTGATGAAAGAGGAGAGCAGCTATTAAAGACTTAAGTATAAAAAGCACTATAACATCTCTATACAGTATATATTTAATGTAAAGGCTATACAGTATACAAAGTTTGGTCATTAAACAACTTAACGATATTGAAGCACAATTTATTCACACCATCTGACTACAATGTAAAAAAATAGACATATTTACACAGCAAGTTGATATGGAAAGTGCTGGATATTTTTAAATGAACTATGCTACAAAAGAGACTATTTTTAGTAATAATTAATCATTTGCATATGTTTGTTTGACTCCGTTGCTTTCTGTGTTCTCTTTATGAGCCAAAAGCAGATCTTACATTCATACATGTGGGATCATCACAGATGTTTTGTAATATTGTCAGACCAGAAAACAACACAAATATTTGTAACTCCTGAATGAGAGATGTTTACAGTGATATTCTGCCGGGTGTGTGTGCTTGCTGATCACATGTCAGACTGGCCGGCGTCCGGAGATGAATTGTGAATAAAATATATTTAAATGTCTGTGAAAGACAAATCTGGCAACATTTGGCTTTTTCCTGGCACGTGGCATGGATCAAAAGCAACTTTTGGATGCTTTTATTGATGTAATTTCACATGTGTTTCTCCTTTCACCGCTGTTGTTTCTTTATGCAGATGATCACAAATATGGCCACTAGGGCTGGTATCGAGTTTGATACAATTTAGGCACCGACCAAACTGCCTCTAAACAATCGAGTATCGGAAAAAATCTTGTCGTTTGGTACTAAATTTGGATACCTAAGAGATGAATCTAGTCAACGTCAGTGATAAGGATGTAGCATGCTAGAATCTAAAAGTGCCGGTGTTTGGCTGTGTTTAGGCATCAAGGAAAAACTCTAGTTTACGCCAGTTATGGCCAGAGATGTGGCTCACATGTGAGGCTGTAGTGTGTATGAGTCTCAACCCCCATACATGTGAAAGATCAGAAGTGTGGCTACATTTCACCAGGCCCAATGCCTACAGCGATATATGCGATGAAGGCAACGTGTCCTCTTCGAGAGACACGCTTGTCCCATTTATATGCATGTAAACAATGAGGAAGCGGATAATCGGACCATCAACCAGATGAGCCATCATACTCGCAAACTAAACAAGGTTTATAGTTTGGTGCAACAGAATTGTCAAATTCCTTGTTGGCACAACCCACTATCAGTCTATAAATGTTAAGATTAAAACAGCAGACTTTAAAGCTGACTGGTGTAATGTGACAAGATTTCTGAAAGTTCAGTGGTTATTGAAATTGTGTTACTTATTAAAACACATTTTATGTATTTTGAATGTGAATGTGGTAATGTGCTGAACATAGTAAGAAATGATTTCGGTTTAACTTAAAAAGTAATTAACCCAGTTGCCTTGAACATTTTAATATAAAGGTATAGTTAATAAAATTACTGTAAACATAATTTTGTTTTACATTTTAAGAATTTTTTAACAGTAGTACACTTTGCTGCTCGGGCTAAGTTTCTTGCCATGTAATATAATTCACTATGCGTTTTGAACACACAAGAAGAATGGGGACAGACCACCAAAAGCTGTGATTGTCCCCACAAAACAGGGATGTCTGGTCACCCTAGACTGGTGCCAGAAACAAGGACACAGTCAGTCAGGTGTTTGAATCCTATTAACTAGAAAGCTACTGACATGTAACACAAATGCATTGTCACCAGGTTATGCATTCTAAAATAAGCTTTTTTCACCTTTTAAAATGACATGACATTATCCTTGGGTATATATGAGAGAAATTGAGACAAACCTTTGATCCTTTCTGCTGATATCAGCCTCTGTTTGTTTGAAGTGTGGAGCACTTACTCATTGACCTTGTGAATAAACCACACCCCACCTGATGGTATTTCTGTAAAATGAGACTGCCATCTAGTGGTAGTTGCTTTGCTCACACAAAGTTACACATGGATCAAACATTTAAACATTTATGCATTTAGCGGACACATTTATCCAAAGCGACTTACAGTGCACTTATTACAGGGACAATCCCCCCAGAGCAACCTGGAGTTAAGTGACTTGCTCAAGGACACAATGGTGGTGGCCGTGGGGATCGAACCAGCGACCTTCTGATTAACAGTTATGTGCTTTAGCCCACTTTACGTGCTTTAGCCCACTTTACCACCACTCCACGTGGGTCCTTAGATATTTGTGTGTGGATTGTGCAAGGCAAAACCAGCAGAAAGGGAATCAACACAAATAGATATCAATGAATGCATGTGTGTCTCTTGATCCACGAATGCACATGCAATGCTTCACATAAACAATTTGTGTTTGATTGGGAACATCTCTCTTTGGTTACGTACAAAATTTGTAATGCATTTGTACAAAAGGGAACACTTGTATTCACGTATGTCACAATTTGTTCAAATTCCAACACAATATTTAATGGTAAATTTCACAGATACAAGTTGAAAAGCATTTTTTTTTTTTTTGAGTGTTGAAATGCACATTTGGGAAGTTTTATTTTTAAATGAAGGGTAGATATGCATACATTTATGATACATTTAGGATTTTCATCGGTAGTTGTTTGTGTGTGAGTTGGCCATGGTAAAAACAGCAAAACAAAAGTCTCAAAATTCAAATGAATCAAACAGAATCAACCCAAATAGACATCAATGAAGGGATGCGTGTCACGTGATCCACAAATGCACAATCAATATTTCACAAGACCATTTTGTTTGATATGGAAAATCTTCCTTTGGTTGCATACACAAATTGTGACACATTTATACAAAAGGAACAGATTTGTGTTCACAAGTACATGTTCCCAGCACATTTTTTATTTCACAGACACAAGTTGAAAGGCATTTGTCTATGGCTTTTAATATATAATTTCCAACATTTATCAAATTGACGTTTGTTAATCATTTTGAGACTAATTTCATCCCATACAGAAACAACCTGTTTTCTGAGACAAAGCTTTCTTTACACAAGGGACAGCTCACAAAAGCGAACAGTGCTGAATCCATTGGCCCACATTCAAATGTCAGAGCATTTTTACTTCTCATTGGAGAATGTTTTCACTCTGGAGAGTAATTTGTAATTAAAACTGTTTGGGGCGCGCGTCGCCTGCGTGTTTTTCCAAAAATAAATAGATACATTTAACGTATTTAATGATTTTCTATAATTCAAGCACATCTATGTAATACTGGCCATGTTCAAGGTTATTCCAGAACTTAAATTTAAAAAAGCCAAATTCACATACTTAAAGCACACTGTACAAGTTTTTCCTATGCTACCATTCACGGCAACACCGTTACAGAATCAGCTAAACTAAATCAGCAGTGCAAAACAAAGCAAAAACATTGTCGCCCAATTCCCAATGATTCAAATGAGCTGCTGGTTCTTTTGTATCTACAGCGTGGAACATACAGCGTGACAGTGTAGCCTGATTTCCGAACGCAAGACTCTTTTGAGTCGACACTACAATATACACTGTGAAATATACAGTGGTACTTTCTGAAAAAATATTTCAGGCTTTCATGAGTCAGTTCTTTTGTATCTACATGTAAGGGATAATCCATGGCTAGGTGTGTGTTAAACGATTTTAATGCACCACGTGGAGGTGAAGAACCACCGGACATGAGGTGGTTGCTTCCGTGAATTGCATTCAAATCGTTTTAACACACAGCTAGCTATGGATTATCCCACTTATACCATGGCCACTTGTCAGCATTGATTAGTTACAGCTGTCATTGATTTTTACAGTGCAACTTTTTAATGGAAGATTAACAATAACGGTTAACTTCATCTTCTTGTCATTAGATCTAGTGTTTGCCCATTCTAAATCAAACACAGAGATAAAGTTGTGCGATCATATCAGTTCTTTTGGAGATCAAACACGCTTTAAAATCTGAATTAATATACTCAACCCATCCAAAATTGCCAAACTTTGACCTCCGATACATCCAACTGCTAATCAGGCTGCACGACTGATTGAATTAAGAATGAAATCACGATATGGCCTTTCACAATTACAAAACAGCAAAAGGCTGTGTTATAAAACAGAGATGTGTGATCAGCCTCTATCGGCGATGTTGAGAGGGCAGCAATTTGAAATGATGTTTATCGTATTATAATTCAAATCATTTGCCGTACAGACACATTTGTTGAGTCCCTGTTGCCTTCTCTCCCCCTCCGTGCAAAACAACTGACTGTCAAACAATACGGGGCTGATGAACACTGTTGTTTTTCCCGTATTTCCTGTAGCACTTCACAGTTGAATTTAAGATGGCACTGCATTACTTGATGAAGTTGTTTTGTGATGCAACAATTAATCCCAGCTCTGAGATTATATTAGCATCTGGAGGTCGTTTGAACAGAGGCATAAAGCTCTCGCAACTTCTCATTATGGAGGACAGCAGAGTAAGCACATTGGATATCTAACAGCGATTAAAACTGACTAGAACTACCTGTGCATTAAACGGATTTAACTCACACATTCCAACCAGTCAGAATCGAGAATTCGAACATATCTCGCACTATCCCTCGAATCAGCTTTATTTTTAGTGAATTAAAAACATACTGAACCGGAAGTTATTCATTGCGTCATGAATGACTTGAAATGAACAAATGATTGTGAGACATAAATCATTTTAAATTGTTGTAATTAGTGATATTTTTTAATAGATTAATAATATATATTGATTAAAAAGTCTATGTAAACACAACTTTTGAAAAATATGAAATCATCTCATTATATACCAGGGCAGTAAATCCAATAAGCATTACTTATTTCCATTACAAATATGTTTTCCTCAAAAGTTCTAAATTGATAGTGCAATCGTTAAGGACCCAGATTCATTAAGAGGATTTGTAACCCTAATCATTCAATTCCATACAATGCTTCTCTTCCCCCAAGCCATCAGACTCTTTAATACTCAGAGACTGGTTTGACACACACACACACACACACACACACACACACACGTGTCCTGAGTTGCACTTTAATTACTGTCACTTTATAACTGTCTGCTACCTCAATAACTGCTATGTGCATAGAACACTATCTCATAGTATGTTATGTTTACGTTTTTAGAAACTGTCATCTTTTTGCACTACTGAGTACTGGTCGGCGCTGCAGTGTCTATTGTCCTGTTCATTGTCAGAAATTTGTTGTACTGTCCTGTACTTTTTGCACATGTTTGCACGTGCACTTTATATAGGTATATATAGGTTTTTTTTATATAGGTATTTTATTTCGTTGTGTTGTCTCATGTGGTCCTGTGTTGGTCCTTTGTTGTTTTTATGTAGCACCATGTTCCTGGAGGAACGTTGTCTCATTTTGCTGTGTACTGTACTAACTGTATATGGTTGAAACGACAATAAAAACCACTTGACTTGACTTGCTTATCCCTAAGCAACATAATTTACATATTATTTTAAAAAAAATCAGAACACATTACAGCTTATTTATTTGGCCGTTCCAGTTGCCAAATTGTCTCACTGAAATTCATAAATCGAAGTGAATATACAGATGTTAAGAGAACAAAATTCCATGACTTAAAATCTTTATCTTTTTCATTACAGACAATCACACACACACACATATATTTTGTATCTGTTTTTAAGACGCTATTTATGAAAAAAAAAAACGCAATGCTTGTAGCTGCAGTTAAGACTGTAGGATTCAAAAAATGTCACAGCACACTTGTACATTCATAAGAAACAGTGCAAGCTGGAAGCAGTAGGGAGAGCGCACAGAAGTGGCAGTGAGGTGAAAACTTTGAGAATCCAGGACAGTTTTGCATGCATCGCTCTGGTCGACCTACAGTGGACGCTTGGAAAAGGCTGTGTAGCTCTTCACTCTTGCAAAAAACAGAGGCTTGTACATTTTGTCCACATCAAATTCCGTGACAACAGTCTCTCCAGTTGATCTGGGTGAGGAAATGAAAAGAATAGTTGAAGACTAGTCTGTTCATCACACTAAAATATTGTATGGCTTGAGTCATAAGTAATTTGGATAACTTGTATGATACTTCAATAATTCACAAGCATTAAATCTAGGTGTTAAATGTAGAGGGTGAGATACCTGTAGGTGATGTGGCAGGAATGGTGGATCCACACCAGCTTGTTAAAGCGCTGACGCCCTCCAGAGGGCAACCGCAGTCCTACATGAAAGGAGCGATCTGCGTCAGGGGCCTGAGTCCGCCTGCAGAACCGGCTCCTCTGGTATTCTGCAACCTTCTGTTCAAAGATCACGATTGAATAATTGACTTCAAATAAAATAGTAAACTAATAGTGCGCCACAATAGATATCTGCACCGGTATTAAATTGAAGCCAAAACCTGGCCTGTACTAGCAAACATGTGACCTTACAGGTAGTCAAATTTGTCATGAACCTGAACCCAAAATTAAATGATTCAGAATGTTGAATCTTTGCGACACCTGCCTTAAAAAGACCTATATGCAGTTTTGTTTTTATTTATTAGGGCCCAAGTACTGAAGGTGCATATGTCCTATTGTTCTTCTAAGGATTATTATTATTCTTTTCAAGGTTTTAGGTTCTTAACATGCGTATAAACTATAGAAATTTTGCACATATTAGAGTCGTCAGCTTTTAGGGCTGGGCAAAGTTGGGGGGTGGGGGGAGTCTGTAGCGCCTGGGCATGTGGGGTCACATGATGCCATAGAGTTGAGTACACATGGGAAAACAATCTCCTACACTCCTCTCTAATTTATTCTAAAACAATGCTGAAAAACACCTACACACAATGTTTTCGACTACCTGACGCTAGCTTTCAATGCTGGGTAATGGATCGCTGTTCTAAACTTAAGAAAGATCCCACAAAAACAACCAAATCCACTGGGGATGATACAGCAACAGATGGCACCTGACCGAGTGTGCTAAACGAAGCCAAGCAGGACAAGGACAATCATGGCTCCACCGATATGCTTGCAGTTCTCCTTAAAGAAATTCAGGAAGGCAACAACATTCTCTCACAAAATATACACTTGAAAACAGCGGATTTACAACCCTCTATCAAGAGCTTATACACTATGAGTAGCCTTCTAGGAAGAGTGATGGAGGCCGAACAGCATATTCGTGACCCCGAAGACGAAGTACGTAGGATAGCAGGTCATGTGAAACAGCTACGACAAGATAACAAACTTTTGGAGTATCTGGAAAACTACAACAGGCGAAACAACATACGCATAATAGGTCTGAAGGAAGGCAGTGCTTCCGTTAAGTTCTTTGCCGAATGGTTACCTAGCGTCTTAGGCACACAACTCTTTCCCGAACCGTTGGATACTGAGAGGGCCCACCGAACCTCGATTCTTGCACGGAATCCTGATAAACCTCCGAGACACATCTTGGTTTGACTACTCCGTTACCAAGACTGGGAAAAAATCATACCGCTTGCTAAACAGAAGGGAAATAAGAGTCAGCATATTTCCCGACATGAGTTCGGAACTTGCAAAACAGCGCAAACAAATGGTTCCAGCCACGAAAGTAATGCAGAGGAAAATCACCTGCTACCTGGTCCATCCTGCTCGCCTAAAGATCTAAACTGAGGACGGGAAAGTCTGTTTTCTGGACACGCCCGGAGAGGCCCTTATATTTATAGATGATCAAGATAAAGCTTAAAATAATAATCCTTGTGCTTCCTAAATTAGACTGGCCTAAGGACTTGACTTCAGGACTGTTGTAGTTCCAATGCAAAACAACAGGTAAACTTTCCTTTATCTTTCTATTCTTTAAATCTGTGATTCATACCATCTGTGGCTACAAAATTACTTTCATCTAAATTTGGAGACATTTTTGGCACTGTTTTGCCCAGGCCAATGATAGTTACATAACAGCGTTTGTAATAAATGAAATATGGAGCTCAGCAGAAGGCTTAGACTATCTACCTGGAAGATGATGAAGGAACAAATGTGTTTCCCATGGAGTTTGTTTGTTTGACTGTCAGTGTACTGTAGTTCTAAGACGACAACTGGGGGAATTGGGTTTGTGTGTATATGTATGTGTGTTTTGTCCTTTGTAATTTTTAATCACTGTCTTGAGAGATACAGTGGTTTCTGTTTTTTATTTTTATTTTTATTTATGGGAAACTGATCCAGTCAATTATCAGCATATATAATTAAACGTGATCAATTCTTTAAACTTTGTAACATTTAACATAAAGGGCCTACATAGCCCAATTAAAAGGAAGAGGGTCCATACATACCTTAAGAAATTACATGCAGAAATTGTTTATTTTCAAGAAATGCATTTAAAAATTCAGAGCATATGAAGCTGAAAGAGATCTTCGCATCTTCATTCAATTCTAAATCAAGAGGAACTGCAAATTTGATCAACAAAAATATTCAGTTTAGTGCATCTAGTACTGTAATTGACCCCTTGGGAAGATATGTATTAGTACAAGGTCTCATGCACTCTGAAAATTGGACCTTTTTGAATATTTATGCACCAAACTTAGATGATCATTAGTTTATGCAAACAATCTGGATCTAAGAAGGTGGAGACTTCAATTTCTGTATGGATACAGTACTGGAAAGATCCTCATCTAAACCACATCTCACCACCAAAGCAACCAAATCAAAAGCAAATCAAAGAATTGGCATTAATGGAAACGTTTGTCTCCGCAGTTGATCTACCACTCCTATCTGAAGAAAATAGGCATAGTCTGGACAAACCGTTCTCTATCTATGAACTGAACAATGCTATACAGTCATTGCATTGTAATAAATAACCAGGGGAAGATATGAAGATAAAATTCAGAGATATGCTCGCACCATATTTAATGGATGTGCTTGACCAAGTTAGAGAGGATAAATGTTTCCCAGACTCCTTTTCTAATGCAATCATTTCAGTTATTTATAAGGAAGGCAAAGACCCTTTACAATGTACCTCCTACAGGCCAATTTCACTCCTCAACACAGATTATAAAATTGTAACTAAAATTAGAAGTGATTAGAAACCTACCTTCCTATATTGGTGAAACCAGATCAAACAGGCTTCGTACTTAATAGGTTGTCCTTGGATAACCTAAGGCGGCTTTTTAATGTAATACACACTGCTAATGTAAATGTTATACCTGGAGTAGCCGCTTCCCTTGACGCCGAAAAGGCATTCGACCGCGTTGAATGGCAATACTTATTTCTAATACTTGAGAAATTCAGTTTTAGTATAGTATTCATAGACATGATTCAATAACTCTATAAATCTCTTATAGCTAATATTGTCACCTCTGCCCTCTGTTCCTCTGTTTAGAGGATGTAGACAGGGATGCCCACTTACCCCGGCCCTTTTCGTATTGGCAATTGAACTGTTAGCCAAAGTTATCAGAAATAACCCTGATATAAAAGGCTTCCAAATTGGTCTTGATACACACTTTTTGCCGATGACATTCTTTTATTCTTAACAAATCTGATCTCACTCTCACTTGCAGAATCTCATGCACTATTGTTCCTTTTCTGGATACAAGGTTAACTTTGTTAAAAGTGAAATCCTACCAATATCTGTATTTAAATGTAATACTTTTAAATAATAAACTTCCATTCAAACTCTCACCTGCAAGTATTACATTCTTAGGGGTTTATGTAGATAGGGACATGAAGAATCTTTATAAGGTCAATCTGCCTAAACTTTTGGAGAAAGTAGGGAACGATCTGGCTAACTGGATGGACCTACCACTCACAATTTGGGAGGATTAATATCATCAAGGTGAATATCTTACCAAATTTTCTATACATTTTTCAATCCCTCCCAATTCATATTCCAGCCTCCTTTTTTCCTCTCACAATGGTATGATCAGACACTTCATTTGGCAAGGCAATACTCCACAGTTAGCTTAGAAAAGTTAGCTTTAGACTATAATCAGGGAGATCTAAAACTACCAAATTTCAAAATGTAATTTTAGGTAGCACATTCTAAACACCTGGCCTAGATGTTTAGAAGCAATCCTCTCTCCTTGTGACTTAAAACAGAAATACTATAGACAAAGGGAAATTATCCCATGGACATGCTATACAATTGGGACAAATCGATCAAAACAATAACTGACAGTCCTATGATCATTCATTCTGTCTGGATGTGGGGTAAAATGCAACAGACATTTGGACAGGAGTTGTTTCTCTCCCCTAAAACACCATTATGGGGAAACAAATTGCTTCCAGAAATCTTTCAGGATAAACACTTTAAAATCTGGGCTGATTATGGAATTAACTGCTTAGAACAATGCTATGAGGATGGAGTATTAATGTCTGACTATTCTGACTATTAAACTTTTTTTTTTATGGAGATTAAATTAAACTGACTAATGGCTTTAACAGAAACATATATCATCACATAACAAAACAATTTTTTACCATACTGTTGCGCTCTATAGAGTAGCTTTGTTAAAGTAAATGGTATGCAATTCTAACAGGCAAACCAACCTCCTCTTTTCTTTTGGAGACAACAAAATAGACTTTGGTTTGATTATCTGTATCCTGGGACAGCCGATAATGGCCAAACAAGACAGAATCCATCCTGTGGAAATTGAAGATGTCTCAGGATTAAACTTCACAAATGTGATGTGGCCTAGAAATGTGCTATCAGCAATGTCAATTTCAAAGGTTTGTCATCTAGGCTCATGACAGAAATCCAAACCTACCTGGAATTTTTGCTGCGCAACCTTGGAACACTGACCAACGGGTCCTCAGGTGTGGTCAACATCAACACCTGACCATCAGGGAAGAAGCGGAGGTACCTAAAAATGTAACAAATATAGCACTAGAATACACAACACTAAACATGATACAGTTGAAGTCAGAAGTTTACATAGCCAAATATATTTAAACTCAGTTTTTCCACAATTAAGAATTAAGAATGTGAAATCATTCAGGAAGGCAACAACATTTTTTTTTTTCATCACATTCCCAGTGGATCAGAAGTTTACATACACTTTGATAGTATTTGTTAGCATTGCTTTTAATTATTTAACTTGGGTCAAATGTTTTTGGTAGCCTTCCACAAGCTTCTCACAATAAGTTGCTGGAATTTTGGCCCATTCCTCCAGACAGAACTAGCGTAACTGAGTCAGGGTTGTAAGCCTCCTTGCTCGCACCCGCTTTTTCAGTTCTGCCCACAAATTTTCGATCGGATTGAGGTTGGGGCTTTCTGATGTCCACTCCAGTACCTTGACTTTGTTGTCTTTAAAGGTGCACTCAGTAATTCGAATTCCAATACACTTTTTGTCAAATTCTGCAAATAACTCCTCACAGACTGCTAGCTGTCCGTTCTGTGAGTGTGCTGAAAAAAAAAATCTAATATTTGTACACGGCCCTGGCTCTGTAAATGGGACAAAATCAAAGTGAATCTGACCAATCCACACAACACTTATTGGAAGAGTGATGGCAAATCTGGCATGTTTCAAGGTTGGGATGGAGATCTTTGGCTTGCAAGCCTCACACTTTTTCCTCAAAACATAACGATGGTCAATATGCCCAAACATGTTTCTTCAGACCAGAGGACATTTCACCAAAAAGATCTTTGTCCCCATGTGCACTTGCAAACTGAAGTCTGGCTTTTTAATGGTGGTTTTGGAGCAGTGGCTTCTTCCATGCTGAGCAGCCTTTCAGGTTATGTCGATATAGGACTCATTTTATTGTGGATATAGATCCTGTACTTACAAAAGGTCCTTTGCTGTTGTTCTGGGAATTATTTGCACTTTTCGACCCAAACTATGTTCATCTCCAGGAGACAGAATGCGTCTCGTTCCTGTGCAGAATGATGGCTGTGTGGTCCAATGGTGTTTATACTTACATACTATTGGTTGTACAGATGAGCGTGGTACCTTCAGGCATTTGGAAATTGCTCCCAAGGATGAACCAGACTTGTGAAGTTCCACAATTTGTTTTCTGAGGTCTTGGCTGATTTCTTTTGATTTTCCCATGTTGTCAAGCAAAGAGGCACTGAGTTTGAAGGTAGGCCTTAATATAAATCCACAGGTACACCTCTAACTGACTCCAATTAGCCTATCAGAAGTTAAATTAGGCGTGACAATATTTTCAGGAATTGTCTAAGCTGTTTAAAGGAACAGTTAACTTAGTATATGTAAAGTTGTGACCCACTGGAATTGTGATATAGTCAATAAAAAGTGAAACAATCTGTCTGTAAACAATTGTTGTAAAAATTACTCATGTCATGCACAAAGTAGATGTCCTAAACAACTAGCCAAAACTATAGTTTGCCAATATGAAATCCGTGGAGTGGTTAAAAAATTAGTTTTAATGACTTCAACCTAAGTGAATGTAAACTTCTGACTTCAACTGTAGTAGAGAACTCCAAGGCTTCGTTAAAAAAAAAAGGCGATTTTTAAAAACCATTTTCATATGAAATCCACATCGACTTTTGTAGTGAACACCACACAAAAAAAAACTATTCTAATGTCTTCTTTTCCTGTAAACGTATCTAAACATTCTTAAAACAAGATGCATTTACTTGAGAAGCAAAATTACATAAGATATTTTTGAGAAATCAAAAAATTGTGCTTGTAGTTTATTTAGTCAAGTTTTTTTCTTACGCCAATGTCAAATACCAGTAAGTTTTCTTTTTTATTATTTGTCTCAAGCATAATCCACAAATGTTTTATTTACTTCTGTCTGAACAAACACACATTTGAATCACTAACAAAATAAGAAATATTCTGCCTGTGCAGCACGCAGTAAATGATCAGTGCTCTGTTGGGTCACACACACACACACACACACACACACACACACACACACACACACACACACACACACACACACACACAGCACACACACACACAGCACACACGACAGTTGATGACGTGCTGCTGTGTTCAGCACTCTTTTTCGCACCAAAAGTGATCGTGTTACTTTAGAAGATATTAATTTAACAGCTGGTGTCATACGGATGACATTTATGCTGACTGCTTGTGATGTTTGGACCGTCAAAAGAGAAATCTCCATTCACTCGCATTTTAAGGACCTACTGAGCAAAGATCTTTTTCTATTTTTCTACAAATGTGTTCTGGTGAAGAAAGAAATTCATAAACACCTGGGATATTGTGAGGGTGAACTATCCCTTTAAATTACAATCATATTTAAGGTCCAAGAAAAAAAAAAACTGTGTGGTAGAAAAGTGGACTTAAATCCTATAACAACTACATTGAACAAAAAAGAGGTCTGAATCCATCGAAGTCCAGATACAAGTTAAAAAATATTGCAAATAGGACTGGCTTCTTTTCTACTCAAATAACTGTTAATTTTGCTGCTAGATTATCCAGTAGACTATTTAAAAATAAAAATGTTCATAATGGGTGACATTTGTTTCTCTATTTTATGATGAAATAATGTGTAGTTAGAGGATTGTGTTTCTTTACATATAAAAGAGTACCCCAATCAGTTCCACACAGTGAGATATAGATATTCCAAACTGATTAATAAATAAACAACACATGCATCAGATTGGTATCGACCAATACTCGTATCGGGAGATACATTTTTTTTATCAGTGCTAAACCAAATCTAATTGGTGTGCTGTGTGAACAAAGCCAGAGACTACAGACAGTAAAGGTCAAAGTTCACCTGTAATACTCCACCTGGTGCCAAGCCCTGTAGAAACCATCAAGCGACTCTTCGCCCTGACGGATGTATGCAGTTTTACTGATATAAACACCTGCAAAAAAACACGAATGTTTCATTCAAATCTGTATATGCATCATACATTCTAGAAGACGCACATAAACACGTGTATTTACCATCGAAGCGAACACGTGGCCTCTCTAAGAACATCTCTCTCCAGGATGAAAATGGCAGCATTTTGGTGCAGCTCCGGCCCCACACTCTCAAACAGGCTGACCGCCAAATCTCTGTGTCCCTGCAAAAGAGACCTAGAACTATAAAACAATCTACAGTAGATCTTTACATTACCTGAAGAAACTGGGGCATGGCTAGGTGGTTGTTAGTGTGCCAGTTGGTTTAGTCTGGTATATGGTGAATGTGCGAGAGCTCACCTGGCACAGATATAGAAGCCCCTGCACACCAGCGACAGCTGCTCCAAGGCTTGGAGGTCCAGGTCACAAGACACCACCCAACGGAAGATATACACGAGCACCTCAAAGGGCAATGCTGTGGGCATGAATAGAGGGAGTTTGTTAAATGGGTGAAGATGTGAAATATAGAGAGACAGTTGCTACAGTGTGAGAGTTACCTGAGATGTGCACGCGTGACATGTCTGTCCCCGGCTCACACAGCTTCATGGTGCTGTCTTCCAGTGTGAGCTGCTGCTGGAAGTACGTCAGTAGATCATCAATCTCACCATCATTCGCATTCTCCTCCATACTAAAGAGAGTGGTACCATCAAATATTCATCTTAAAATTTAATACAAAATTTGAACCTGTTCTTACTATTTCCACATATTTGGCTTTTATAGTTACTATACAAATCTAAAATAACCCCATGACACTGGGTTTTTGTAGACAGAAGGGGAGAACAGGCTGTTTTCAACTCATCTAAAAGAAAATCTTCAGTTTTACGCCAAAATAAAGTCTTGAGTGTTCAACTGCAAAGCAATGCCACACACAAGTAATTGTTACAAAAAAATATTGCTATTAAATAATAATAATAATCATAAATGATTAGTATTATTATACCATATATTTCTGTAATGTTTTTAATAACAACAAATTATTATTATTATTATAATTACATTTTATTAGGGCTGTCAATCGATTAAAATTTTTTAATCAAATTAATTACATGGTCTCCCGATTAATTAATTGCATTTAATCACATATACAAATATTTGCTGAGAAAGTTCAATATATAATGATGAAATAATGATACATAGTTATCTTTAAATATATTTAAAAAAAATGTATAATATATATATATATAAAAATAATTTAAAATATTCAGATAATTAAAATGCTTTACATTCCTGTAGCAGAAGAGTTAATCATTAATAACACAATACAAAAAGCGGCTTTAGAATATAATGTTTTGTTTACTACCATATTATTGATCAAAAGTCAATCATTGGAACACAGTTCACAGCAACCCATTTCAGTTAATTTGTCAATCAGTTTGAGATTCATTATGAGGGCTTGTTTAAGGACCCGTCAATTTACACCTACGTCAGACATGCTTGTGTAGCTTGTGTAGCTTCTCGGGTGTGTTGCGTCATAAACATACAATTTTTAGGTCACTGTGTCAAGATAAATATAGTTTATTACTTAGAACACATCTTGACATCTCTTAGTTTGCATTTGCGCTCCAAGTGTTTTGAATGCAAGAACGTAACGAATGTCTGTGTTGTTGCTGCTCAAGGGTGTTTTTTTTCGCTGTATAAACTGCGCCTTGCCACACAGCTGAAATTTCATTTACTGCCCTCTAGAGTAAACAGGTGGTACTACAAGCTTGCATTTCTCAAGAATCGTCCATATCAGTGAGGGTATTGCGATTAATTGCGTTTATTTATTTTGTACGCGTTATTTTTAGTCAAATTAATCGCACTGAATTAACACGTTAAATTGACAGCCCTACATTTTATATAACAATAATATAATATTTAAGTTGACTGGGTTCCAAAAAAAAGAATTGGGGGAAGGTGGGCTGAAACCCTCACAAAGTGGACAAAAAAAAAAGGTACACAGACAGGTACAATGTGAATGCGATGTAACTTTCCTCACAATTTATTCTCAAAATATTATAACTTTAATTTCATAATGCTACGACTTTATTCTCATTATTTTTACTCTATTCTCAAAATATTATGACTTTCATTTCATAATGTCATGACTTTATTCTCACAATATTATGACTTTCATTTCATAATGCTACGACTTTATTCTCATTATTTTTACTTTATTATCAAAATAGTATGACTTTAATTTCATAATGCCACAACTTTATTCTCGTTATTTTTACTAAATATTATTAAAATATGATATTTTATTCTTCTAAATTAAATATTTTAATAATGTTTGTATTTTGACTAAAACACGTGGTGTTGACTAACAAAGGTTTAATAAAGTAATCCCAAGCCCATGTTCATCATATCCATTACAGACAAATTACGTTTTTTAAGACAGTTAAGACTGATGTATCAGAGATCACACGCATTCAGAAGTGGTTGTCCAGCAGAACAACGCCAAACCACATCCTGCCCGGATTACAAATGCACTGATGTGTAAGCAGAGAGCGGGTGCTACATTGTCCTGTCTGCAGTCCTGATCTGTCTCCAAATAAGAATGTGTGGCACATCATGAAGTGCATATTACAGCAATGAAGGCCCTGTACAATTGCAATCATGTGTCTATAGTTTTATAACAAAATATGGTGATGTTATACACAGTGGTAAACACTTGACTGCCTAACATCTCCTTTTGAGTTCCAAGGATGAAAGAAAGATGTATTACTTTATGATTTAATAATTTTCATCTTTGTTTTTTTAATATAAAGATGCCTGTATATATTACTGAACCTGCAGAGTTGCGTTCACAATGTCTATGAGTGAACTGCTCCGTCACAGCACCTCACGAGATGATTGGAGATCATGTGCAGCATTCTCATAGACTAGAACAGTTTTCAGTTGAATGAAACAGAGAAAAAGGAGTGATAACTCTTTACATACGCTTGATCCACGAGACAGGGTCCCGTTGCACGCCTCTGAACAAACAGAGAATCAGACACGAGCATTGACGGCTTTTCTTTTGTCTGTTCTTAAAAATATAATAAAGTGTGAATCTCCAAGTGTGTCTTCTTGACTTTTTGATTTCTTGTCACTCCGAGACGTCTTACAGGTCACCCACATGTTGTGAGGAGATGAGCAAAATTACTCGCGCATGAAATACATTTGGACAAGGAGGATTGAGCCTCGTCGCATTTTGCGGGTGGCTATATGACAAATTCGGAATCAAAACAGTGTCATAGACTTCCAAGCTTTGCAATCGCACCCACACTTTCTGTTGGTACATGATCTCTAGAAAGTTTTAATGTTCATGTGTTGGCGAATGGTGAGACACCCGGCGAGCCACAGGTTATCGACCCTTGGTATAATGCCAAATAAATTATTGTTTATAAGCACAGGGCTGCTTTGTGTACAGGCGTTACCAGGGTAACGGCTATATTTCTGCTGCATAAGCGCCACCTACTGTCAGAGAGTGAATTTGCATTTTCTATTCAGCCCGTCTGCCATTTTTGTTTGATCAATGTGAAAATCAGACCGCATTTATACACAGCATACTTTATAAAAATGTTTACCGGTTAATTAAAAAAATCTAAACAATTCGGATAATAAGGTATCTAGAAATATTCACAGTATTTTTAAGTGCCCATGATAAAAATTCTGTGCATGTTCATTAACACAATTTACTAATATATATATATATATAGTGTAACACATTACTGTTATATAATTCATATAAAAAAATTTATGTAAAGATTTGTATATAAGTTCATCTTTTCAGAGCAAAAAAAAATATTTATTTCAAATATTAATCTCTATTTATTTTAGTACTGTGTCTTGACTCGACTTAAAACTCATCAGGACTGGACTTAACTTGCTTGATTTGTCTGAACTGCACTTGAGACTTAACTCGAGACTTGAACATGTGACTTGCTCCCACCTCTGGGAAATATGGTTGAATATTTTCAATGAAGCAAGCTCTAGATAGAGCAAAGTTTTATTTCATGTCTAGAGGCCGCTGTTATACTGTAGAACCAAACCGTTCAAACAGTAAAGTCCTTCAGCACTGGCCACAAAGGAACATAAAGGAATAATAATAAAAAAAACATTGGCAACTATCAGCATAGATTTCTGCCAATAACCAATAGTACCAAAAAGCAACTATTGGCACCGATTAATCAGTACAAAATCGATATTTCGATCTACCTCAAATTTGTATCCGATTAAATGTTTTTAGAGCAGACTTCTCATAAATAGAAAAAAAGTATTTCCAAAGAAATTCACAGGTTAGGCCTTTTCATTGACTGAGGGAACATCCAAAACAACATGTGAAAGTCCAAACACTTACTAGCTCCCACCAACACGGTCTGGATCAGGAGTTCTGCTGTAGTTGATTTTAAACTCAATGTCCGGAACCAGCTGCATTGCACTCTTATAGTACTTGATGGCTGCAAAATCAAAAGGGTAAATTCAGGACTGCAGTCTTTTCCTTGTGTGGTTTACATAACTTTCAACTGGCTAAACAAAATGAAAGCCAAAAAAACCTTTGTTAAAAGCTCCATTCTGTTCTTCCTCAACAGCCTTTAAGAACAGCTCTCTGGCCTATGAGAACACAAGATATTCAAAACACATCCTAATGTAAACAGGACAGGGTCACCAATGCCTCACTGTGATCACATCTTAAAATACAATAGGTACACACTAAGAACATTCAGGATGACCTCCTACCTTTTCCTCTTTAGCTATTTCCTGTTTCCTCTTGAGGTCAGAAGTCTTGGAGAAGCTTCTGGGCTGAAGCTCAGACATCCACTTCGCCCTAAAAGCACTGAGCTCCATCTGAAACATCAAATATTAGTTACTCAATCACTTCTAATACCACACTTATTGTTCATAAGATATCCCACACCCCACATCGGCTCCCACTTCTTTTGACCATGATGCCGAATACACATTTTCCTTGTCAATCGGTTACAATCCCATACTTTTTCCACATTTAATGAGATATCACATTCAGTTCTAAGAAAACTAAAATAAAAGAACAAAGTTTAGTTATTAGATTAGATAGGCCTAATTTGTGTGGATGACGCTCAAAACGTTCTTTAATCGTCTCACTTGTAGAAAATAGGCTACAGCAGGTTCTGGATTTCTCAAACTGAGAACAACTTTTCTTCTTAATCGCATGTGTTCATTTCGACAGTTCCAATTTATAATATTTTTTTTTTTTAAATAACTTTAGAGATAGTGGGGCAGATTTTAAAATATATGTGTAGAGCAGAGGAGGGTGCCCCAGGCTGGAACAATGCATGCCCGGTCCCCAATCAGCCTGATGGGGGCCCAAGGGATAAATGCGGTTCAAGAGAGAGAGAATTACGGGCATGCCCGTGTGTTTATGTGTGTGCTTTTGTTTTGAGTTTAATTAAATTATTATTTATATTGACAAGCCGGTTCTCGCCTCCTCCTTGCCCATCTTAACCTCCTTACACTGGTGTCGAAACCCGGGGAAAAAAATTCAAAGTACGCCCCATGGAGCCCTCTCAGTTGGCCGATGTCCTCCTGTCCCTTGCCGAGATGCACCGAGCTCACCAACAGTCCATGGTGGAGCTGCGCCAAGACCAGGACCGGCGATTTTTTTGAAGTCCTGCGGGCTCAAGCAGAGGACCGCCATGCAATCCGGAGCCTCCTTGGACAGACGAGAGACCCAGCCCTGAATCCTGACATCCGCACTCAGCTGCCCCCCTTCTGAAAATGGGGGTGGAAGATGATGCCGAGGCCTTCATCGACCTCTTCGAGAGAACGGTGGAGATCTGGGGCTGGCCACGTGAACAATAGGCAGCCAGACTTCTTCCATTGCTGTGCGGGGAAGCCCAACTCGCGGCCCAACAGTTGCCGGCGGCAAATCTCCTGGCTTACGCGGACTTGAAGAAGGCTATCCTGCAGCGTGTGGGTCGCAGTGCAGAGCAGTGTCGTCAGCTGTTCCGATCTTTAATGAGTGAAAAGGACCGCCCGTTTGCCTTCTCCCAGCGGCTCCGAGACGCTTGCCGGAAGTGGTTCCTAGCAGGAAATTCTGACGTCGGGGAAGTAATCGACCAGGTGGTACTGGAGCAACTGATTCACGCTCTGCCAAAGGGAACCGCGGAATGGGTCCAGTGCCACCGCCCGGCGTCACTGGAGGAGGCTGTCCAGCTTGCAGAGGACCATTTGGCGACGTACCCGAGGGCAGAAGAGCCCTGTTCTCTCTCTCTCTCTCCCTCTCTTCCCCTTCCCCCTGTGTGTTCCCCTACTCAGTCACTCTGCTTTCTCCCCAGAGCCCGTTCCTGCCCCGCGGAGGTGAAGAGCTTCGCACATGCGTCCAGTACCCTGCGCGAGGAGGTGGATGTCCCCCGCCAATGCACCATCCCACCGCCCTCCCCCTCAGGTGGAAGTGTACCGGATACTAGTAAGAATCAAGGGGGGTACTCGCCAAGCGTTGGTGGACACCGGTTGTAATCAAACCACTATCCACCAACGCTTGGTTCAACGTGGGGCATTGGGCACAGGTAAAACGGTGACGGTGAAGTGTGTGCATGGGGATATTCACAAATACCCTGTGGTGACCCTGACCATTAAATTCCGGGGAACAAAACAAAAGCACAAACATACACACACATGACGGACATGCCCGTAATTCTCTCTCTCTCTCGAACCGTCGTCACCGGCCCCTTTCCCTCCGGCCCCATCAGGCCGATTGGGGACCAGGCGTGTGACATTCTAGCCCGGCCCCGCCCCCCTCCGCTCCACAATTGTCTATCCGGTTCTCGCCGCCTCCTTTCCATTGAACTGCTTTACAATATGTCAGGTAGAACTCATTGCTATAAACAATTAGGCTATCCTTTATTTACTTTATTTCATTGGAATAAAGGGCACAAATGAACTGTTCAAATATTTTAGAAAATTTGGGGTGTATATGATAGTATCACAAGTAAATATAAGAGTTTTAATTTCATGTTGAATTTAAAATTGCTTTAAAGGAATATTCCGGGTTCAACACAAGTTAAGCTCAATTGACGGCATTTGTGGAATAATGTTGAATGTTGATGTGAGGCACTTACAATGGAAGTGAACGGGGGCCAATCCATAAACATAAAAATACTCGCTGCATGTAACAATTTGCATGTAAACATGAATTTAGTGTTTTCAAATCACTTAAACCTTCTCTGTGTAAAGTTATTGGCAATTTTACAACTTTGCAACCCTAAAACAACTGTAAAATTTACAATTTAAAGAAATTTACAGCTCAAAGAAAATATGAGTTTTAACAAAATAATGAATGTAAGTGCTTTTATAAAAATGATAAGCTTCACATTTCTTACTTAAAATCCTCCAATAATTGGTCCAATTCGATTCCTCGCTGTAACCTGTTTTTTTTATCTTTTTAAAGAAAAGGAGGAACGAGTCGAATTTAATTTGAGGTAATCAATATTATACCACAAATGCTGTCGATTGAGCTTAACTTGTATTTAACCCAGAACATTCCATTAATTCATTATCCTTTTTAGTAAACAAATGTCTCTCATATGACAATAAAAATCTGACTGTGTCTCGGTGGAGGATGAAGCTGTGCGTAACTTAAAAATAAATTAAATTTGGTGCTATAGAAATTTCCAAATGTTTTGATACATTTTGAAACATTTTAAGGTTTTATGATGGTATAAACACTTGTATATCTATCACAATAAATTGAAGTGTAACTGTAGATATCTTAAAATACTTTCTTACTAGTTGCAATAACAGTAAAGATATCTTAAAATAACATTGCCACAAGTAAAAAACAAAAATGAGCTGTAATTCAACTGCTGATCTGAAATATCATATACACAAGTAACAATGTAATTACTGATTTTAAAACATTATTTAACTAGTGAGTACTAAGTTGATTTGTACATTCTGAAGTTCAACTAGTACAGAATTAATAACAGATTTGTGTAATTTGGGTTTTGAATAAGAGTAAATGATAGAAGATGAGCATTGTAAAATTCAACAAAAATTATGGCTTTTCTAGTTGACATTTCATTTTTTGATATGAAGAATGTGTATTTCTGCCAATTACATCATTTTTAAATCAGGAATTTACGCTTTTAATAGTACTGACTAAATAACTGGTCCGTGAGAGTGTAGAGGTTACATAAGAAAATATATATAATTTACAAATTTTTAAAAACATTTTAAGTAGTAGCAGTAAGCAGTAAGTAGTCATATTAGCTACTTACTGGGGTACATCAGGGCTCAGTGCTTGGACCACATCTCATACATATATAATTAATATCCTGCACATGATTAAACCTCTGAAGGACTTGCAATAGTATGTCAAACCCAAGGACGTTGATTAAAGCAATTTATTACATAAAACAATTGCAACTACCCTTTCATGCCTTTACAAAATGAAAATAGCAGGTTCACTAACCTGCAGATTAGAATCCTCTGTATTTTCATCTTCCCCAACTTCAACAGTGCCATCAGTATTTTGGTTGCTTTCAGCCTAGAAATTACACAAAACAGGAACTACAACTAGACTATTTTTACGTTAAATAGCCAACATCACACACACGGAACACATTAGATAAAGTTAACATCATCTTACAAAGTAATTTGATTAATCAATTCCAAGTTTGGTCTGGTAAACAAGACTGACCAATCAGAGGCCAGCACTGAGTTAGACACGCATTAATCACCACGGCCCTGCACAACATCGAGAAATCATTGCAGGACATTTTCATAACACTAATGACAGGCAGTCACAGTCAGTTCTTATTTAATGCATTTCCATATACGTCACATTGTACAGTGATTTGTAGAACTGTAAACTTTGACTAAGGCATGCCAGCAAAGACTGGGCTCATATCAGCAATTTAAATTCAACAAAAGGACATCATGTCTCAATGTAGTTGCACGCTACATGTTTATCTGATTACTCAAGAATGATATCCAGTAAAACACTTCAATAATAATTCAGAGGCGTGTGACATGACTAGTACACGTCATAACTGCTAACATGCTAATCTTAAAGGCACAACCTTTACTGACCATATCAGCTTATTTTGGGTTCTCTTTAATTGTCGCGCTTAAAGACGTGCTTTCACTGATAATTTACAGATCACGATCAGAGAAGCGGACGACAGAGCGGGCAAATATACGAACACGCCACACGGCAGCCATCACGGTCGTGTGTCCTCAGCGCTCGCGCACACACATCCACTCTGGGAGTTCAAAATAAAAGTCATGACTTTGAACTCCTTGTGAAATAATATGAACAAAACTCACTCTTACCACAAATATTAAATATCACTCTTCAAAATTATCTATACGGTGTCAAATGACTGGTAAGCCTAGCTGGCAATTGCAAAATTACATTTTCTTTATTTCTGTGTGTGTGTATTGAAAAAAATTAAATCAAGTTTTAATTTGTATTTATTTCTTTATTTTTGTTTATAAATAATTTTTCATTCTAAAATAGTGAAATACAAACATTTAGAAAATTGAAAAATTGAGACATTTAATTGAAAAGCATACCCCAGATTTAAAAAAAAAAAATGTCCATCAAATGAAAAATGAAAACATATTTGCATTTGCTCACTTTGTTAGATCAGTTTGATAATTTTCCATAATTTTAGATGTCACACCACCGATGACATTTAAAGTCATCTTTAAGAAATATTTATGGCAAGAAATGTATCTTTATTCATTGTGAAAGATCTCGAGTTCAAAATGGGACATTATTCTTCATGTGAGCTGTGTATGTTAATTTTTTTTTTTCAAATGACACCTTTTGTGTTCACTGAATCAAAAGAGGTTAAAAGTCAAAGTCATAGTTTAATATTTCACTGTCAAATAGTGATTTCACTGGTGAGACTGCTTTCACTAATCATACAGATTACAGAATACATGCTGTAAAATGTAATTTGTAACGTATTCCGTTAGATTACTCAAGGTCAGTAATGTATTCTAAATACTTTGGATTACTTCTACAGCACTGGTAGATTTTTTCACTTGTTTTGACTATAAAAACTAAATACACATGTTAAAAATACATTCTCTGAAAAACATAACTATCTTATGCAGCGTTGTTTCTAAAACAAGATAATTTAAAAAAATATATATTTTTACAGGAAAACAATACAAAATTATTATCAAGAAAATTATTTTTGCCATAATATCAAAGGTCTTACTAGAAAAAAAAGAAATTATGATCCAACATGAATATTCTTGAAAATAAAATATGATCATGTCTGGTAACATGTGCATGTAAAGTGGCTAGAAATAACATTTTAGCTTAGCATAAAGCTGACAATTTTCAACATTTTTATTTCTATTTCTTCTGCTTCAAACTTACTTCAAACGTACTTCTCTGTCTGCTTGTATGAACACATCATTTATATGTAGAAATGTTTTCCATCTGAAAGGACTAAATCTTAAATGAAATAAATGACAATAAAATGCAAAGTAATCTCCTCAGTAATCAAAATACTTTTGAATGTAAGTGTATTCTAATTACCAATGATTTAAATTGTAACTGTAGTGGAATACAGTTACTAACAGTTTGCATTTATATATTGTGTGTGTGTATATATATATATATATATATATAATGAAAATTCTCTCATCATTTACTCACTCTCATGTCATTCTAGAAGCATGACTTTCTTTCTTTTGCAGAATACAAATGAATATCTTTAGAAGAATATTTCAGCTCTCTATGTCCATAAAATGCAAGTGAATGTTGGCCAGAACTTTTAAGCTCCAAAAAGCACACAAAGACAGCATAACATTATTTCATAAGACTATGTCTATGTCTTTTATGCATACTTCTAAACACAATCTATGTCTTCAGAAGTGACATGATAGATGTGGGTGAAAAACAGAACAATATTTAAGTCCCTTTTTACTCTAAATCTCCACTTACACTTTCAGATGCAAAAGTGAAACTAAACGGGCATCAAGCTATATTGGATCTCGCCTTGGGCTCCAAGCCAGAACCGCCAGAGCTGTCGGGCAGCTAATGTTCTATGTAAATGGGCGGTATACAAGTAGGCCTACAGCTCGTTTCTACCTGAAAGGGGAATGACCTAAATGACCAAAGAGGTTGGTCAAAATTACAATAAAAGAAAATATTTCAAATCAGAAGAACAAGTAGGCCTACAATATTTTACATCAGATTACACTCAGAACGACTTTTCCTTCGGACGAGTCACTGTATAGCTAGTGCGCATGCGCTTCCCGAATTGATTGACAGGCCATGTCTATATCTATAAGGTGACTGGCTCTTTTACCTGTAAGGAGGGACTTCCTTTCTACACCCGTTGACTCTTGGCCGTTTCAATTTCTCCCATTCATTTTAAAAGAAGTGAACAGTCTCTGCGAAGTATTCTCTGGCAATACTGTGGTTCGTTAATTCGCGGACGGGAAGTAGCGGCCAGTCGCAAGGAGTGAGCTCACACCTTAAATCAGATGCGTCCACTAGAATTTAATTTAAACCACTAGACCCTGCATGTTTACTTTTATTAGACTGGAATGAACATTATTTCTATTTACAAAGATACAACACTGTCCTCCCCACATTAAATAATAACTGACGCGCAGTGTGACGTTTCACTTGTGTTATCTTTGAATCATCTTTATGTCGGGATGCTGAGCCTGAGGAACGAGGCCTAAAACAATCATTTATTTCATTTATCGATCATCTTCAACGCAATGGATGAGATTTTACGGAAACTTCAGGAGGCATCGGGCAACAAACATAAAGCAATCCGGGACTCGTGCAGTGTCGCCCGCGGTAAGATGCACCTGTCCATCGATTCAGAATAAATGACATGCAGATACAGAGAGATGTACACGAGCCAAACATTCATGCTGTTTTAATGTTTGAAAATAACAGCTGCACTATACAGTCAGACCATGCATGTCCGCCTCTTACGGATGTTTATTTATTTAGTCACCATTTACTGTGATGTATGGGAACAGCTGTTAGTCTATTGATGACCACAAACATTGCAGAATAACAACATTAGGAATGGTATTAAAACAGTATTTGCAATTGTTAAATAATTTCTAATAGGGTTGTTTGTAGTAGACTTTGGATAACCTTTTATTTGAACTTTACAATATTATATGGTTTGGTCTTTGTATTGCTACAGTAACCAAAAAGTATTATTTTAATTATTTTGTGAGGGACATGCACTGTTGTAGGACCATTGATGCACATTGGAGTATCGAGTAAACACAGTTGCTTTGATACTGTGTGAATATGGGCATCTGGGCATGAATGCATGCTTTTATTTTTTCCTTGCTAATAAAGGGACAGTAGTTTTCTATACCCAAGTTGTTTACTTTCAGAATGATAGAGTCAAGTGGCATATTATAAAATTTGGATTCTATTTTATTATATTATGGACAAAAAATATTATTCAGTTTCTTTTAAAGATAATGAACACATGGTATTTTTTTTTTTATGTATTTTAAATATACAAATACATCTATACATTTATATATAATTACTATTATTTTTAAAAGAAAATAAATTATCTAAAAAATATAACATATTTAAATTGTTTGGGAAATAAACAATTCACAGGATCAATGAAAAGCTCAGATGACCATATTTAGCAGTCCTCACACTATTGAAATGGGTTTCGAATGTGAAACTGGCATGAAAAAAGCTTTTATTGATCAGGAATATGTGGATTTCTATGAGGAACTTACGGAGTTGCTCAAACTTTATTTATTTGTAATCTGTCCATTATTTATTTAAAGGTATAGTTCACCCAAAAGGGAAAATTCTCTCATCATTTACTCATCCTCACACTGTCCCAGATGTGTATGACTTTCTTTATTCCACTGAACACAATGATTTTAGAAGAATATTTCAGCTCTCTAGTTAAGTACAATGCAAGTCAAGAGCATCCAAATCTTTGAAGCTCAAAAAACATATGGAGCTGAAAAGTAATCCAAACGACTCCATGTCCTCAGAAGCAATATGATAGGTGTGGGTGAAAAACAGATCAATATACAAGTCATTTTTTGACTATAAATCTCCACTTTCAAACAGTTCTCCTTATTCAGTTCTTCTTTTGTTTGGTGATTCACATTCTTCATACATATCACCACCTACTGGGCAGTGGGGAGAATTTAAAGCAAAGAAGGACTTAAATATTGTTCTGTTTCTCACCAACACCTATCAAATCTTCTGAAGACATTGATTTAACCACTGGAGTTGTTTGGATTACTTTTATGCTTCCTTTTATATGCTTTTTGAGCTTCAAATTTTGGACCCTGTTGACTTGTATTGTCCAGACCTACAGTGCTGAAATATTCTTCTAAAAATCTTTGTGTTCAGTGGAAGAAAGGAATTCATACACATCTTGGATGGCATCAGGGTGAGTAAATGATGAGATCATTTTCATTTTTGGGTGAACTATCCCTTTTGATGTTAATTTGAATGTACTTTGTTGAATCTGGTCTGTTTTCTAATGTAGCTGTTCTTTCCCCTCCTTTTCTCTGCTGTTCTGCAGAAACCCTTGAGGCTCAAAATGGATCAGTTAAAATCACACCATCTAAACTCAGGCAGGTGTTGTATGACATTGTATGTCTATATTTAAATTTCACTGTCTACTTTCTCACATTATCTTCATGATCTTTAGAGTCAAGATGCAAGGCAAGCACATTTAATATGCTCTACAGTTGCAGTTAACCCGTAGTTTGCATGAAGAATTGAACTGACTGATCAGTGTCTCGTAGCTTCTCCTGTCTTGACCTTTGAAATGAGTTGGTATCGTAGTAGCTACATCATTTAGCAGACTCCTTAAAACAGAAGTGATCCATCATGAGGAGAGTGTCACACTAGAATTGCTGCAATTCGAAGTTGTAGATTTGATGCCCTCGGGTGCAATTGTGTGACAGTTTACAGTGTTGTTTTTTTTTGCAGAGAGAAGTGTCTGTTCCCTCTGCAGTTGGCACTGGAGTCTAAAAACACTAAACTGGCCCAGACTGCCCTCACTGGAATGCAGGTGTGCTCATAACATACTTCACTGATGCAGATACGGTGCCCCGAGTTGTTCCTGGTGGGCTACTCAGATTTACAGACTCTATATGGTTAGAATTAGAGTTTGGGTGGGGTTAGGGCCTCTTCTGCCTGCAAGGAGAAAATCCAGGCATCTTTGTACAATGGGCATTTGTTTTTACATAAGCCAGTTAACAAAAACCTAGCAACACCCTAGCACCCACCAGGAACATCCTAGCACTGAAACAAACTAACTACCCAGAACATCTTAGCAAAACACTAGCAACCACCCAGAACACCCTTGCAATCACATAGCAATGCCCTAGCAACTGCATGGCAATGCCCTCACCCTATTATTGTGGCTGCAAGATTTTGTGGGCAAGCACCACTCCGATTTCCCCTGAAAATGCTTAAATTGTGTTTATATATAAATTAAAAATATCAATTCAGTTCATGACTTTTGTGATTTGTAAACATTCATAGACCCTGAGCAAATGCAGACTACTTAATTCCATTCTCAGCATATTGAACACATTGAGATGGTGTTTGTATGTTTTGCTGTCGTCCTGTGGTTTTGACAGAAGATCCTGTGTGAGGATTGCTTTGTTGCTGTGGAAACGGAGGTTCTAGAGAAGCAGCTGTTGAGTCAGATGCTGGGAGCCATCAGGGTGACGCCCACCCTACATGAAGACCTGCAGGTGGAGGTCATGAAGGTCTGTGTCATGAGTGCATGATATCCAATGAGTGTGTAGACTGTGTAATACAGTATGGTTAGTTAAGATGACTTGGGATCATAGATACATTTTTGTGTCTGGATTTTGTGTCTGTGGAGAAAATATTTACCCAGTGCCGTGCTTGAGTTAAATTCATAAGTGTCAGAAATAATGTGTTGCTTCTAGTGGGCATATTTCATTCAGTGTCTGCAGGTGTAACATTATTGCCATGGATTTGCAGCATTACTTGTACATTTTCATCTCAAGACCATGGAGCCCTCAGAGGAAAGGGAGGCAATTTATTTGGGATATAGTTTGCCTTCTCTGCAATATGTTTTGTGTTCCCTCACAATTATGTTCTGTTCCCTCACAATACCTTAATCCCTTAAACTCTGGTGCATTTTTGTTGCCTCCTGCATGTTTTCACACTCAAATATAAAAGCTCACCATTCACGCATACTGTGAACTAATTGACCCCCCAAATAAAAAAAATTAATAAATTCAAATTATTCATAATTAATATTGTTTATTTTTACATTTGTATGATGAGCAAAAGTAAAAAAAAATATTTGGTTGTCCTATGTGTTTTCCTAACTGTAATTTTGGCTCTGTTAACTCTCACTTTGAAAAGTCTTATTTAATTCCACTAGATAGCAGCAAGCATTAGAAAAATATTTTCTTCTCTATCAAATTCCATCACAATTTACAGATATGAAATGCTGGTGGGGCTCTAAAGCATTTGAACCCTCACAGATGTGCTCGTCCATAGATATTCAGTCTAATGTTCAGTTTATGCACCACTCTCATTGTTTCATTGAATATCTCTGTGTCTGAGTGGACTAGAAACTCAATCCAAGTGTCATTGGAAAGCGGAGATCCTCCCCTTTCCAGATATATAAAAGATTTATGCACTTTGGTTTCAAAGATTTCTTTTTCTGAGGATTTGTTTAGCATTCTTGTCCTGTTGGATAGCATATTTTGTTCTGGACATCTAAGATATAACGTTGGATTATTCAGTGAAGCAAGCTCACATTTCAACTCCATTACCTCTAGGTGGCACTATTTTGCAACGTGAATGTTTTCAGGCCTTATTTTTTTATTTAAATAAAAAAGTGATGCCTCATATGCATGACTTATGTATACAGGGACTTTAACATTGCAAGCATAAACTTTGCGATATAGTGATTAGATTCAAGATAGAGTTTAAATTAAATCCCTCATTAAAATTAACAACAGTTTTATTTCAAGTAAAATCATAACCACAAAATTCACAATGGTTTTACAACAGTAACCATGTTTAATACCTTGATATTCATGGTAAAACCATAGTAATGATAAAGGGAAAATCCAAACTAATATATATATAGGTAGATAGATAGATAGATCATTTTTTTTTTTTTTTATACAGTTTTACTATTGTAACACCATGGTTAATTTGTAGTACAAGTATGGCTTTTAAAAACATGCCCTATGGTAATTATGGTTCCACTATAATAAACCTGCAGTTACCAACCATGTACTTGAACCATGGTTTTAAAAACTATGGTGCATGTGCCACAAATTTACCATGATGTTAATATAAAAATGTATTACTATAATTTAGCTTTTCCTGTATTATTTCTATGGTTTTACCACAAAACCTTGGTAAAATATGGTGACTATAGTAAAACTGTTCTACATTTTGTGGTTACTGTGGTTTTATTTTAACTATGGTTACTGAAGTAAAACCATGGTTACCATGGTAGGGAGGGAAAAAGTAAATGGTCAACCGATCAGGCGATATTTGGAATTTTTAAATGATCCGCATCGGCCGATACATTTTCCAGTTTGGCCGGGAAGTAGGATAATTCCGATAGCACATGAAGGCAGCATAAGGTCTATTACTGCTTCAAGGACAACAGCTGTCAGTCACGTGCACTTCATCTTTATCAGCACACTTGGTTGTGATTGGTTAATATACACAGAATGGCAAAAGGTCAGGCAGTTTATTAATTCTTTCCTTTATTAAGTTATTTCATTAGTTTACTTGCATGCAGACATATATATTTTAGTGTACTATAGGTTTGGTTTGAATCATTTTGATTTGCTTTTGTGTCTGTTCTATAATCTCCTGATTATTTTAGTGTTGTGCTGCACCCACAGCAGCTGAGCTCAGCATGAGCCGCACAGCAAAAATAGGCGCAACGCCGAAACTTTATACTCACTACCCTGTCTGGGACGCGTCACCTCTCGACTCATACTTGCAGTGTGAATGGTGTAATGTGTTAATTTGGGCGCAGAAACGAAAACCCGCCACTCACGCCCTGCTAACGGAGCATCACATGTATCTTTTGTGGAGAAGCATCCCAAAATGCATTTCAACAAGCATAGTAAAATATTTATCCTAGATGGTGGACGAGCCGAGAGAAATGCTGGTGAGAAACGTACAGTAATTTTTTCAGTACTTCAAACTATGGATTCAAATAGTTCAGTCTAATAAAAAATGGACGACTGTATATTTGTTTGGGTTAGGTGTTTTTATGCTTATTAGCACATCATTAGCAGAGTGGAGTAGACAGGGAGGACAATCACTAGGTTTATGTATTTAGCTATTATGTTCTTGATCTCCTGTGTCTAACACATACGTGTTAATAGAGCTGCCAAGTAGCTATTGTATTGCACAAAGCCAATGTTTCTTTGTAATTTGTGTCATAGGTTCTGCTATGTGTCACCTACTCCTCTTCATTTGAGATCAATGGCCACAACATCTTGAGAATTGCTGAGGTAAGACAATCTTTATTGATGTTTGACCCAAAGTGAGTCAAACATTGCTAACCTGAGATGAATATGGCAATGGTACAATTAAAGTCGCTGTCAAATTGTATATGTTCTTATAGACAGCTACACAATCATGCCCCTTTAATAAGGTCAAAGCAGCCATTACATCATTTTGGGGTGCCCGCTTTACAGGTGATTCTCCCAAAACCACGAGAGAACATGTCCAGATCATTCCACCCCCAAAATCAAAAGAAGTAATTGCAGAAAATAATAGAATATATTCTGATATATTTTGACATTTTAGTTTTCAAATATCAAAGAGATGATGTAACAAATATAGAACAGGATTCATTACTTCCACTGACATTTCATGAGATGCAACTGGCTGTCACACATTACACACAAGATACACTGAAGTACACATATGTATTTTCTCAGGCACATTTTGAGTCTTAATAGACACACAACTTGCATAATTTCAGTTGTACACACTAATGACAATATTCATATATCATAGAGTTCCTGTGTTGCACTTGCTATTGTTTACTTATACATTGCAAATCTAAATCAAATCAATCACTGAAACAAAAGCGCCACCTTCAGTAAAATAGCATGTATAATATGTACATGTGCACATTATTCCATGAAAGCATCCAATTACAAAGAATCTTTGATATAAAGCTAGTCATTTTCAGCTGAACATGTGATCTCAAGATGGCGGCTCTCATGAATGTCCATCCAGAACCATGTACAATAAAGCAACTTGTTCTCAAAGACAGATATAACTACAATCTTTGTCTCAAGTGAGTGAACATCATTTTATTGAATTTTTCAACAAAGTTTAGATCTCTCTGTTTACAAGTTAAGTAAGTGCACCTTTAAATTTGGAGTAGCTTGTTGCATAGGAAGCTACAGTTTCAAAGCTTAGTTCCCCAACACCGATATTAACAGAATTTATACAAATAGTTTTGTAATAAAACTATCAAGCAGTGTTGCATACTTGGCTATCAGATCCCATGCTGCATAGAAGATTGGGTTTCTCCTCCAGCTTTGACTTAGTGATTTACTTTATCTTGCCCCCGGTTGGCTATAAACAGCTCATAAAAACACATCACATGTATAAATGGGTCTGCTTGTGCCAGACACGTCCATTTATTCTCCACAGCGAGTGTTTTTGAGCAGCTGCAGGGAGCTGTCACCAACACTCCATGAATAATGAGCCTGAAGCAGAACATGACGAAAAACGTAGTTCAGTCATACAGTGGCAACGAAAAGTGTGTTGACACTTTAGTCACATGTCATTCCATTATATAACAAATATTAAAATGACATCATGCACATTGTTTCACAATGGCACAAGTTTCTTAGGTTTCAAATGATAAAACAATAGACAAGTTAATGTGATAAACAACAACTGTGTGCACTTAAGAGGAACTGATTTCATACATTCACTCAAAATCACTGCGACACCAGCAGTGTTGGGTGTAATGCATTACAAGTAATGAATTACTGTAATTAAAAATTACTTTTTCATTGAAAAAAAAAGTAAAGTAAGGGATTACTCTTAATTTTTCAGTAATTTAATTAGTTACTTCTGATGTAATTTAATTACTGTTACTTCTGATGTAAAATACTGTATAAACTATAGAACAATTCTATATAAAAACAAAAGTGAATTTAAAATGGAAATTTAACGTCTAATGTTAAAATATAGGTTTTCTTATTTAACGCTGCCCTCTTAAATTCTTTGGCCAGTTCATGAATAATCTATTTGATTTTCTACGATGTATTTGAAAGAATTAAAAGAACAGTTTCAAGTCTATTCTTGTATTTTTCATCTGGTCGAGGTTGAGAAGGGTTTAAGAAAGTCATTATTAATAAGTAATGCAATTACCTTTCAGACGGAGTAATTAGTACAGTAATCTAATTACACTGTAGAAGATGTGATTAGTAGTTAGTGATGAATTCATTTTTTAGAGTAACTTACCCAACACTGGACACCAGCTGGTAAATAACCTTGTAAAAATGTTTTAGAGTTAAATTCGTTCGGAGAAAAGTCGTATTATTTGATTTGCACAAGTGGATGGACATGACGCCCTCATTTTTACTGAATGGTTAAACCTGCAATGTCATCTGTCCTTCCTCATTCCTTTTCTTCACAATTAAAGCCTTTTCTCATGGGACATGGTGAGCGCTAAATCACCATAAGTTTATCACGTAGCCTACATTAAGGACAGCTTTTTATACAGTCAATGCGGTGCTCGTTTTGCAGTTTCAGGTGCACAGGTTGCCATGGCTACATTTAGAAAGGATTTATTTTGCCCAGCATGTCTATCTGTATATCTTTTTTAAAGTGAAATATCGGTGGGGGAGTAAATTTGTGTGCATATACAGTGAGCTATGTGTTAAACAGAACCGAATTAATCTTACATTTTAGTTTTAATTGTATTTTTAGGATACAACAACTAACCATAAACTGGTTGAATAAAATGACACCCTTATCTATTATGCAGTTGTCTCTCTTTAACATCTGGGCTATATGATCTGCATATAGAATAGATGTTTCCTTTACTATATGCGTTCAACCATTAAAATATTATTTATGGACAGCGAATGTGTTTAAATCTTAATGGGAATTGGGCAAATAATTTTTGAACATGATTATGGCTGTTCTTTCCACAATTTGATTATGGTTATGTGGCAGGACGGAGGGCGGGGCCGGGTCGTGATCCTACACACCCGGTCCCGTATTAGGCTAATTATGCCTCTGTGAGGGTTAAAGGCTGACTGCAGGGGATCGTGCGGGAGAGAGAGATCGTTTACGGACATGTCCGTCGTGTGTGTTTATGTTGTCTTTTAAGTTTTTCATTAAACCATTATTTATATCGTCAAGCCGGTTCACGCCTCCTCCTTTCCATTGATCACTTTACACTGGTGCCGAAGCCCGGGAGAGATACGCTGTAGTAGAGTTCTCGCCACTACCGTCCACCCCAACGGAGCAGCCGCGACCATCTGCCGGGGGACGAGGAGCCCAGCTGCCTGAACGAGGACGATGGCCGCCGACCGCGAGGGGAGAAGGGGCTCCTAGCTGACCGCCTGGAGCGGTCAGGGCCGCTGCCAGGGGCGCAGGAGTCGCCTACCTGCCGCTGAAACGCAACAGGGTTTAAGACCGCTGACTGCGAGCGGGGAGGGGCTCACTGCCGACCACCTGGAGCGAGAGAACTGCTGCCAGGGGCGGGGGAGACCCCTTCTGTTCCCCGAGAACGCGGCAGGGTGTTCTGTCCGCCAGGGGCTGGAGGAATGCCTCTGATCCGCCTGGAGAGGTGCGGCTGCCATCCGATAGAGGGTGGAGGAACAAGCTGCGGCGTATCGGAGAACTGGCGAGTAAGAGTTTTTCTCTCTTCTCTTCTCTCTCTCTCACAGTCGCTCTGCGTTGGCCTTTTCCCTCTTTTAAATTTTACAGTTTTTGGGGGGCACTACACTGTTACAGGAAGTACCCCCATTTTAATTATTTCTGTTTCCCTCCCCTTGTCCCCTCCCTCGTCCAGGTAGATGGGGATGACCTGCCGGCAGACAGCACAGAAGGCGTGCCCTCCCCCAGGGAAAGGGGGGGGGGTACGTCTGGCCGGGGGCTCCTCAGTCTGAGAGAACGAGGGAGGAATGTGGCAGGGCGGAGGGTGGTGCCGGGTCATGATCCTATGCACCCAGTCCCGTATTAGGCTAATTATGCCTCCGAGAGGGTTAAAGGCTGACTGCAGGGTATCGTGCGGGAGAGAGAGATTGTTTACGGACATGTCCGTCATGTGTGTGTGTTTATGTTGTCTTTTAAGTTTATCATTAAACCATTATTTATATCGTCAAGCCGGTTCTCGCCGCCTCCTTTCCATTGATCACTTTACAGGTTATTATTATTGCCCCATTACAATAGCCGGTATTATTAATATCAGGCCTAAATTCCATGTGAGTGCCTTGGATTTTTGGCTTGATGTAGCCTACCAGCAACATGATTTTTAAGACCAGGTTGGATGAACGGGCATCGCTTTTAATACACTTTTGATGTATTACATTTATCTTTTTGTTCCAAAAAAGTTTAATTAAACAGATGAATAACTACTCAGACGATCAATAAATTAATTACATTAGGAATTCGTGCTTTGAGTGCTCCTACCCTCAAAAAATCCCATGCTCCTTTAAAGGACCATTTTTGTCCTTTATACTCCTCAAAACCATGACGATGTTCTGCGAGGCTTATCCAATGAACATTTATGTTTCCCCTGCAATTATTGGCTTGATTTAAATATCGCTAATAATAACTACAACAACAATAATGACCAGATAACAAAGTCTATTTAGTTATAGTTGGGTCTGTGCACAGCATCCCAATTCATGATTGTACTAAAGCGAGTTGGTGAGTTCAATGGCTGTCATATCCAGGTGTCCATTGCTTGATGATATTGCAATAAACATGCAGCAGCCAGAAGTTTTTCTGAGAAATATTAATGTTCTTCATTAAAATGATTAGAATCTATATGCAGGCCAAGCTTGAACTTGGTGAACTATGAACGGGGTTGAGGAAGAACAGATAATGGTGCATGTTGACCAATCAGAGGTAACCGGAGTTTCAGGCCAACCCAGATGTGCAAAACAAATATTCAAGTTATAATCTTGGTTTATTTGCACAAGTTTTCTTGTTTTTGGCTTTTTTTTTTTATTGAAAGACAAGCAGATACAGCATAAATTGTTGTGATAAAAGCAGATAATGGAAATGTTATTAGTTATTTAGAATAGGTATTTCATTTTGCTGATGAGAAGACAAATTATCCGAAGGTACACGGACACTCTAGCATCATTTGTTTGCAGAGGCCATTTGATTTGATATTTTGTTAAATGGAATGACGTTAAGCTTAAGTTTCCAAATACGTATCGAACTGTACGAGCTGACTGTTATCTAGTCTGAAAATATAGTCTTTTGACTAAATGTTTAAAATTTTATATTTCTATGGTACAAGTTATTATTGTAGCAGGGCATAAAATGGTACAATAGAACCCCTCTTACATCTCACTCCCATTATGAAACCCATACTTCTAGCGCCTAACTGTGTGTCATTTTGCTGCTATGGTTACAGCCACGTCTTTTATCCTTTTTCCATGAGCAAGCACAACAGAGCGAGCCACGTCAGTTCGAGACAGGTGTTCTGTGTGCTCATTCATTCACTGTTCAGTCACTGTTTTCTTCCATCTCACATTCTCAGAATCAGAAGAATCGGAATCAGCTTTATGGCCAAGTATGGTTACACATACAAGGAATTTGTTTTGGTGACAGGAGCTTCCAGTGCACAACAATACAAAAAACAATACAAAAACAGCAGCAAGACATAGATAATAAAAAGAAAAAAAAAAAAAATTATATATATATATATAATTATACATATACACACAGACACACACCTTCAAACATACACACACATACGTAGTGCAAATTTAAAATTAATCTGTTATATAAAGTACAAAAATACAGTACGTTATGTACACTCAGTGCAAAAAGTTTTTTTTTTCCTTTGTATGTCATGGCAGAAGAGGATATGTTAGATAATATAAATAGACTTAAACTGTGTATTGCACATAATTATTGCTCAATGGCTCGGTTTTAACTGTTTATGAGATGGATAGCCTGAGGGGAAAAAACTGTTCCTGTGCCTGATGGTTCTGGTGCTCAGCCAGAAGGCAACAGTTAAAAAAGGTTATAGGCTGGGTGATGGGGATCCAGAGTGATTTTTACAGCCTTTTTCCTCACTCTGAAAGTGTACAGTTCTTGAAGGGAGGGCAGGGGGCAACCAATAATCAGCTCAGCACTCCGAACTGTCCTCTGATGTCTTCTGATGTCTGATTTCATAGCTGCATCAAACCAGACAGTTATTGAAGTGCAGAGGACAGACTCAATGACTGCTGAGTAGAACTGTATCAACAGTGCCTGTGGCAGGTTGAACTTCCTCAGCTGGTGAAGGAAGTACAACCTCTGATGGGCCTTGTCCAATGTAGTCAATGTCTGTCTCTCACTTCAGGTCCTGTGAGATGGTAGTGCCCAGGAACCTGAATGACTCCACTGCTGCCACAGTGCTGTTTAGAATGGTGAGGGGGGTCAGTGTTGGGGTGTTCCTCCTAAAGTCCACAATCATTTCCACCGTTTTGAGCGTGTTCAGCTCCAGGTTGTTATGATTGCACCAGTGAGCCAGCCGATCAAACTCCTTTCTTTATGCAGACTCATCGTCATCTCTGATGAGGCCGATGACAGTAGTGTTGTCTGCAAACTTCAGGAGCTTGACAGAGGGGTCCCTGGTGTCATTGGTGTAGAGGGAGAAGAGTAGTGGGGAGAGCACACATCCCTGGATGGCACCAGTGCTGACTGTACAGGTGCTGAAAGTGAATTTCCCCTGTCTCACAAGCTGCTGCCTGTCTGTCAGAAAGCTGGTAATCCACTGACAGATAGACATCGGAACAGGGAGTTGGTTTAATTTAGTTCGGAGAATAGCTGGGATGATTGTGTTGAAAGCCGAACTGAAGTCCACAAAAAGGATCCTTGCATATGTCCCCGGTCTGTCGATGTGCTGCAGGATATAATGCAGTCCCATGTTGACAGCATCATCCTCAGACCTGTTTGCTCTGTAAGCAAACTGAAGGGATTCTAGCAGGGGTCCAGTGATGTCCTTCAGGTAGGCCAAAACCAGTCTCTCAAATGACTTCATGACCACAGACGTGAGAGTGACAGGTCTGTAGTCATTAAGTCCGGTGATTTGGGGCTATTTGGGGCCGGAATAATGGTGGAGCATCGGAAGGAGCAGGAAAATTCACACTGCATATTATTAATACTGCATATTAATTAATATAATATATACTCTACTGTCAATGAAAAACATCGTAATGATCCTATAAATAGGCTTTTTAGGCTCTAAAATACAGTATGTATATATATTTTAGGGCTGTGAATCAATAAATGTAACTAATTCATTGCAGTTTTCTGTGATTTAATCACAAATAAATTATGTATACATTACAACAAACATAAAAAATCATAAACATCATCATACATCATAAATAAAGTATGTTTACTTTATACGTTGTCTCAAAGAACTTGCAAGAAATTAGTCATAAATGTATTTTAATATTTTAAATATGTACGTAAAAATATCTATATTTGTTTTGTGGATACTTAATTAGACACATTTTTACATGTATTAATCTTTGATACAAGTATATCTATACATGTAATAGTGAGTGAGAGTCCCCCAGCCAATGGAGATTGCGTCAGGAAGGGCATCTGCTGTAAAACCTGTGCCAATTCAAATATGCAGATCACTGATAGTCTGCTGTGGAGACCCCTAACGGGAGCAGCCGAAAGAAGATGATGTGTACACATGTCATAAAATCAGTGGGCATGTTGTAATTACACAATTATGGGTGAAATCTTCTGGCGATTTCCAGTGGCCTTTTTTTAACAGTAGGATCAAAAGGGGAGATTCAATTCATATCAAACTTTATTGGCAAGAAAAACTTAAGTTTACATTGCCAATGCATTATTAGACACTATAAATACAGATATAAATCATATTGAATGCTAAAGTTTAATTTTGTGAACAATTATTTTCTCTACAAGTATACCTGTCTATTCTAGCTTGCTGAATGGCCGGGTACAGTCGTACACACGCTGGGTCTGTCTTTTGTGGTTTCACTTTTGGCGGTGGCTCAAATGAAAGTGAGAGCGCATTTTCAGGCAATGTGTAGAGATATGGACAGTATTCTCTCTCTTGCCAGAGAGAGAGAGAGAGAGAGAGAGAGAGAGAGAGAGAAATAATAATACGAAAATTTTAGATCCAAAAAATCCTGTTTTAATGGATTAGTATGATGATTTACATTGACAATATTGTTATAGTTAAGCATCTTTTCCCACAATTCTCATTGCCATATGGAAAATCGCTTTACTATTCAAATTCTCATTTCTGTAAAGCATAAAGAAATATATTAGTTAGAAAATAATATATACTATTCGTTGTATTGCCTATGAATAATAAGTACCATTTCAGGAATGTGATGTGTGCATTTGTGAGATATTCTGAAACTGTCTTCATACATATCAGGCACTAGTCTGAACAGCCGGCACGCTAAAACTCCATATAGTGTTACACATGATCATTATAATATGTATATATGAATTGTAATTTGCACTATAATTAGCTGTTATTTTTATTTTTTAACACCGTTTATCTAATTATAAATCAGCACGTGATGGAGAAAGATGGATTGATGGTTAATGTATTATTTAAGTTACTTGCAGTCATTTGGTGGAATTGAATTACCATTAAAGCTCAAGAATGTAATATTACTTACAGAAGAGCAGAAAAACTGCATTACATATACGGTATGTATGGGGAAAAAAAGTTATTCATAATCATTTCAGAATTGCATTGTTTTGGTACATTTTGGGACATCTAAAAACTGTTACATAAATGTTTTTCTCTATGTTTTTATGTGCATATTTTACTATGTGTAATCCAAATGACGCAGCTCTCTTCCTTTCGGCCTCTCTCGCTTGCTCGCCCACTTACACACACACAAAATCGAATTTGCCTGGTGGAATTAAATTATCATCGAGCCTTATCAAGATCACCATTGAGTGCTACAACGGCGTGAAACGTGAATACCAGCGAAGTGCAAAGAGTATAGAGATGAAAGCGCAAAACTGCACATTTTTTCCCTTTTCCCCGGCATTGTTTATCCTTCATTCCCATATTGTGCCTAATGAGAAATACCTGAATCAGGAAACAGGAAAAAAAACAAACAAAAATAACCAAACGTGACACCCAAAAGGAGTCAGTGTGTAATTCGCACCCTGACTGAAGGCACATTTCATTGCCAAAAATCAGATACGAATCAGATTTATTTCCACATATGAAAGTGGGCCAGATCGAATTTGAAAATGTCAGATTTAATGTGTTTGTAGCAGTTCACACAGTCATCCAGTTAACACATCTGTCACTTGTGAGTGTAAAAATCAGATTTTGGCAAATTTTCTTTGTCAAAGTAAAACATGGTGGATCTGTATGTCCTGTACATTTTCAGGTTTGTATCGAGACATACATATCGAGCTGTCATCGACGCAGCATCAACACAGCGATCAGGGCCACCCTCGGTCAAATACTGGGAGACCTCGCCCTACAACTGCGCCATAGACAAGACATCACAGTGAGTAGCACCACACAGTTATTACACAGCTTTCTGATTGGTCAGTTGCTGCTTTCTGCAGTTTAGATTCTTATGTATAATGACCACTAAACTGTATAATTGGCCATTTGCTTTCCTACATAGCTGTGCTAGTTTCATGTACACGCTTTCTTCACACACAAAATAATTTAAATTCAAATAAATATTTAATATCTGTTTATTTATTTAAGTAGCATTGCAATAAGTGGGATAATGTAGAGTCAGCCGACCATTATTGTAAAATAAACCTCTTAAGGTTGATAAAGTACTGACATACAGAGACCAGGGTTCTAATCACTCTGTTAAGTTTTTTTCTTGCACATTAACTCTTACATAATTTCTTGTTGCCTCAAACAATTCTAGGATGTGATTTTGAATGCATTGCTAGTGTCTGTCATTATAATTGTTGAAAGTGCTGTTGGATTTTTTCAGGGTGTTGATGGGGAGGAACATTCCATGTCTGTTCTCCAGCGCAAAGGTACACTAGTGTGAAAAGCCATGAGAGGCCATATATTAGTGTAATTTTACCCTAATATATGTAAAGTAATTTTACCACAGCTAAAAGGTGTTCTTATGCACAACATGCAACAGAATAACCCATAAATTTGGCTTTTTACTTTTATATGCTGGCAACAAAAATATCATAAAACAGTGGCTCTTATCTGGTTTTGCTTCGGGACCAAGATTTTACACTGACATCATGTGACGGCCAAACATGGTTCCAAACTAGTTTTATGTCCTTTAACTCAAACATTGTAATTTTACAATTGTAAATTTGTCATAGGCCCAACAAATATGCAGATTTATCAACATGGAATTGGGGGAATTGGAAATTATTTGCAGGGATTATCAGGGTCCAAGCATATGGGGGGACAACATGACCAAAATAGCCAAATTTGAAAGAAAAGATCCTGTGGATGCTGTGGATAAAGTTGTTTTGATGCCCAATTACAGCTTGCTTCATCACAATTGCACAATTAGGCTTTTTTTGTGGTTATTGCACTCCCTGGCATCATAGAGTCATGAAATTGGGAATTAATCCTCAGAATGTCCAGTGGATCATTTGTACCAAGTATTATAAAGTTGGGACATTGCAATCACAAGATAAAGGCCAATTAGTCATTATGGGCCATGCCCAAAAATCTATTGAGCTGCATATTCTGAGTGATTCAACAAATCAAAATTCTTTACATAACTTTTTGTCACACACGTTTTTCCACACATAATCAAGTTTAATTTGAATCAGATACATGCCAAAGGATGAGTTTGAAAAAGTAAGTCTAAAAAATTAAGTATGGGAAATTTTGTTTAGCAGAAATGGAACATTATTAACAAAAATTCTAAATGGACAATTAAAGTGCCAACTTGTATCCGATTCTTACAAAATTTGGTACACTGCCTCATCAAGACACCTTGTACACAAATACTGCTGAATTTTGATTGGCTCTCTTGGCCATTTTGGCTGAATTGACAATTTTGTGTACTTCTAAACAATGGCAGTGGTTGGAAGCACATCCTTGAAAGGGTCACAACACCCTCTGTTTGAGTTCCCACCACATTTTCAAAAAATGATTGATAAAGTGGCCATGATCAGCAGTGGAGTGAGGGGAGAAGGGGGAGTGAACACAACAACTGTCTGATCCAGTCACTCAGCTTTATTTCACTAATGCAGTTAACACCATCAAATATCCTCACAATTACTCATAACAAAAATGCACAAATAAATTATACACTGTTTTGTAAGATCACAATACATTACTCACACTGGTAATTTATATCTGTAAATTAATATGCAAATAAAGGCCAAGACTTTTTTACATTTAAATAACTTTTGAGACTTATTCCAACATGTTGATTTACAAATATAACTGTTTAGATCGGTTAAACACATGTAGGAATGATCGATGAATGGATGTATAAATATAATTTGTGTTTGGGACAATCAGTGTAGACCACATCTAAAACAAGTCCCAGTCAGTGACAGTCCACCTCACCGCATGTCTCGAAACACTCACATTAATACATGCGTTCTGTGCAAACATATAAAAGGTGTTGACTTTGACTGAAAGCCTGTCCTGTCCCTCTGTCAGCAGCACGGGGGGGACTTATGTCATGGTATTATCAACTCTCACAACGGAGGCACTTGCGAGATTGAAGCGCTGGCATGCATGGCAACTGCACACTGTTAAACCTGCGGTGCTTGCTTGTCAAAGGGTAAAGGCCATGCCTTCTCACGAATAATATTGACAACACCTGTGACATAGATGCGTTGAAATTCAATGGAAAGCTAAATCATGTACGTCATGACCTGTGAAGTTGACTCAATTTTCACTGAGAACACTGTGATAAAAAAACAATGTTTATTAAATAAGTCATTTATTAATAATAATTATAACAAAATGTCTTCTTTTAAGTATTATAGTTCATTAGCCTAACTGTAGGCTGTTTACAGTTATCATGCATTATACCAGTTCTGTGCATTACTATAGATAGAATGTGCTCTCACAGCGGTCTGACACATTTCGGGATGTAATGATGCTGGAAAATTAGCTTGTGTATCTAGAAGCATTTGTGTTCATGTAACTCTGCAGAGTTTGGAATGGCATACTACCCATACTATTACTACATCTGCCATATCTATCAATGGCAGACATAGTAAGAACAGTATGGTATTGGGTCATTCCGAACTCTCCATGTGTTCGGCCTTTATGCTGTCTTCCTTTTGAAACAGGTTTAGTTTTGGGATCGCACCTATATCACTAGGGTTTGGAAGAGAACTATGATGTTTCACACACACAGGATGATTTATAATAAGTGCTCACAAAGCTTTTTTGTTCTCTTTACAAAGGAAGAGAGCATGTTATTGGTCGAGGTGTTTCATGTGCACTAGTAGTAGATCCGAATTCAGATTCGAACATTTTTACTATATGTGCGGTACATTAAGGTTTTATTGACTCTGGCAAATGTAATAAGTTATGTACTAGGTGTATAGTTATGTATATATGTGTTTGCAGATATCTCTCCCACTACTGATGCGCTGTATGAAGATGTTGTGATGGTGCTAATTGTATTCTGTGACAAATTGGATTCTGTCTCAAAGTAAGCATTACATCGACGGTGTATCATCAACTTTTATTACTGGTGTTTAAGAAGGCAAGTATCACTATTATCATCGTTTGGGCTAGTCATTTGAACGAACCCCTAAGTACAGTATTATACTTCGGCATGCAACTCGTCCTGCACTAGTTGTCTTACAAACATGGCTGATACCTCAAATCATGCAGCTTGTATAAGGAAAGCTGTGCTGTTACTATTCTAAACGAACAGACTTACGATTAAAAATTGGGTGAAAATCCCATTGATTTAGATTGAGGGAGGGACTCAAACCATATCTAGGGACCAGAAAATCAAAGAGACTTAGGGGAAGGGCACTTTTGACTTGGGCATGTAAGTGGTAAATGTTCTGCACTTATATAGTGCTTTTTTTTTTAACTTTAGAGGTTACCAAAGCGCTTTACACTGTGTCCCAATCACACATTCACACACCAATGGCAACAGAGCTGCCATGCAAGGCGCTAGCCTGCCATTGGGAGCAACTTGGGGTTCAGTGTCTTGCCCAAGGACACTTCGGCATGTGGAGTCATGTGGGCTGGGAATCGAACCGCCAACCCTGCGATTAGCAGCCAACCCGCTCTACCACCTGAGCCACAGCAGCCCTAAGTAGCTTATTAACCATCTAGAACACCCTTGCCAGCAACCACCTAACAATGCAACAACCCACATCTCCCTAGCATAGTGGTGGCAGTTTTTGCATGGGCAAACACCTTTCACATTTCTTATGTGTATTGAAAATAATGACTGAGTGAACAGTTTCAAGACTCGAACTGTTCTATCACTGTTTTTTGTCAGAGATAATGTGTGTGTGTGTGTGTGTGTGTGTGTGTGTGTGTAGTGAACAGCAGTTGCTGCAGCTCTTGTATCTGGAGTGTATCCTGTCTATGCTGAGCAGCTGTCCTCCTACAATGCACCTGCAGCATAATTTTACTGACCTCATCTGGTGGGACATGTCTATATTCTTTTGACAAGTCAAATGCTTTAAGTGGGGAACAAATCTGATCAGATCTTTGTCATACATCATTGTTTAAATCCTGCTGCATTTGGGATGAATTTCATTCAAATGTAAACTAACAGTTGACAATTACAATATTAAAGAGGACTCAATATTACACAAAATTTACTGGTGTGGTACCATGGTACAGTGATTGTATCAAATGGTAATAGCCTTGTACTTTCATACCACAGGACATGCCAACATAATACACCATGGTAGGCCTGTTGCACTTATTACAGAATGGCCTGGTTATGATTGTTTAGAAAAGAAATTAAAGTGACAACTCATTGTCTACCATCACTTTAATTTCATTGATTAATTAATATTGAATTTCATGGTAAATATCTCTTGTTTGTGAAAGCCCTTTACCATAGTACTTACATGATGCTCCAAGGTACTTAAAATAATTCCATAATATTGCCATAGTATGTCCAAACAACATACCATGATTCATATCTAAAAGATAAAAAAATACATAAATTAAAAACCATGGTACAATTTCCCCCAAAAAACATATATGTTTATAATCTTAATTTTACTACTTTGGTATCATTACAAATTGATTACATGTTTCTGAGAGGAACACACTCCAGTTATACGTCATCAATGTAAACTGCTAACACACAGGAAGCAGTTATGTCCAACCCTGGTGGTGATTATGGGAAACCCTGCGAGTGATAAAAACATCACCTCTGCTCATGGCTGTTCGTCCCAGGACTCAGACGTGGTGTCAGGGACAGCAGTTTTGGATCAAGGCCGGGGGTCTGGCTGCTCCTCGAGTGCTCCTGCCATGATCGGCCCAGTGCTCCGCACAATCTGCTATGTGGCAGCAGAGTTAGTTCGTCTGGTGGGCTGCGTTGAGTCCATGAAGCCTGTGCTGCAGTCCTTGTACCACCGTATTCTGCTCTATCCTCCTCCTCAGCACAGAGTGGAGGCCATAAAGATTATGAAGGAGGTGAGATGTTTAATACATTTTTCCAATGAATACTATCTTCTATCTATTTAGACTGTCTCAATTGCTTGTATCTCTTTATGTAATCTCAGACTCACTTGATGTTCAGTGGGGGCTTTGAGGGGGCAATGCCATCTGTTGCAGGACTCCCTGTTATTCTTTTCTGTTTGCAAAAGTAATGTTTGGGAGTCTAACATTATATATATGCATACTGTATGTACATTATGCATTTCCTCCAGACATGATGCTTGGAATTGTGGGCAAACAGTTCAATCTTCATTTCATCAGCCCAGAGAATCTTGTTTCTCACAGTCTGAGAGTCCTTTAGATGCTTTGTTTTTGCAAATTCCAAGTGGGCTTTTATGTGTCTTACACTGTGGAGAGGCTTCCATCTGGCCACTTTGCCATAAAGCCCAGATTGGTGAAGTTTTGCAGTGATGGTTGTCCTTTTGCAAGTTTCTCCCATCTCCACACATGATCTCTGGAGCTCAACAAGAGTGACCATTGGGTTTTTGGTCACCTCCCTTACCAAGGCCCTTTTCCCTTGATTGCTTAGTTTGGCCGGGTCACCAGCTCAAGGGTCCTAGTTGTTCCAAACTTCCATTTAAGAATTAAGGATGCTCTTACTACTGTGTTCTTGGTAACCTTCAATGCAGCCTTCCCCAGATATGTGCCTTGACATAATCCTTTTTCTTAGCTCTGCAGGCAGTTCCTTTGACCTTATGGCTTGGTTTTTGCTTTGATATACATTTTCAGCTGTGAGATCTTATATAGAAAGGTGTGTGCCTTTCCAAATCATGTCCAATCAATTGAATTTGCCACAGGTGGACTCCAATTAAAGTGTAGAAACATCTCAAAGATGATCCAGAGGAATGGGATACACCTGAGTAAAATTTCAATTGTCATAGCTAAGGATCTGAATACGTATGTAAATGTGATATTTCTGTTTTTTTCTTTTTAATATATTTGCTAAGTTATCAAAAATCTGTTTTTTGCTTTGTTCTTATAGAGTGTATATTGATGTGAGAGAATTTCTTTTTTTATTTAAACCAAATTGCCACATAACAAAATGTGAAAAAATATATATTTCTGAATCCAATGTATATAAGATATTAGGGCTGTTGAATTTACCATATTAATTCAGTGCTATTGATTATGTAAATATAATGCATAAGAAACTGCATAAAACAATCCACAAGAATGTTATGGAAGGTTAAATTCATACAGTAGTGCCATTCTCCCTTCAAAGTGCCCAGATCAAGAGCTCTGTACTTCGGAGTGAGTAGGGCATAAGGATGATCATGTTCGTTTGGAATATGCCCTTGTTTGACACTATCAACAGCACAAGATGAGAAATGTGATACTTTATGAATGTGTGATATTGTGATATATATATATTTCAATTTTGACAGGTTTTGTGAGATTTCTTCTTGTTTAGCGTCTCTACCATGACCAAAGCCTAATCAGAAAATCACACTTCGTTGCTTGTCCCATCATTATCAGAACCCCTATTAAATGTGTTGTTTTTAAAAAAATATTCTGTTGTTCTTGTGCCTGACAGATTGTGGGAAGCCCCCAGCGCTTGTTTGACCTGGCTGGACCTTGTGTCATTGAGCCTGAGACAAGGAAGAGATCCTTCTCGAAAAGGAAGTCACATCTTGACCTTCTTAAACTGTAAGTGTCCCCTGACTCTTCAGACCATGCCAGACATTGGAAGACTTTGCCAGAACTTGCAAGGTTTTTGCCAGACCTTGGTAGACCTTACAAGACTTTGCCAGACCTTACAAGACTTTGCCAGACCTTACAAGACTTTGCCAGACCTTACAAGACTTTGCCAGAACTTGCAATACTTTGCCAGACCTTTTCAATATTTGCCAGACTTTGGTAGACCTTGGCAATCTTTGCCAGACCTTGCCAGACTTTAACAGAACTTGCAATACTTTGCCAGATCTCTGCAGTCTTTACCAGACCTTGTTTGACCTTGGTAGTCTTTGCCAAACCATGACAGAGTTTCCAGTACTTGCAAGATTTTCTAAACCTTTGCTGTCTTTGCTAGACCTTGGTAGACCTTGGCAGTCTATGCCAGACCTAGCAAGACTTTAACAGACCATTACTGCCTTTTCTAGACCTTTGTAATCTTTTTCAGACCTTGATAGACCTTGGCAGTCTTTGCCAGACCTTGACAGACTTTGCCAGTACTTACAGACCTTGGTAGCCAATGAGAGTCTTTGCCAGATCTTGCAAGACTTTGCCAAAGCATTGCAGTCTTTGATGTCAATGATGTTACTGAGTTTTATGTGTCTCTTCTGCACACTCAGGGTAATGGATGGTATAACTGAAGCGTGTATGAAGGGTGGGATTGAGGCCTGCTACTCCTCCGTCTCCTGTGCTTGTGCCCTGTTGGGTGCTTTAGATGAGCTCAGTCAAGGGCGCGGCCTGCAGCAGGACCAAACTTGCATGCTGCTGCGCCGATTGGATGAGCTAAAGGAGGGGGCAGAGTCTATGCATGAGTTTGTAGAACTTAATGAAGCAGACTTCCACTGGCAGCGGCGCGTGCTCCCATCTGAGAATGCTGCCTGGGAGAGCACCATCCTTGAATGCAGCCCTGAAATCAGCATCAGCGTTACCACTGACACAGGCCAGACCACTTTAGAAGGGGACATGGGTCAGACCACTCTGGAAAGGGACTTGGGCCAGACCACTCCAGAGGAATGTGAGGTGGAACCACGCCTGCCATTACCCACTGCGGGAACGGGCCCAGTATGTGTACGAGATAGTGGCCCCCCAGAAGCCAATTCCAGTGCTGCCCCTCCAGACGTGGTTCAACGCAGCCATGGCCAGGCTTACCCTGACATCACCAACTTCCTGTCTGTGGACTCTCGAAGGTGGTCACACGGCCCACGCTACAGCGAAAGCAACTTTAGTGCGGACGGGCAGGAATTGTCCAGAACAGAGTTCGATTTGTGCGACCAGTACTCCATAGCTGCAGAAAAGGACTCTGGACGCTCAGACGTGTCGGACATGGGCTCTGATAACTGCTCGCTTGCCGATGAGGAAGAGACACCGCGGGACTGTCCCGGACATCGTACGCTACGGATAGCTGCTCTGTCTCTGAAATTGCTGAAGAAACAAGAAGCTGATCAGCAGAGTGCCCAGCTCTTTGTGCAGTCTTTAGCTGCGCTGCTGCCTCGTCTGCTAGGATTGCACAGCACAACAGATGTAGATGTTTCCCTACAGAACTTCTCCTCCACCTTCTGTTCAGGGCTGCAAGCAGGTAACATGACACATGTGTCAAATACAAGAGGTCGTTAATTGTTTAGTCTGTGGACAGAATTCACTAAGAATTAATTGGGGCCACTGATAGCATTTTTTTATATACACAGTGTTTATTTACACTGTCTATAACAGTCAACAGATATGGATTTTCCAGTGGCCAAGACCGAAAACTAGAGAGAGCAGGGTGGCAGATGCTAATGCTAATATTTATGAGGTACTATATGTGTTATAGGCGGTATGTGATATAGGCTATTACAATCATTGCAATAATTGCATGAGATAATAAGACCTGTTTTCAGAGAATAGCTTATTTATCAATTAAGTTGACTTTTTTTACCCCATTGGCAGATGTTTGGCAGCGTTCTTCTTGTTTTAAAAAAACACCTGACACTAGTTGTCTGTATTGTTTTAACTTTTTAGAGACACTTTAAGTTGAGTGTAAAGGTGTTTGTGTATATGTTCAGTAGAAGGTAATTGTTGTGTGGTCTGTAGGTGGCGTTCACTCTCCAGGCTTTGAGGGCTGTGAAAACCTGAACTGTCAGGCTCTGATGAATGCTGATGGATTGTATTTGGTGTCTTATTACGCTCTACTGCTCAACCTCAAACTATGTTGCTGTGACTACTACCACAGGAAGACCACGCCTGCTCTGGTCACTCTGGTATGATATGTGACGTATTTCAGGGTCTGGTTTAACGTTGAGGTGTTTTTACACATACATTTAGTTTTTTTAGTTTTTTTTTTAAGGGATGAACTAACATTTTAATGACACTGTAATCAGATGTACACCTAACAGTTAAAAGTTTGGACACACTTAATTCTTCCTCTGAAGTACATTGATATAATAATTTGGTCCTTGTGTTCTTGTGTTTAGTCTATGTGTTCCTGTAGCTAAACTGGTAGAGCATGGCACTAGCAATGCCAATATCATGAGTTCAACTCCCCAGGGAACACTCAAACTAGGGCTGGGCTATAAAACGATATCGATATATATCACTATAAAGAAAATCCAGGATAAGCTTTTGAGGAATTTTTTATATTTACTGCGTGTCGCTAAAACACAAGCAGTTCGGCTTTCTCAGGCTGCGTTTCCAATGGGGCGGACGAAATCTGCTCAAAGGCGCTCACAGCGCTAGGAGAGAGCTTGCTTCTGCACCTCTGCCAATCCTATGATCCATCTTGCGAGCATGACACTCTGCTTTCATAGGAATGAATTGAAAACGCTCTCAGCTTCGCTCACAATGTGGCAGTGGTAACGTAGGGTCAGACTGGATGAATTTGCTAATGCTAGCTGCCTTGCTAACAATTAGTTTACGTTGGACACTGGATTGATTCCATCCGCACCGCAAGAATTCATGACAACGGTTGCGTCCTCTCATCTTCTCTAGTGAAGAGCGTGACAGAACAACAGTGATGTGGACAACAGCTCTGATCTTTCTGTGCTGTAATCTTGAATATTGTTCTCTAGCACCAAACATGCATCATTTCTGCCCTGTCCCGCTCCGCACACGTCGCCTCTTTTCCCTGCATGTGTGTATACATGAAGCGCCACATGTCTGGTTTTCAAAAAACGTGGTTTCAAAGCACCATAACGTTTTTCCCTTCTAAATGTATCTTTATTAATCAGCATTTTATGAGCCTGTAATAATGAACAAATCGAATAAACAAATCGATTTCTGTTCTAATTTTGTGAAAATTAATTCGATTGATATGGAAAGACTAAAATTACTAGTTGGTAGACTAGGCTTTCACTTTAATGAAAATATATATATTTTTTTTTTTTTACATTTTTAAAAAAACTTTTTCAAAATGTTCTCTCGGGACACCCCATAACCCCCATTCAGCATCATTCCACAGTCACAAGGGCTTCTATGTCCCATACTTGGGTATCTGAATCTAAAGAAATATACAAAATATTTCATTTTAATGTAAAAATATTCCAACAAGTACTGGACTGCTGTCACTATGCTTCAGAACAAACCGATGATCTTTTAACATTCATTTTCAATAGATAAAAGGTAAAAGACGGTAAAATTGGTAAAAGATCCCGCAGACCCCACTGCTTTGTCCGTCTCTGGGCCCCCTGTGAAGTTTTGTAGAGACTATTTTGACTGTTTAGAATGTATTTTTTCTTCCATCAACTTTGAATGTGAAAAAGTTTATCGTGATAACAATTTTGGCCATACTGCCCAGCCCAACTCAAACTGATATAATGTATGCCTATGCCTTGAACTATACCTTACAGTACATTTTGGATAAAAGTGCCAAATTTTTAAATGTAAATGTCTTCTGAAGTCATACATTTTCTTTTAGTGAGGAACTGTCCAAAATTAAAGATAATGCAAAGTAATCTCTTCTGTTAATTCCTCTTCTTTTAAATATAATTTGCAGTCATGATCAGTCACATGTTAAGAGAAAATAAAATGTGTTTTGCAAACATTCTGTGAAACTTAATGCGATGCTGCTTCCAAATGCTGCATTTTTAATTGAACACAAGCATGGCTTAGATTCATGAGCTCTGGTAGATTTTTGTGTAAACTTTTCCTTTAACTATAAATAAAGCGCAAGACCTGTGGATAAGCTGTTAGTGCTTTCAGACACTCAATATTATGGTGATGTTGATTTGAGGTGTGTGTGTGTGTGTGTCCAGAAGGAGTTTGTGCGTCAGGTCCAGAGCAGTGGTGTTCTGGTGGTTTTGTCTCAGGCATGGATCGAGGAACTCTATAATCAGGTGCTGGAGAGGAATCTGCTGGGAGCGGCTGGATACTGGGGGTCAGCTGAGGAGCAGTCTCTACCCCTCATCACCATACTCACTGGTAACAGTCCTGTGTGTGTGTGTGTGCACTGTATTTAGAGATGCTGAAGAACTCAATCATACTACCTGGTTGTAAAGAATTTTACCATGCAGAATATATTATTCTAGGGCTGTCGATTCAGTTATTATCATATGAAAATTAACACAATAGAAAATGTACACAAGCATGCCCCCTGTCCCATATGTACATTTTGTAATAAAAGTATATTTTTTTCCACCATTGGAGCAAGTTAAGCTTGAAATACCACCTTGAAGTTTTTTGAAAGTCACAGTCAGCAGGGGGCAATCAGACAATTTGCCTCACCAAACCATTAAAGAGCAGACAGCACAAAATTAGTAAAGAGGCTTCCACATGTCTCATGTCAGTGTTGCCCAATACAGTGAACTCTACTGATTTAAGTATTTGAATGATCTAAATTATGATATAGTTTAATGTAATACAATTCAATACAATGCAATATATTTAGGGCTATTGATATAATGTGTTCATTTAATTTATTATATAAGAAATTGGAGTGGTGGTGGTGTAGTGGTCTAAGCACATAATTGGTAATCTGGTAATCAGAAGGATGCTGGTTCGAGCCCCACAGCCACCACCGTTGTGTCCTTGAGCAAGGCACTTAACTCCAGGTTGCTCCGGGTGGATTGTCCCTGTAATAAGTCCCTGTAATAAAGGCTCTGTAAGTCGCTTTGGATAAAAGCGTCTGCCAAATGCATAAATGTAAATGCATAAATGTAAATTACTGGTTAAAACATTAAAGCAATTAATTTTGCCTTCAGGCCAATAGGCAAGTTCCATAATTAGAGTATTTTCCTACTATCGGTACACTGGGTTAGAAGGGGTACTTTTGAAATGTATTCTCTACAGATTACAGAATACATGCTGTAAAATTTAATTTAGAATGTATTTCATTAATTACTCAATGTCAGTAATGTATTCTAAATACTTTGGATTACTTCTTCAGCACTGGTAGATTTTTTTCACTTTTTTTGACTATAAAATCTCTGCCAGTAGAGTAAGACAAATTACACATGTTAAAAATACATTCTCAGAAAACCTAAATATCTTATGCAGAGTTGTTTCTAAAACAAGATCAATCAAGATGATATTTTATTTTGATATTTTTACAGGAAAACCATAAAAACATTAGTATTAGGAATATGATTTTTGCCATAATATCAAAGGTCTTACTAGAAAAAAGAAATTATGATCTAACGTGAATTTTCTTGATAACAAAATGTGATCATGTCTGGTATCGTGCATGTAAAATGGCTAGAAATAACATTTTAGCTTAGTGTAAAGCTTATAATTTACACAAGGTTTATTTCTATTTCTTCTGCTCTAAACTTATTTCAAACGTACTTCTCTGTCTGCTCGTATGAATGTAACACATCATAAGAAAGTGTTTCACCACTGTTCAAATGGATCACATTGTTTATATAACCCTGTCGGTACATATAATATAAGTACATGAAAATATGTGTTTTTTTACAAGCTGCGTCAGCAGGGGGCAGTCAGCATGCCTCAAAGCTGCGCAGCCACAGAATGAGAGCCATTCACTCAGGATGCGTTTTTCACAGCTGGACAAATACAACAGAATGCAGGGATCTCAAGACTCTATTATCAGAGTTTCAACTACAATTTACTTTGACACAGTGTCCTAAAAACATGGGGTTTATGATGCTGAAAACCAGTCAGACCCTCAATGCATCCATCTGATGCAAATGTGCTTCGACTGACAGGCACAGACAGAAGAACGCAAGAAAGACTGGAACTACTTTCTTAGACCACGGATCAGGATCTTCCATTGCTAGTTCAAAAGAAGCACACAGGCCTCCGTTACTAAATCAAAAGTGTCACTTTAGGACTAGTAACGACAGCTTTGGCTGTTTAGAACAAGTTATTGTAATAACAATGGTGTGTGTGTGTGTGTGTGTGTGTGTGTGTGTGTGTGTGTGTGTGTGTGTGTGTGTGTGTGTGTGTGTGTGTGTGTGTGTGTGTGTGTGAGAGAGAGAGAGCGATTGATTGAGCGTGTGCGTTTACCTGCATCTGTTGCGACTCCCAAGCTTTGATGAATAGTAAAGCTGTTTAACTCTGTTCCTCAGCTGTAGTGTAGTGTCAGCTTCCCAATGAAAATGGAGTTTTGGTCAAATACATCCTATCTTCTCTGTGAAGAAATAGCCGTCCGAGAGGATAATACACTTCTAGCAGCTTTTAACACATTTGCGCTGCTCTTACACTTTAGCTTAGAACACCATGAACAAAATGGAGTGATACAAACCGTGAAGCGTCTGATTGCTGATGTTTTGGAGACATCAGTACTCATGGAACGTCTTTTCCAATCAGGTTCGAGGACTGGAACTGTTGTTTCAAATATTATCATTATTTCAATTGTGTATTTTATTTAATTGTAATTGTTAGATAATGATATTTAATTTAATTCATTCATCTGCATGTCATTTAAAGAATTCGATTAAAAGTTTTAATAGATTGATGGCTATTTTACATTGTATTGTATAGTGCAGCAACAACTAATTGATAAACTTTACAGTAGTGAAAAATGAGGTTGCATTATGAAAGTCGTTTGAAAAATGGTGAAGACAAGTTGAAGCGGAAAAAACACGACCAATTGTGGAGCACGGGAGCCCTTTATGTTAAACTCTTCAAAGAATATCATAAACATACAGTTTAATGTGGAGCGGGTGTTGTGTCAGGTGCGCTGACTGAGTGCTTGTGCTGTTTGATGTGCTTGAAAGTGGTTTCTCACCAGCGCATAACTTACATGTAACTGTTATTTCCTATGTTTTATAATGTATCCATTTTATGAATTCAAAATCAAGCGCTTATTTCCAACTTGCAAATCTGTAGGGTCTGTGTTACACTTCAATGTGCAAGCAAGCGCATACATCTGCGTCAATCAAACCGATAGCAACAAAAAAGGGAGCATAATCAATAAATATTTAAAATTGTAAAGGGTATGTTTGGCGCAAAAACAACAGAGCACATCAGCAAAAGGACACCATACTCACGGTGAAGCATGGTGGTGGCAGCATCTTTGGGGCTGTTTTTCTTCAGCTGGAACTGGGGCTTATGTGAAGGTGGAGGGAATCATGAATAGCTCCAAGTACTAGTCAATTTTGGCACAGAACCTTCTTGCATCTGCTAGAAAGCTGAAAATGAAGAGATCTTTCACCTTTCAGCGTAACAATGATCCAAAGCACACATCCAAATCAACAAAAGAATGGCTTCAGCAAAAAAAGATGAATGTTTTGGAATGGCTCCACCAGAGCCCAGACCTGAACCTTATAGAAAATCTGTGGGGGGACCTGAAGAGGGCCCAAATTATTAAGGGCTTAATGAAAAAATAAATCTGTTCTCTGGTAGGGAATACATTTTTCACCAGAAGCACAGGACCAACTCATGGAGGGTACAGTCTTATAACTTGATTACAAATTCTGAACACTACTGTAATCTACACGATGAGACGGGAAAGATATTTGCCCAAACCCAAAATGTTGGCTTGCTTATCAACAAGTGCTAAAAGCATTACTGAAATTAATATTCTGAGCTGATTGATGGATTGTAGAATACAAAATATATGTTGATACTTAATAAAAAGTGCATTGTCTCATCCACACCGGACTCCCCCTCTCATTCCACACTCCGCTCTCTCTCTCTCCTCGGACTACTAATCACTTTCACCTGATCCCAATCCAGCACTCAATCACATCTACAAATACTCACCCCACCACTCCATCCTCGTCTAGTCTCTGCAAGGAACACACAGACTTACCTGCTCTTCCTACTGACTCTACTTATGAGAAGCTCCAGTCGATTATTCAATATTCCTCGTCTAGGCGATCCCAAGGACTCATCCTACCTGGATTGGTACTCCTGCCGCAAGCTCCCTTGAAACACAAATGCTGTCATTTGAAGTTAAGTTACTGAGCTGATTGGGGACCGGGCGTGCATCGTTCCAGTCCGGCCCTGCCGTCCTCCGCTTTACAACAATGTATAGCAATACAAGTCAAGTCAAGTCAATTTTATTTGTATAGCGCCTTTCACAACACACATCGTTTCAAAGCAGCTTTACAGAATATCAGCATTAACAGAAGATAAAACTGTAATGTCTATAAAGTCGATTAATCATCATTGTGTAATTTAGATAAAATACGATTTTTAATAGTGTTTAAAATAATTAAATGATAATTGTATTAATAACCCCAGTGAGCAAGCTGTAGGCGATTTGTTCAAAAATACATTTGAATAAAATACCAGAAATAAAATATGGCTTTTTTTTTTTTATCCGATTACTTCAATAAATATTCAAAGTTGCAGCCCTTATATTATATAAAATTATATATTATATTACATTCTGTATTTAGGATGCAGAATAGGCCTTTCTTTAGAATTTTTTAATTTTTATTTCCATTTCTCGTCCTTCTCTCTGTCAGATATTGATGGGCTGGGCAGCAGTGCTATTGGTGGTCAGTTGATCAGAAAAGCCTCCACAAAGTCACCCTTCACCTGTGACAAGAACAGCAGTGGCAACCTGGTGGCAGGTACAGTGCATGCTGTGTGAGCATTTCTGCATACACACAGGGGTTACAGAGGCTTTTACGTATTACATATTATTTTTACTGTACGGGACTTAGGCTCTTTACTCATTTTCGACAATTCTTTGTCTTTTCACGTGGAGACTGCTACTCCTTCAATTAATTTTATTTCCACGCCTGTCTATCTTTGTGCTATAATCAATCTCCGATAAGACCGCCCCTAAACGAATGAATATGAGCTGTGATTGGTCGCTTTACATGTCAGTCAAACTTGTATTTTAAGTGGACAGTTCTAGACAGAACAAGCTGCAATATACACCAGATATTTTTCTGTTCGTTCCAAGCTCTGTCTTGGCGAGACTAGTGGTGTTGAGAATTGATTGCATCAATCATCAGATTGCCACTTTTAACATGGAAAAACGAACAAAGTCGTCTGCTGTTATGAGCTAGGTGGAGTTATCTCAAATTGACAACATCGCTTCTAATTGTCTCCTTGTGGCTACAATCCTTTCAGGTGTGGTGTTTGCCCGCTACATCCTGATTGGCTGCTGGAAAAACCTGATCGACACGCTGTCCACGCCGCTCACAGGTCTCATGGCAGGCAGCTCCAGGGGTCTCGCCTTCATTCTGGGAGCGGAGGGAGTTAAAGAGCAAACCCAGAGAGAGAGGGACACCATCTGCCTCAGTCTGGATGGTCTACGCAAGGCTGCGGCCCTCAGCTGTGCTCTGGGTAATGGCACATATGAATCAGTTCGGCCTGTAGCGTTCATTGATACTTGGGGCACCACCGCTGCAAGAGATTAATGCCTCCTTTAAATCATCTCCTCTTTGGTCCACCCACTGGTGCGTAGTCTGAGTGAATCATAAGAGAGGGATGGACAGATACAGCCATTGCTCCACACTTAGAAGGACTATTGCTGTAGTTGAGATTGCAAATTGTAATGTTGGGGAAGATTCGAAAATGGGTGTGGAAGTTTAGGGTCTCAGCATGGCCTTCAGAAGGATGACAAAGTACCTGATCGATCAGTGTGGGTTTATATGTTATGATAGTTATGATATGTTATGATCGTTCGGCACGTTTATCTAAGGATTCTTTTGAGAACCGGTATGGTTCTGACTTTGCGAAAGAACTTTGACGATAAATTACAGTATTGTTAAAGTCCATTTATAAATGGACGTTTCCAAAAGTCCCTGCATGACTCATAACATTTCATTTCAATTTATTTCAGTATTTGTTTCTTCTTATTTTTTATGGCAGTTACAGTAAATACATTTGATTTTGTTACGTTTTATGTTGTTTAATGTTTCTTGCGTTATTTTAGTGTGATACAAATTGAGTTGCTGTCCATTTCAGTTAGGATGCTGCCGTAGAAAGAAGCTGTCTATCTAGGGAGTAGACCGCAAGACAGCACAGCAGGGTTTGGAAGAACGCTCCCTCACACATACCCAACATCTTCGGCATGCATTTTATATGAGTCGTAAAGGGGAATCAGAAATGTTATGTGTGCAGAGATTTGATTCTTTTTGTTTCAGGTGTGGCAGCTAACTGTGCATCAGCTCTTGCTCAGATGGCAGCAGCATCATGTGTTCAGGAAGAGAAAGAGGAGAAAGAACTGGGCGAGCCTGGAGACGCCATTGCTCAAGGTACAAGATTCACAGGTCACATGTTGGTCTCATGTGAGAATCTAGCCTGTCCCGACAACCCGTCCAAGAAAGACTGTGACACAAATATATGTATATATTTAGTAAAATAAAAAGCTTACCCCTTAAGCTGACGCCTGTTTCCGTCCCTTCCTTTGGCGGTTGTCACATTGGTGCCAAAGGAAGGGACGGAAACAGGCGTCAGCTTAAGGGGTAAGCTTTTTATTTTACTAAATATATACATATATTTGTGTCACAGTCTTTCTTGGACGGGTTGTCGGGCTCCCCATGCTCCGTCGCTGCTGCACTTTTATGCCGCTCTCCTCATGTTACTGAAATCAGACACAGGTGTTAGTCATCATTTAGCTCAGGTGTGAGCGCCCTTACCGCTTTTCTCTCCCGGACGGGCGCTTGACCACGCCCCCGCTGCCACACTCCCGTTTGTGCGAACCTGCGAGTATTCCCCCTTCTCTTCCGGAAAAGTAAAGTACAACCAATAGCTGTAATCAAGTAGAGGCGCATTTTTAGAACTAACCGGGTAGTCCAACTTCCTCACTCACTTTCCTCCAAGCGATATCCCGGGATCTGTACAGGTGCTGGTCATATAATTAGAATATCATCAAAAAGTTGATTTATTTCAGTAATTCCATTCAAAAAGTGAAACTTGGATAATGTATACATTCATTCCACACAGACTGATATATTTCAAGTGTTCATTCCTTTTAATTGATTATAACTGACAACTAATGAAAACCCCCCAAATCAGTATCTCCGAAAATTTGAATATTGTGAAAAGGTTCAATATTGAAGACACCGGGTGCCACACTCTAATCAGCGAATTAACTCAAAACACCTGCAAAGGCCTTTAAATGGTCTCTCAGTCTAGTTCTGTAGACTACACAAACATGGGGAAGACTGCTGACTTGACAGCTGTCCAAAAGACGACCATTGACACCTTGCACAAGGAGGGCAAGACACAAAAGGTCATTGCTAAAGAGGCTGGCTGTTCACAGAGCTCTGTGTCCAAGCACATTAATAGAGAGGCGAAGGGAAGGAAAAGATATGCTAGAAAAAAAAGTGTACAAGCAATAGGGATAACCGCACCCTGGAGAGGATTGTGAAACAAAACCCATTCAAAAATGTGGGGGAGATTCACAAAGAGTGGACTGCAGCTGGAGTCAGTGCTTCAAGAACCACCACGCGCAGACGTATGCAAGACATGGGTTTCAGCTGTCGCATTCCCCCACACAAGACACAGCGTCATAAGCGTCTCGCCTGGGCTAAAGACAAAAAGGAGTGGACTGGACTGCTGCTGAGTGCTGAGTTATGTTCTCTGATGAAAGTAAATTTTGCATTTCCTTTGGAAATCAAGGTCCCAGAGTCTGGAGGAAGAGAGGAGAGGCACAGAATCCACGTTGCTTGAAGTCCAGTGTAAAGTTTCCACAGTCAGTGAAGGTTTGGGGTGCCATGTCATCTGCTGGTGTTGGTCCACTGTGTTTTCTGAGGTCCAAGGTCAACGCAGCCGTCTACCAGGAAGTTTTAGAGCACTTCATGCTTCCTGCTGCTGACCAACTTTATGGAGATGCAGATTTCATTTTCCAACAGGACTTGGCACCTGCACACAGTGCCAAAGCTACCAGTACCTGGTTTAAGGACCATGGTATCCCTGTTCTTAATTGGCCAGCAAACTTGCCTGACCTTAACCCTATAGAAAATCTATGGGGTATTGTGAAGAGGAAGATGTGATACGCCAGACCCAACAATGCAGAAGAGCTGAAGGCCACTATCAGAGCAACCTGGGCTCTCATACACACGAGCAGTGCCACCGACTGATCGACTCCATGCCATGCAAAGAAGCCCCAACTAAGTATTGAGTGCTGTACATGCCCATACTTTTCATGTTCATACTTTTCAGTTGGCCAACATTTCTAAAAATCCTTTTTTTGTATTGGTCTTAAGTAATATTCTAATTTTCCGAGATACTGAATTTGGGATTTTCATTAGTCTTAATCATCACAATTAAATGAAATAAACATTTGAAATATATCAGTCTGTGTGTAATGAATGAATATAATATCCAAGTTTCACTTTTTGAATGGAATTACTGAAATAAATCAACTTTTTGATGATATTCTAATTATATGACCAGCACCTGTACATGTATGATGTTGTGTCATACAATTCCGGGTGCCCACACACCGCTACAACAATTTTTCTTACATTTTTCCAGATTTCTTCTGCTACTACGTCAGTACGTCAGTGACATCCGGACAATCTCAATGCTGATTGGCTTTCGCGTCAATGTGTCATGCGGATTTTTCGTGTTTTCGAGTTGCTTCATTCACATCTGTTCGCATCTTTGAATTGACTTTGTATATAATCACGCCGTGCGAAACGCTCGCTTTGTGTTGTATGTGAACGCACCATTAGAGATCACATGACCAGCCATATGATACAAATATTACATTATTATTATTATTATCTAACTTATTTTTATAGTTTGTGTGATTAAATCACCAAAAAATACTTTGACCCTGTTTACCCCTGTATTTAGCATGATCAGTGGGAGGGCGAGGTTTCATCAAAAACTGTCGGTAGTTGTGACACCCCTACCAAAATGACGTTGTTTCAAGTTGAACAAAAGAAATGTCATGCGTCCATGTTGACAGGTGTCCCACTGAGATGAAGAGCCAGCGAAATCTACTGGGAAAATAAATCTATTTCGTGCACCTTTAATGTAGCACTGCAGTGCATTACTGACCCCTGCCTGATGTTTCATCACCTTATGTGCACCTGCTTGTGTCTGTTGTAGTTAAACAGCATGTGGAGCAGAAACTGGAGCAGATGGGTCGCTGTCAGGGCGTGAGGTTGCACACAGCACATGTGCTCTGCATGGACGCTATACTCAATGTGGGACTGGAGATGGGCAGCCATAACCAAGACTGCTGGCCGCATGTGTTCAGGTGAAACACTCACTAATCAACATGTTTGAAGGCAGTTTTCCCCAGAGTGAACAGACCCCGATGAAATCTTCGAAAAATATGGAGATTTAATACATATAAATGTACCTGCAGTAGTTCACAAGGACCTGACTCTCATGGCTTTTAGATTTTACTGAATAAGATTTTAGGTTAAAATGGAGTGCGTAAGGGAGCGTATATATTTTAGGTGCATGAGTATGCGAAAATCCTAATTGATGATAATTTCTCTTGATATTGTAATTGCGATTTCATTTTGATTAAAATAATTCACTTTTAAAAGCTTATTTCAGTGGATAAACTGCATTCCATATTATTTATATAGGCCACACATCTTAAACAAGCTGTGGTCTTAAATGACTTCATTACTGCTGTATACATCAGTAAATCAAAGCGAGTTGCCTAAATTATCAACTTCACACTGTTATTTATAAGAATAAAAAACAAAACAAAGCTGGAATTCAAATTGTGATGCAACATGAGTAGATGTACATGGATTGCTAACATTTTGCAGGATTTGTTAATTGTGGTAGCTTTATTGTAATCTCGATTATTTATTTGATTAATAGTGCATTTTAAAAGGTCCAGCAGTGTGACTAATGAATTGTTAAATATTGCATTTACTCTTTCAAGTAATGAGAGGTTACTAAAGATGCTGTTTAAACCTTGTGTTGTGTTTGTTTTGTGTTCCCGGTCTAAAATGACCGGCCCAATAAGTTTGTTTATAAATATCTCTTATTGAATTTATTATCACAAGATATTGCATTACATCTTTTTATCAACTTTTTTTAATATATTTTTTTAATTAAATTTTTTGTAATTTTTTTATATACATATACTAATATAAGGATAAATTGATCTGGGTTTATACCAGGCCAGTGGAGAAAATTACTTAATAAATTAATAATAAAATGACAAAATAGATGTCATTTTAAAGCTTAGAATCAATGGCAATAGCAATTCTTAAACAATGCTTTTTAATTGCTGAAAAATAACAACTGTTTTGTTCTCATCATTTGCAAATTTCTTGTCGCAACAGTTATATTCAGAGTTGGTAAAACCATAAAAAAAGATGAGATAGTCATGTGTTATATATCATTGGAAATGTCTCGATTAGAAGAATTCAATGAGCAAGTTTGTTTCGCTCCGAGGTCAAACTGCAGTGAGTTTTAGTGTCTAAAATTCCCACTGACACACAAAGATAATAAACAGAAGCATTTTTTTTTCACATTTTGCTTGATTACTTCCTGAAACATACAGATAACATAGATAATGACATATCGTTACTTACTGTGGACCATCCTGATGGAAAGACAATGCACAAAAGGGCGCTCGACACACATTGTGTGTGTTGTGTGTGATGGAGTTTGGCCAGGAGACATCATAGACACCTGTCCCCCCAGGGCCTCCGGCACTAGCTTACTTAAAGTTTTAATTTGTGTTTTAGTTGTAATCAGTTGAGGATGAAGGGGTTACTAGCCCCTCGCACCCGTCCAGAGCCCGCTTTTGGCCGCAAAAGCTCTGTGTGGTGCCGGACGGGCAACGTCGTGGGCAGCACCATGGGGGGGAGGGCCAATAGAAACTGTTCCCTCCCCGTTTTCTGTCATGGTGCTTTGTAGCCACCACAGCGGCCAAAAGGGGGCTCTGGACAGGGTGCGAGGGATGGTAACCCCTTCACCCTCATCTGATTACCACCCTGGGGGGACAGGCGTCTATGACATCTCCTGGCCAAACTCTTTCTGGCAGAGCCAGGAGACTGAATCCTCACCCTCGGGGCTCCTCCAGAAACAACAAAAAGCAGCTACGGATGGCCACGTGGAATGTTTGAACACTCACAGCGGAAGAGAGGCTGCCATTCCTCTGTCGGGAGCTGAAAGGTGGGTTACTTTGGGTTTGCCTTCCCATCAACCAGAGGCGAGGAGTAGTGGTCGTGGTTACTTATGCCCCCACCGAAGATGAACATCCATGGAGGGATGCGGGAAAGTCCGATGAGTCAGATGACTTCTATGAACTCCTGTCACAGGTGCTGGCTAAAGAGGCCCCTCGGGATAAAAATCATCATGTTGAGTGATTTCAATTCCCGAGTTGGTCAGGATGCTAGCACCTGGTCAGGAGTGATTGGAAGACATGGGCCAGACCAGCTCAATAACAACGGTAGGAGGCTGCTAGATTTTTGTGCAGCCCATGGGCTTGTAATTACTAACACACTGTTCCAGCATTGGTGCATCCACACAACATCATGGATGCATGCCGGGTCCAAGGAAGAACATCTGCTGGACTACATAGTGACGGAACAGCGGATGCGGGCCCATGTCCTTGACACCAGGACCTACTGTAGAGCTGATCTGCCCACTGACCATCGACTTGTCATCTGTAAGTTGCACTTGACATTCTTCCACTCCGGTGGTAAACCCAGGACCCCTTTCAAACCCATAGTGGCCTGGTGTAGGCTAGCTGATGAAAGTTGCATGCGAGAATTTCAGCATCGCTTGCAGCTGGGGTTGGCATCATCCCCCACTCCTCCGGATGTTGAGGGGAAATGGGCAAGGTTTAGGACTGTGGCTCGTGTAACTGCAATGGCAGTTTTGGGCACACGGTCCAGACCTCCTCAGAGACCCTGGCTGATGGAGGTGGTGTTCAGGCTGGCTGAGAAAAAGCGACAGGCCCACTCTCATCGTCTACAGCATCCCACGTCAGAGAATGAGGAGGCTTACCGCAGCCTTCGCTTGTAGGTTCAGAGAGCCGTGAGGCACTGCAAGGATGGTTGGTGGTCACGGGTTGCTGAGGAGATGGAGTCTGCCTCAATGGCCAACTATCACAAATCTCTCTTTAATTATATCAAAAAAGTTACTTGCATCACCACACCTATTACCATCATTAGGGGAAAGAACGGTGATCCAATCTCCGACCCCCAGGAACAGGTTTGCAGATTTTCTGAGCATTTCTGTGAGGTCCTGGGGGGAGGGGAAGTCCTTCAGCCTGGAAAACATTGTGGGACAAAGTGGGGATGACCTTGCTGGGGCTGCGGCTCCTCAAATATTGGAGGAAGAAGTCACTCCCTGTGGGTGGCTGGCTGAGGTGCCATCTTTGGAGGAAGTACTGTGGGCTATTCGGAGCTTGAGACCAGGAGACCAGGCGACCAGGCAGAGATGATCTCCCAAGCAAAATGCTAAGGGAGGGTGGCATTTGTGCACAGACTGTCCTACATGACATCATAACAACAGTCTGGTCCACTTGGCGGGTTCTGCAGGATTGGAAGGATGCCCTGTTGGTCCCTCTCTTTAAAAAGGGGGGCCGCACTGATTGTAACAACTATAGGGGCATCTCGCTCCTCAGAGTGCCGGGAAAGATCCTGGCAAGGATTATGCCAGGCATGCTGAGGAGAGGCTTGCGGAGCCCCAGTGTGATTTCAGGAAAGGGCGGTCTTGCACAGATGCCATAGTCTCTGTCCGTCGGCTACAGCAGAGGTGTAGGGAATTCCAGCAAGACCTACATCTCTGCTTCATTGACCTGGTCAAGGCCTATGATGCCATCAGTAGGCCTGGGCTCTGGGTTCTTCTTCGTGCTTTCGGAGTCCCAGACCCGCTGCTCGCGATCATTATGGACCTTCATGATGGCGAGTGGGCCCGGGTAAAACTACGTGGCCGGGAGTCGGAGCCATTCCCTGTTCACCTTGGAGTGCCACAGGGATGTCCTCTGGCTCCCACATTATTTAATATCTATTTTGACCACGTGGTTCGTGAAGCCTTCGATGGCTGTACCGGAGGAATTTCCATCTGGTACAGATATAATGGGAGGTTGATCGATGCCCGGGTGCGGTCAAGGGATGGCTCCCAATTGGTCAACCACATTATGTATACTGATGATCTGGTGATTGCTGCTCACTCAGAGGAGTTGGGGGCACTGCTGATGAACCTGGAGATTGCCACTAAGATTTGGGGCCTTACCATCAGCCCAACCAAAACTAAGCACCTGCATGGGTATTATGTACCATCGGACACTCCACCCCCACAGCTCCCAATTGCTGATGGGGCAGTTGTGGAGAGAGAGGAGTGTTTTCCATACCTGGGCAGTGTGCTTATGACCAGCTCCGGTTTGACAGCAGAGGTCTCACTCCGAATCAGTCGAGGGGCATTATCTTTTCATCGGCTGCGTAACGCTGTGTGGAAGCTACCCGGTTTGTCGCTCCACAAGAAGCTTCAGGTATTCTCGGCCACGGTCATTCCCTCCCTTCTCTTTGCTTGCGAAACGTGGACCCCCCCCAATGGAACATCTTCGCCGGTTAGAAACATTTAGGCTGGCCTGTCTAAGATCCATCCTGGGTTTAACGAGGCTGGATTGTGTGAGGAGCTCACAAATCTTTGAAAGATGTGGACAAAGTCCCATCAGTGAGCCGATGACTGGTACCAGCGATGTCAAGATCGGCCTCTTTGGAGAAGGCTTGTGAAGGACGCTACTGGCCAGTTGGAGGCAGTCGCCCTCCAACAACAATGGAGGGCAGAGCGCCGGGTGGCTAAAGCACAGCAAGTTGGCACAGGTGGTGCATCAGCAAGTCATCTCAGTCAGTCGACCCGTGTCACCTGTTGGATCTGTCCCGTGACCTCCTGCCAGCGGGCGTTCGACACTTCACGTGGCCTTAACGTGCACTTAGCCTGGCACAAGCGTCGTGGTGACGTCACCGCCACTTAGTGGCGAATGCCGGTTGTTGTTGTTGTTGTGTGTTGTGTGTCTGCACATGTCCAAGGACTTTGTGTGTGCAAGCTTTGCATGCTCATCTCAAGGATTGGGATGCTCCTAAACACTTATTTTTTCTGTATTCTGTAGTCTAATCCATTCATTTCCAAAGGCCAGTCATTTTTGACCGGGAGCACAACAAGTGTGACAAAGTTAAATAAAACCAAGACGATTTAAAGAAAATGGCCCAATATGAACAATGCCATGGAAATGTATAAAATATAATTAAATATGTAATTAAATAAATAAATAAATAAAGAAACAAAAGTTGTCTGGGTCAAAATGACAAGAACACAACATTGGGTTATAGAAACAGTATTGCATGTCACACCGCAGGACATGTCATCTACCGGAATTAAATGACTTTAATTTAGTTGAATATATTTTAATTAGTTCACATGTTACCCAGACCGCATGCACAGAAACTCTTGAATTGAAATTGAACTTGAATTTGTTTTGCTATTCCTCAGAGTGATAGAGTTTGTGAGTTCACTGGAACACACTCACTTCAGTGACGGAGGCTCCCAGCCACCCATCACTATAACGCAGGCGCAGCAGTCCGTGGCAGTGGACCTGGAGCTGGAGTTGAGCGTTGAGGCCAGTTTAGAGCTTGAGCTGGGGCTCAGTCATCCTGTCATCCAGCCCCTTACCATCCAGGAGCTGTTGAGAGAGAGCAGTCGCGGGAAAGGCTTCGATCTGCGCGGAGGCAGTCTGCTCACCGGCATCGGTGCGGCCAAAGCTGTCTGCACCCTCTCCACACAAGCTGACAGGTACTGGTCTCAGACTGCATCTCCCCACCATCTGTTTTTCACTTATCAAGTTTGAAAAACCTCCAAACACAGTCAAAAATGTATTAGTATATGTAGTTAAAAAAGTGTAGGAGTTATTTCAGTGTTTACACCATCATGTTTTGCCTTTTATAGTGATGATTTGCTCTTTATTTCATTTCTTTATGAAGCTGAGGGTGATCTGATGAAATGCAGGATGTGAACCTTAAGCACAATGTCCATTTGTTTACCACTGATCAGAGAACAGCTTTAATCTTTGTTATATAATTGACGGGACTGTGGACAATAAGATCACTGACAGATGTTCCAAAGATAAAAGTCCCATAGATCCACGTCAGAGTTTCTCATCCGATTCATAGAGGCTGTTAAGTTTAGTGTTTTAATGATGCAACGTTCTAGATTTAAATAAAAAGGTACGAAAGTCCGTACTCTATAGTAAACTGATAATGCTGTGATTAACGTCGCAGCAGCAGAGTGACTTTTATTACTTTTAATAAAAGCATAATAGAAATATTAAAGACAACATTGTATGATGCAAATATGTTTTCCTTCCACTGGAAGATATAGTCTCTGGCCTCCATGGGGGCTGTACAGTTACTGGGTGAAAAGGTGTTCAGCTGTGATTATATTGTATATTTGGACCTGAACTATCCATTTATTAATAAAATATTATCAATTCACCATTTTATTCATTAGGCCATACTTTTTCTCTCATTTAGATCACTTATGAAAATGTGTCTTTGTATGCCATGTTGTAACATGTTTCCTGCAGGTTGTTTGAGGATGCAGTGAGTAAACTCAATCTGGTGGGTCTGGTGGACTTCCTGCATCAGCTCAGAAAAGCATCACAGTCTCAACTCTTTGATTCAGTCACAGAAACCGGAGACTATTCCTTGGCCATGCCAGGTATGAAAGAGTATTGCCACTGATTGGTGTCCAATGACTTTTATTTTCTAAACAATAAAGACATGAATCCTATATTTATTTTTTAACCCTTCATAAATGAGCCCTACCTTTGGTCTTCCTGGTCATTTTTGACTGAAAAGAGCAAAAGTGTATGTTTATTTATTTATTTTAATGGTGATTATAATGATACAATTTCTTCTTCCCTGAAGTAATAATAATACAATTCTGCACTTCTTTTGTGATTTTGTGCTAGTTTGATCTTATTTACAGGTACATTTTTCAATTTTACCATTAATTTGCATATGCAAATAAGCACATTTATGAAACTTTAGTACAGTAAAAACCTACACTTCTATAAGTTGAAACATGAAGAAAATATGTGAATGTGACATTCAGATGCTTTCATCTGGTGAACAAAATCTAAACAACATGACCTGAAAATAATGCTGTGACTGTAATAACTAGATGTTCTGTGCAGTCTGATTGCTTGTTGTAATCTAATTTGATATTTTATCACATGTTATGCATTTGGATGTATATTTAGACATTAGAAAACTATTATTTGTCAAAGTTTAGTATTTGAAAATTGTCAGTTTTTGCAGTTAACAGAAATGAAAATTCAATTAGAATATAAAACATAAGAATCAGAGTAAACATTTTCTTTCTATAGCATCCATGACTGTGTGTAGTTATGATGGCATGTACTGTATCTTGCAGACAGTTTATGTTTGAATTTTTTGCCCTGTATGTTGGTTTTAATGTCTCATGGGAGACAGTCCGCACACGTTTATTACTCTGTGTGTGTGTGTGTGTGTGTGTGTGTGTGTGTGTGTGTGTGTGTGAGCGTGTATTTATCACTTTGTGGGGACCAAATGTCCCCATAAGGATAGTAAAACCTGAATTTTTTGACCTTGTGGGGACATTTTGTCGGTCCCCATGAGGAAAACAGCTTATAAATCATACTAAATTATGTTTTTTGAAAATGTAAAAATGCAGAAAAGTTTCTGTGAGGGTTAGGTTTAGGGGTAGGGTTAGGTTTAGGGGATAGAATATAAAGTTTGTACAGTATAAAAACCATTATGTCTATGGAAAGTCCCCATAAAACATGGAAACACAACATGTGTGTGTGTGTGTGTGTGTGTGTGTGTGTGTGTGTGTGTGTGTTTTGGTGGTTTAAGAGGAAATGTTTTTAGGTAGTTACAAGGGTATTTTGCTATAAAGGTGGTTTATGAGAACGTCACTTTTGTCCCCATAATTCAAACAACTTAAAAAAACATACCAAAAGTTTATTTCAAAATGTAAAAATGCCAAAGGTTTGTGTGAGTGCGTGCGAGCGCGTGTTTGTGTGTGTGAGTGAGTTGTGGGTGTGTTATTGTCTCACCCAATTGTCAGCATTGTGGCTGATTTATTGGTTATGTCTTATGGTCTCACCAATTAATTTAGGTGTGTGTGTTTTGCACACTGGATGTTTTATAGTCTCACTCTTTAATTAATTAATTGATGGTTTTTGACAGATCCAAAAAAAATAGCTTGAAGACCATAGGAGGGTTAAATAACTATTTAGATGTGTTAGATAAACAGTTGTTACTTAAATTAGCATAAAAAGTGAATTTAGGCTAAATCGGAAGCCTTGTTAACCATTATTATGAAGTGTTATTATTTTACTAGAACCCTATCCTAATTTTATTAATATGCTTATTTAATTGGTTTAATGTTTATTTCTAAAAAATATTAAAATCACACAAATAAGGATGTAAACTGTATTCAGATTAGATATGTTAAATAAAATGTTATCCAAAATAAAATTAGCACAGCATTAAATGTTTCTAGCTTTATACACTTAAAATATCAGTACAGCTTTATTTTTTATAGATTCTATTTATTTCATTATTTTTATATATATATATATATATATATATATATATATATATATATATGCTAGAAATAGTAACATGTGCATATGAAAAGGTCTAGATGAAATACTTTATTTGTTGTAGTGAAAATGCACTCTGTGATTTGGAGACTTGTACTTCATCAATTGAAAATATTCTAAATGTATGAAAAAATAAAACTGGAATTTTCATGATCAGTTGCACTATTGGTGCTAAAAGTTAAAAAAAAATGTATTGTTTATAAAAAAATTAATCATTTAATATCTCATATAATATAGCTTGACCTCTTGAGGTGGAGAAACAACTATTTGCTTTTGAGTTTCAATCCTTAATTTGTACCCTATTCGTGTAAAGAGTCTATTGCTTTCAAATTTGACACATGCTCAATACTCATGCGGTGTCATATTAGTGCCTTTTGCAGAAATATACAGCACATATTTGGCATGAATAAGACCTATCCAAGACCCTGTTCCCTTCAACTTATTGGGTTTTCATCACAGGGGAGGCCAAGTCTACGCAGGACAAAAGCAGTGCTCTGCATCTCTTCCGGTTAGGTGAGGCCATGCTGCGCATCGTGAAGAACAAGAGCAGACCACTGCTGCACATGATGAGAGCCTGGAGCGTGGTGGCACCTCACCTGGTGGAGGTATCAAAAACAGCTCTTATGTAGTTAATACATTCACATATATTGTAGTGTCATTTTTTTATGTAATGCTTGACAGCAAACGTTGCCAAAGCAATGTGGCATTCCAGTGATGTGACAGAATTGAGAAGTTTGACTGTAAACCATTGAGCAACGGTAACATGCAAAATCTACCGAGAGAGCGCAACAATTGGGTTCTTGAAGTAAAATTGCCACACTTGTATATCAAATAATGAACATATTCACACAACATGGGCTAATGGTATTCAACTTACATTTGTAAGGTTCTGTCTTCACTGACACTTCACTTATTTACAAATGTTTTGTCAGACTAGCAACGAAGCCAGGTAACTGTGCCCCTTCCACTACGTATGAAAGCCGTGACGGTTTTTTCATCCGTGTACTCGTATTACTTGTTGTTTTGTTGCAGTTTCAGTGTTAACGTACTACTCACACTACTTCACTATACTACAAAATGACGTAAAATGTTGCAGAAATATGTGGTTTGAGATGTACCTAATGTTTTTTGTTTTTTTCTGATTAACATATTTTATTGATTCATACAGTTAACAAAGATCAGCTAAATATATATTCGCAGAATCAATATTTAACCCCCACTATTAACCTTCCCCCTCCCGATCCCCAACCCCACCCTGACCCTCAACAAACATCCCTGTGGTCACACATGAGCATACACACACACACACACACACACACACACACATACACACACAAATATATATATATATAATAATCACACACATTTAAAACTATACTTCTCTCTCCAATGCCCCTCCCCTAGAGCCCTCCAAGAATGCCAAATAGTTGCCCCATTTCCCTTCAAATGAATCCATTGAATCCAGTTTGGTTGCTTTGGAAACCTGGCTGGAGTCACTCAGCACGCACTGGATTCAAACTCACAACTCCAGTGGTGGTAGCCTGCATATTTACTCCCTGATCTACCCAGGCCTCTGCCTCTGCATTTTTAATATTCCCTTCCAACTTCACATGTTCTCATGCTTTGGATTGCCCACAGATGATACTGAGGATCATTTGGCCTCCATATAAACACTTATTTCAGTCTTTAACATTTATTGGAGTTCACGATTTTGCAAAAGGAATACATTAAAGCACCAACTATATTATTTCCTTTTCTGCATAAGCGGCAACACCTCTAAACACACCAGGGGGTGTTCTGAGACTGAAATGTTTCCCATTGAGCAATCAGCAACAGATGAAATGAGGGTCGTTGATATCAAAAAATATCTATTCTAGAGTAAATCTTATGAAAGCAAAAGCTTACCATACCACTGTAGTAATGCACTAGTGAGCCATGATTAATTTATTCTGTAAGTGAAAGTGTCCTCTAATTGGGGTTATCGAGATCAAATAAGTAATATTCGGCTGGTCATGTGATCTCAGCATGTCGGCCCCTATGAGGTCGCCCAGCGGCATGCACAATAAGATGTGTGCACATAATTTAGCACTATTCGCGTCTTTACGGTTAAAATTTTGAATGAGGAAAACATTACTGAGTGCACCTTTTGAATTTAATTATTCACAGGCGGCATGCCACAAGGAGCGTCACGTATCCCAGAAGGCTGTGTCGTTCATTCATGATGTTCTGATAGAGGTTATGAGCAGCTGGGCAGAGCTCCCACACTTTCACTTCAACGAAGCTCTCTTTAGACCCTTCGAGCACATCATGCAACTGGAGCTCTGCGATGAAGACGTACAGGATCAGGTAAGATCAAATCATATTGTGACATGACTACATGATTTCAAAGATGTGAATGAAGCTTACAACTAAAAATAATTTATTTATTTATTGCATTTAACAATAATAATGTAAACTCAATGGGGTCACACGTAAGGTACAAGAAGCTGAAGGTAAATACACATGGCCTGAATAGGTGCATGGCTCCCTCATGGAAAAATAAAAGGTGGAAAGAAACACTAAAGCAAAATTGGGGGGTCAAGACATTTCAGAATTGTTTAAAACATTGTGTTTGGATGTGTTAGTGGGTTGCGATCCAAAAATGGGTCTTATGTCTCTTCTGATTGAATAGTGGACACCAGCGCCGCCTTTAATTGCTGTCTGTCGTTTAATGCAGGTGATCACCTCTATTGGCGAGCTGGTGGAGATGTGTTCTACTCAGATCCAATCTGGCTGGAGACCGCTGTTTAGTGCCCTCAGAACTGTACACGGCAACAAGACGGACATAAAGGATTACCTGATAGGAGAATATTCAATGGGTATTTGTGCTATTCAGTTTCAGAAGTTCAGAATCAGTTTTACTCTGAATATATATGTCATATATTAAAACAATTAGCCACTTGAAGGCATTCCACTTTGCAATGTGACTAAGAACACTTCTGGACCGTCTTGAGTGGTTTTGTGCTTAAATAACTCAATGTTTACTAAATAGTTGCATTTGTTATTAATAGAAAAAAGAGGTTATATAGTGCATTGGCCTATCTGTAGGCTGTTTATAACTTGACACATTAATATAGGGGTGTTTCTTTGACTTCAGGCACTTTTAGCACTAAAAGTAAAGTCTTGATTAAACTTTTTTTATACTGTCACTAGTTTGTCTACTAACAATGTCCAACAGTGTATCTACATGCATCACAGGATATTTGTGTCATTTTATTTCTGAGAGTCATGAAAATTCCAACCGATATATTTTAAATAAGTGGCAAGAAGAGTGGAATATGTGCAAGAACAACAAGTTGTATGTAATTCATCCGGAAATTTCAAACAGACTTTTTATCAATTTTAAAACAAGATTTGATCAAGTGGTCTACACCAGATGTCGTATAGGTCACGCAAATCTGACCCATGCCTTTTTGCTTAAAGGTGAAGACCCAACCCTATGTATGTTTTGTAATATTCCCTTATCTGTCAAACATATTTTACTAGATTGTCCTGGTCTTAACACAAGTAGAATGCTCTTTTATGAAGTTACCTCGTTAAAGGACTTATTTAATGAGATTGTGCCTGAAAAGGTTTTGGATTTCTTATCATATATTAATCTTAAAAACAATATTGTATAATATGACTTGCTATTCATATTTGTTTTGTTTTTATTGTATTTATATGATATTTGTTTTTTGTAATTGAATTCTTGCCATGAAAATAGCTTTGATCGCTGACATGGCATTAAATAAAACATACTACTACTACTACTACTACATGAAAATTCCAACCACAGTGTCATTTCCTGCACATCTCAGTTCTTTATAGTGTTTATTAGAATTCTGTGCTGAAATGACACTGATGGATCTTTATATGACACTTTGATGACACTTTATCGTACTGCAATTCTCTGTTGACCTCTCTCATCAACAAGAAATTTCCATCTGCAGAACTGCTGCTCACTGGATGTTTTTGGCACCATTCCGAGTAAATTCTAGAGACTGTTATGTGTGAAAATCCCAGAAATACTCAAACCAGCCCTTCTGACACCAACAATCATGCCACAGATCAAATTTTTCCCCATTCTGATGGTTGATGTGAACATTAACTGAAGCTCCTGACCCATATCTGCATGATTTTATACATTACACTGCTGCCACACGATTGGCTGATCAGATAATCACATGAATAATATGTGGCCAGTGGGTGTTTGTAATGATATTTCAGAGTTTAATGTTGAAAGTCTGGGTCTGGGACAAGGCCAAACACTGAACATCTATACATAAAAAGTTTCCAATTCCATTTTAATAAGATCTTTATATTACAAAACAGTTTAATTTAAAATTATATAATCGTTTTAATACAAATCAACCTCTGGCACATTAAAGTGCCTAAAGTTTGAAGAAACACCCATAGAATATATCAAATCGGATACTTGCTAAATTATTGTTGCCCTGACATCTCTCAATCACATTCCCATAATTACTGATTGAATAAACTCTCAAAATATTTCATCAATGGCTTTAATGTAAAATTCATTCCTTCTGCTTTTTTATTTCTGAATGCAGGGAAGTCACAGGCACCTGTGTTTGATGTGTTTGAAGCCTTCATTAACACAGACAACATTCAGGTGTTTGCCAATGCAGCGACGGATTACATCATGTGCCTTATGAAATTTGTCAAGGGTTTAGGTGAGCTGCTCTTATGTACTATATAAGCCGTGTATTTCAGTCATGACAGCTCTCTGGATAACTTTAAGGCATTATTATGGATATGACAAGTTGCTAGGGTTTGGTTTTGGCAGATTAGATCTGAGATGCTGCTGCAGAGCAAGTATGAAGACTTGCCTCTGCTAGAACTTGCAGACATGAGAATATAGGACATTTTTCAAAGTTGTCGTTTTTCTGAATGATGTGGTTTAATTAGGGCTGTCAATTGATTAAACATTGTAATGGAATTACATGATTAATTAATCACGATTAATCGCATATACAAATATTTGCTGAGAAAGCCCTCATATAAGAATAATTCAATATATAATGATTATACATATTAATATCAATATATAATTATACATAGTTATCTTTAAATATTGAAAAATTATATATATATATATATATAATAAAAAATATTCAGATAATTAAAATGCATTACATTCTTGTGGCAGAAGAGTAAATCATTAAGACAATACAAAAAGCGGCTTTAGAATATAATGTATTGTTTACTACCATATTATTGAACATAAGTCAATCATTGACACACAGTTCACAGCAATCCATTACACAAGTGAATTTGTCAATCAGTTTGAGATTTATTATGAGGGCTTGTTTTAAGAGCCCGTTCAATTTCATTAATTTGTTTTATTAATGCTTACAAAACTTTTACATCTAGAGTCAAGAGGTATATTAAAACAAACAACAACATCAAAAAGGAAAATAATTATAAACAGTTTAAATAAAAATATCAAATTGTTTACATATTTCAATACACTTTACAGCTTTCTTGTTACTCAAATTGGAAATTGTTCTTAGTTATTGCTGAAAACTAATGGTTTATAACCACCATACTTACAATTATGAATACTTAACTTTGCCAACAAAAACAGAACATTAATCAAATAATATTCCTTTTGAAGAGACAGGTCATAGCTAAATAAAAATGAATAAAACATTTTCAAAACAAAGTTGTAAGCTGGGAATAATATGAACTAATTCACATTTTATCATCAAGGAAAAAACTGTCTAATCTAATACATTTATAGAACTATGAAATTAATCAGATGAAACTATCAAATGAAAACATAAAAATTACTTTTTAACGTACAATTGCATTATATTAACTAAAGTGCCTCTATGCAGATCCTCAAAGCACAATTTAGAACACGACATTGGAGTTTTATTTTTTAGTTGTTTTTTGATGTGTCAAATACGGTACTGTACAGCAGAGCATCACTTTTATTAATGAAAGCACTGATGATAAACTTTTTAGTACAACAGAAATCTTGCTTGTGACATTTAGCTTAAATATAATGTAATTACTCTAGTTAAATTGAGCTTTTATATTCGTAGAAAAACATTTAAGCACTTTCAGTTTGTGTGTTTATGAAGACAGCTTCTTACCTCCGGATAAACAGTATAACTTAATGTGCTTATTTAACCGCAAAAGTTTGCGATTGAATTATATAAATATATGGTCTGCATGTGCTGCACACTTCAATGATAATGTAATTGTTTTAATTGTTATGAAAACTCGAAATCATGTAAAAACACTAAAGTTGTGCATTTTGGATGGGTTTTTGAGTGTTTAGACCTTGTTATTTTTAAATATTTCTCAAATACTGAACCAATCCTCATAAATTATATACTGTTTGAAAGCTTAAAGTCTCAAAAATCAAACTGTGCTGTCCCTTTAAAAAACAAACAAAAAAAAACATGAAATTCCAACTAATTATTCATACTTATTCATCCCTGGTTGAAGAGAAGATGTTTCGTCTCAAGTTATGCATTTAGATATGTATTTAAACATTATCAAATACTTTTTTCATCAGTTTTTGCAGACTCAACTGTATTTTCAGTAAACCTGAGCTGTTACTTACAGTTGATGATCCCAATAAAAATGAGCCCAAACACAATGTACCACGATGCATAGATGTTGAAATAGTCTTCAGCGATTCATCAGGATTAGAGTAAATACTCAATTAAATGGAGACTGTACATAAATACTCATATAGATATAGATTCTAGTTTATTTCCCTAACTCTAACTTACAAAAAGCAAACCTTAAATGGCAGCAATTAAGAGTTGAACAGATTGTTATCGTATCAGCCCAAAAATTCCATTATGGTGCATCCCTACTATAAGCTTAAAATACTATGTGTTTTTCACTTGAGAATGAATAGCTGTCATATACTGTAAAAAAGCTCAGTAATTTATGCAAACAATAATGAGTTAACTATAACTCAATAAGTTACTGGATGAATGCAGAGTTGTGGAATGCCGTTGTTTTGTGCTATTCTTTAGAGACCCATCAAACTGCCATTTAATGGTAGACCCAATATACGACAACCAATAATTTGTGAATATCAGCTTAAAAAATATTGGTGAAACTGATTATCAATCTCTGCTGTATATTATCTTTCCTATAATTGTGTAATACTTTGTAGGTGAAGTGGACTATAAGGAGATCGGGGACTGTGTTCATGTGAGCGGAGTCGGCTCTACAGATCTGTGTCTGCCTGCACTAGACTATCTGAGGAAATGTTCACAGGTGTGCAAGATGAACTGATGACTGTCCAGAAATGATTTAAAGGGGTCATGGCATGCCTTTTTATTATTTGAATATGTCCCATGAGGTTCACTTATAATAATAGTAAAGTTTTGTGCACAAAAAACAATCATCTATTTGTAAAAGATGGTCATTTCTCACCTTCATTTCGACCCTCTTGTCAGAAACACTTGGTTTTGGTGCTGCTTCTCTTTTAAGACAGTAAACAGCCACTTTTCTGATTGGCTCTCTGCTCTTGACTGAGTTCCATGCCACCTCACTGCTCACCGCTATCGGATGGGGCTATGGAAGCGATCAGATAAAGTAGGCATTGATGTGTTGTTGTGGAGGTGGTCAGATGTAAGTGTCTACCATAATGTGACATCACAATGTGGGGGAAGTGGAGAACGAGTCGTTTTGGCAGCTTGGTTTCAACAAATGCTCTTTTTGCAGAGAGGAGGAAGTTTTGAGTTCTGAAACTTACAGTATGTTTTATAGTAGGCCTACTAAGTACTCAAAGATCAAGTAAAATTCCTCAAATTCCTCATGTCATGACCCCTTTAATACACAGTTTCTGAAACTAAGGGTTTTAATGTGCATTTGGTCAAAGAATATTGACAGTTCATGATTCTTTTGGATTTACATGAATTGAACTTGAAAACTGTTAATTTAGTTGTAGTTCACTTTAGTGGGTTATTCTCCAATATACAATGGGGTCCAAATGTCAGAGACAACATTTAAAAACAGAACCTCAAAACAGAAAAGTTATGATGTATTATAAATAAGATATATTTATCATCTAGTTTTGCACAAACGCAAGTGCATGTTGTTATTAAAGCAAAAGATAGACATACCAAACACTTACAAATTATTAAATTTATGTACATTTTTTCAATGCAAATTTTTAACAAACATTAAAAAAAATATACATTTTGTATTACAGAACAAAAATGCAAAATATAAGTATTTTACTTGTGGACCCCACTGTATGTGCCTCTTCTAGCAGATTTTGAATTCTTGAATACTCTTTAAGTCTTGACATGTCCTGATGCTACTGCAAATTATTGTATTTGTGCAGCTGCTTGCCAAAATCTATAAGATGCCTTCTAAACCTGTGTTTTTGGGTGCACGGCTGGCCAGCCTGCCCATGCGAGCGCAGGAGCAGTCCATCAGCAGCGAGGACGGAATGGACTGTGTGTTAGCCGAGTTTGATGATGACACAGGTGACTTTTCAGAATGCCTTTCTCACATTTCACCTTGACTCTGTCAATGACGGAGAGAAGAGAACACTTTATAGGTTTTTTAATTGTTACTTAAATTAGAGATTCACAAAATATCACTGAACATATTGTTACTTTTCAGCATCTGTCTGATCAGGCTGAAGTATTGGACCCCCCCCGCCCTCATACCGCCAAAACAGCGCCAATCCGCATCTCAGAATAGCATTCTTCTCAGCACAATTGTACAGAGTGGTTATCTGAGTTACTGTAGACTTTGTCATTTTAAACCAGTCTGAACATTCTCTTTTGATCTCTCACATCAATAAGGTGTTTCCGTCCACAGAACTGCCGCTCACTGGATACATACATGCGTGAATTGGATGCTAGTGTGTTATGGGTGGTTTCTAGGGCATTTATATGTGGTCACTATGTGGCTGATTACTGGCACAAGCCAAAAGAGCACACATCACAGTCTATGATGTCATGTATTGAAATATTTTTGTCTCTTCGCCTCATGATAGTACTAGTGTTGCTTGCCCTAGTGAGCACAACTAGTTAGCTATAATTGATATAGGCTAAATTTTAAGTGTGATGATGAGTTGTATGTCTGTGCAGGTCTGATCCAGGTGTGGATTCTTCTGTTGGAGCAGCTGACTGCAGCCGTGTCAAACTGTCCTCGTCAACATCAGCCACCGACACTCAAGCTGCTGTTTGAACTGCTGCGAGAGGTCACCAAGTTACCAGGTCAGACCCCTGGACACTACACTACCCATAATCACACTGCACACATGCAAGAGTCAGTCTATGTAATGGACACCTTTTTCCAGTTTGGAACATTGATTGAAATAAGCAGTTGTGTCTCCCTTCTCCACAGGGCCTGGCTTCGCCATCTTCTCTGTCATTCAGCTCCTCCTTCCTGTCATGTCACTATGGCTACAGCGAAGCCACGGCGACCACTCGTACTGGGACATCGCCGCGGCAAACTTCAAGCACGCTATCGGACTGTCCTGCGAGCTGGTGGTGGAACATGTTCACAGCTTCATCCATTCAGGTGAAACTCACTGAAGAATTGTTACAAACGTCATGAAACTTTAATTAATTTGTTTACACACTTTTATTTATTTATATTATTTGTAATTTTCATATTCTAAGTACTAACTACTGTACACAGTTACTGTATTACTGTAAAACAAAAAAAAAATAATCTAATAAACTGCAAAAAAAAGTTTTTATTTATTAGTAGTTTTGTCTTCTAAACATTCTTAAAACAAGATACATATACTTGACAAGCAAAATTGCATAAGATATGTTTTCTTTTTATCTTTTTACTGAGAAATCGAACTAAATTTAGTGAGGTTTATGTTTGAAATGAGAAAAAACTAGTATTTGCCAATGGGGTAAGAAAAATACTAAAGAAAATGATTTTTTTATCTTTTTGCAGTGTACAACCATTTAAAAAAATACTTAAATACTGTATTATAGATTTTATAATTTTTTAAATTGTCATTATTCTTAACAATGTTTCTTAGTACTAACTACTGTATAGCTTATTGTACACAGTTTCTTTGAAAATCAAAGTAAAATACTGTAATACAATTTTTAACTTTTAAAAGTTTGATTGAAAAATTATTATATCATATGATATACTTTTCAAATTTTTATGAATTGTAATGGCTCGAGTGACTACTGTACAAAGTTTCTGTGAAAATTACAGTAAAATACTGTAAAAGAACATTTAAAAAATATAAATATTTTATTTAAATATTGTATCATATATATATTTCTAATTTTCATGAATATTAATGATGTTTCTAAGGACTAACTACTATATACATTTTTTACATGTAAATATTTGATTCAAATATAATTCTATATAGTTGTGTGTGTATATATATATATATATATATATATATATATATATATATATATATATATATATATATATATATATATACATACAACAGTTAGTTCCGATCCTTGAATCTGATTGGACGAGAGACATTCCATAAGCACTGATGGTCTGACACCATCAGCACTCCGACACTTCACTGTGTGTTTATCTCTCCGCTTGTGTTCATGCCGTTCTAAACTAAAGTGTAAGAGCAGTGTTTAAACATCGACACTTGCGCACCAGCTACCGCTAAATAGAGAGGACTACCCCCACATGGATGGCTATTTTTCCATTGAGAAAGCTGACAGCATCTCTGCTTGGGAGTGGCAACAGGCGATTGCACACGCTCCATCTCTCTCTCTCTCACTCACTCACTCACACACACACACACACACACACACACACACACACACACACACAAACAAACATCCATCCATCCTTGTTTATCCAGTAACCTGTTAGAAACCGCAAAAGCTGTGATACTTTTTCTGAAGTGACATTTGAATTACTACGCATCGTTTGTTTTGAACCAGCAACAGCAGATTCCATCGTCGCGTAAGAAAGTAGTTCCACCCACAAATGTGTTTTTGTGACCGTACCAGTTTTTCCTAATTTTTAAAAATATACTTGTTCATTGAACTGTTGTATATAAGTAATATCACACCACAATTGTTCTATGGACCTAAATCAGTACTGCTGTGATTACCTATGGCCTCCTATTTCTCACTTTTAATTTTGGGGTGATATTTGACCTGGGCATGTTATTGACTGGTTTTGTGTGATTCACTCCTCCTAATACTTGATAAATACAATATATATTTTTAAACAACACCTAAATGTAACAATCTAGATGACAGTTACTCTATTAAGTTGTGATGTCTATTTGTAACTATAGTAAATGATGTGACGTGTGTATGTGTTTGTGTATTTTTGTACAGATATTGGCTATGAGAGTCTGATTAACCTGATGCTGAAAGATCTCTTCAGACTGCTAGTGTCTTGCGTAGCTGAACCAGCCGAGACCATTTCCAGAGTGGGCTGCTCCTGTATCAGGTGTGTGTGTGTGTGTGTGTGTGTGTGTGTGTGTGTGTGTGTGTGTGTGTGTGTGTGTGTGTGTGTGTGTGTGTGTGTGTGTGTGTGCGTGCATTATCTGGGGCCTGTTGTTTCAAACGAAGGACAAAATTAGATGTTGGGCTGAATAATAGCCTCAGTCACCATTCACTTTCATTGTATGAATTGTGAAAATAGCTCCTAGGATCATGCAGCCACCCGAACCATGGGCCGCACTCACTGCTACCATCAGGTAGGCGGTATCGCAGCATCAGGACCCGCACCAGCTGACTCCATGACAGCTTCTTCCCGCAAGCAATCAGACTTTTGAACTCTTGATCCCTTACACTCAACATATCAGCATCGCACTTTATTAGTCTTAGACTGGACTGTCATCATTTATATTTTCCCTTAACAACACACTGGCAACTGACTATCAACCGACAGCCTGAATGTCAATACAACCTACTGTATATTTTATATATACTATTTTATTGTATACTGTGTATCCTATATTGTGTGTATTGTGTACTGTACATGTATGTTAGATATGTAAATCTGATGTTTATTGTAATTGGTATATGTCTCATGATTGTCATGACTGCTATGTTGCTCAGGACTGCACCCAAGACTTTCACCCACTGTTGCACTTGTGTACATGTTTGTGTGACAATAAAGGGATTTAATACGAAGAAGAAGAAAGATGCAATGAAAGTGAATAGTGACATAGACTAGTATACTGGCAAAAACTCTTGTGTTCTGTTGAAGAATGAATGGCAATGGATTTGGAACAACATGAAGCTGTGTAAATGATGATGAAGTTAGTTTATTCGATCTACTGCGCTACATAAAAGAACTACACACCCCAGATACCTCACCACTAGCTTATTTACCTTTTAAATTCAATAAAAAATTATGTTCATTCCATGTGGGGGTTGGCCTCCGCCAAGGCTGCTCTTTGTCACCAATCCTGTTTGTGATATTCATGGACAGGATATCGAGGCGTAGTCAGGGTGGGGAAGGTGTGCGGTTCGGTGGGCTGGGGATCTCATTGCTGCTTTTTGCAGATGATGTTGTCTTCATGTCAACATCGCGCCGTGACCTTCAGCTCTCACTGGATCGCTTGGCAGTAGCTGGGATGAGGATTAGCACCTCTAAATCTGAGGCCATGGTTCTCAGCAGGAAACTGTTGGAGTGTGTACTCCAGGTAGGGAAGGAGGTATTGCCCCAAGTGAAGGAGTTCAAGTACCTCGGGGTCTTGTTCATGAGTGAGGGGACAATGGAGCAGGAGATTGGCTGGAGAATCGGGGCAGCGGGGGCGGTATTGCACTTGCTCTATCGCACCGTTGTCATGAAAAGAGAGCTGAGCCGGAAGGCAAAGCTCTCGATCTACCGGTCAATTTTTGTTCTTACCCTCACCTATGGTCATGAAGGCTGGGTCATGACCGAAAGAACTAGGTCGCAAGTACAAGCGGCCGAAATGGGCTTCCTCAGAAGGGTGGCGGGCAGGGGCGTGTCTAGGGGGAGGCTGGGGGAGGCAGTGCCTCCCCTAGGATAAGCTCTGCCTCTCCTGAGAATTTGAGAAATAATCTGTCCATCTGATGATAAATTACAATTTAAAAGTGGATTGTTTTGTGCATATTTTTCCATCGCTAGCAGATGAGTGAGGTCTGACACAACAAAAATCCAGTTTTGGCGCTGTTTCACAGTGCGCGCAAGCTCGGCGTACGCGCTCATAAAAAGTGCATTATGTCAGAACAGAACGCCAATGAAATGTTTACCTGGCAGAGCTTTAAAGCACGAGCAAACAATGAACTTTTGTGATTGCGAATAAGTGCAGTGTCCTGTGAGTGTAACTCTACCGCTGCATTAACATATGATGTGAATGTACGTCGAGTTTTCGGGGACTGATCGAGGCGCCAGAACTGCAGCTGATAGAATGTGCGGCGATGAGAAAGCAGTGTGCAGTGCACTGTATGCGGTGCACGAGCAGCGCGAGATGCTTTCACATATGCTGCGTTACTTTGTAGGCTAACTGATCCGCGGCTGTACTGTACCAGAAACACATAGGCATACTCACTATTTTTTTTTATTTCAAATCCAGAAGTTATCAACAACTTTTATTTAAAAAAAAAAAAAGTTGTGTCAGCATTGCGATTCTCTTTGTACACATATACACTCTTTAATAGACGTATTCACGTTAAAACCCAATTTAATCAACGTATTCAATGCATTACTTCTATACAGATGTATATATTAATTTGCTCGAGCAATTAAGTGGAAAAATATTTAACCATGTATTTATATTAAAATCGCAAACATTTTAAATTAAAACTTAAAATTGACAAAAACAGCAGACTCATACCTTTTCTTTTGCATTTAAATTTTAATACAATAAATCTTGCACTTCACAAAGAACTTGTTTTTCCACCTCCACGAATGAGACTAGAGTCGTTCATTATCCCGCCTTGTTGAGGTAAATTTTAGTTTTTCTTGCTTTACCCCGGACTTAAAGTAAAAATGAGACTGTGAAAAATAGTAGTATTTAACTAAATACATTTATCTAAGTCTATTTTGACTATAGGTCTCAAAACTCCTCCAGTACCCCCTTAAATAAAAAACGAACAGTCCTAACTAGAACGTTCATTAAAAAAAATTTAGCCTATTGCTTTTCTATTGGCCGTTATTGGGTGTGTGTCAGTCTGCTGCCGGATCACATTAACAACCAGAGTTGTTCAAACAGAGTGCGCAGTGGACATGAATCAGTTTGTTTCTGAATTTGCCAAGACTAGCCGCAGACTGGTCCTGTAGATAGGATACACTGGATGTACTACAATAGTTCACAAAAAGGGTAAAATATTAATAAAAATAAAAACAATTATGTTGCCTCTGCTAATCATATCATAATTTCAATTCTAATAGTTTCACAAAAATAGCTTTTATTTCAACTCTCTAGGTCTCCTGACCCCCTGTAGCCTAATATGTTATGTTTTCTTTTATATAGGCCTACTGTTTACATTTACATTTATTCATTTAGCAGACACTTTTATCCAAAGCCACTTACAACCAGAGAATAACATTAAAATACTGTTCTCATACTGTTCAAATTAGCATATCAAATTTTTTTTACCTGGGTCCGCATTCACAAAGAATCTTATAAGAGGCTACAAGTAGCTTCATAACTTTAGACTCCTAATGTGTTTTACGAAGAGTAATTCACGAAGCATTTTAGCCCTAAAAGTAGCACCTAAGTCTGGAACAGCTTAGAAGAAGAAACAAATGAATTTACCTCTTGGCTATACAAACGTGACTTCAGATTCATTTAAAAAACTCTCTCGTCTCGGTTGCCTACTCGTGTAGCACGTCTTCTCACAAGCAAACACCTGTCACTCATCACCAGGCAATCACCGTGATCTGATATATGAATCTGTCAATAATAATAATAATAATAAATAATAATAATATCATCATCATATTATTAATATTGACCTGGTTTAACTAACTTTTATGTGATAGCCCTATAGTCTAATAGGGGCCCTGTGCCTATCTCTGGGTTCCTGGCTTAGAAAAAGATATGCACTAAAACAGATTGTGTGTAGTATAGCTTAATTTTGCGCTGATTTTTTTTCAATTGTTTATGTTGCCCCCCCAAACATGATATCCTGGTAACCCCTCTGGTGGCGGGCTTCTCCCTTAGAGATAGGGTGAGGAGCTCAGTCATCCGTGAGGAGCTCGGAGTAGAGCCGCTGCTCCTCTGAGTCAGTTGAGGTGGTTTGGGCATCTGGTAAGGATGCCCCCTGACCGCCTCCCTAGGGAGGTGTTTCAGGCACGTCCAGCTGGGAGGAGGCCTCGGGGAAGACCCAGGATTAGGTGGAGAGATTACATCTCCACACTGGCCTGGGAACGCCTCGGGGTCCCCCAGTCAGAGCTGGTTAATGTGGCTCGGGATAGGGAAGTTTGGGGCCCCCTGCTGGAGCATCTGCCCCCGTGACCCGACTTCGGATAAGCGGTTGAAGATGGATGGATGGATGGATGGATGGATGGATGGATGGATGGATGTTATGCTGCACAATATGATTAATGCATTAGGTCTTCAAAACAGTACAGTGAATATATGAGGTAGTGATGTGTTGTATTTGATTGTCAGGTATGTTCTGGTAACAGCGGGTCCTGTCTTCACTGAGGAGATGTGGAGGTTAGCCTGCTGTGCGCTGCAGGACGCGTTCTCTGCCACACTGGAGCCGGTGAAGGTGAGTATTATAAAAACATTGATGCACTCACTGAAGTTACCATGTCTTTCATCCCTTTTCCACCTGATGCTGGTCGCCAGTCTGGAACTGTTTTACACATTTACACTGGAAAAAAGTTTGTTCTGTGCCAGAAATATCAGATACACACCGGCCCCTTTAACCTGCTAGTTTGGAACCAGGATCCAGTAATGTCAGGGATCAAGATTATGTCCAGTGTTAATCCCATCAACTAATTTACTGATGAAAATGTTCGTTGACTTTTTATTTTTTTTCTCTTTTTTTTTTTGATTGTTTAACTTCTGTTATAAATAAAAAGTTTCCTTATAGTCGTGCAACACGTAACGCCATATTCTAAACCGTCTAAACATGGGGAATTCACAACAGAATAACTTATAAACAGGAGTGATTACATAAAGGTGAAGTGTGTCATTTCTGCGCTAATAGTGGCACCAAACGAAATTACAGAAATAAAGGATGTTTTCAAACAGCCTTTGGCAGCACCCCTCAGACTCGGCCTTTCGTACTCTCTGATCCCCTATGAACAAATAGACAATACTAAATAAAAGGTGCTAAAAGTTTAACGTTGTAATGAACGTGACCACTATAACATATACACACTGGACAGAAAGTGTGGCAGAGGAATCTGGTCGTCCAATAACATCGCCAGATTGAAGGCAGCTGGATGTTCGGTGTGCGGTATCTTTCATATTAAACATATTCATCTTTTATATGTTTAAACATTTTTCATTTTTTTAATATTTGGTTTGTAACAAACAAAAAGTTTGGTCTGTAACAGTTTGATACATGTTTTTGTCTTTTTGCACTTTATTGTCAACTAAAATATGTTTATGTAATTATATGCCATTTTAGATTGGGCATAAACCATGTAGGTGATATTTATATTAGGGATGCACCGATACCACTTTTTCCTCTTCCGATATTGGAAATCTCAGTATCGGCCGATCTGATTCCATTGTTGGTTTTTTACACAATCAGTTTAGAATATCTTTACATTATTGTGTGGAAATCATTGGAATTACTCTTTAATATGTAAAGAAACACAAACCTCTAACTACACATTATTTCAATATAAATGTAGATTATTAAGAAACACTTTATTATTAACTAGTATACTGGGTAATATAGCATGAAAATTAACAGTAATTCCAGTATAAGTCATCAGTAGAAAAAAAACAGTATTTATTTTTGCCCTTTTCTTTTTTTTTTTTATAAATGTTTCAACTTTAATCTCAATATTACTCATTAAATATTGAGATTAAAGTCATTATAATGCGAGATTAAACTCATTAAATTTCGAGAAAAAAGTCGAAATACAATCTTGAGAATAAACTTGTCGTTGTGTTTCGAGAAAAAACTCGTTAAATTTAATCTCGCATTATAATGACTTTATTCTCGATATTTAATGAGTTTATTCTCAAGATTGTATTTCGACTTTTTTCTCGAAATTTAACGAGTTTAATCTCGCATTATAATGATTTTATTCTCGAGATGGTTTTATTTTTTTATTATTGCTTGGCCCTAATCCTCTTCCGTACGTTTCAGACCATGCAACACTGATTTTTCGCATGCGCAGTAATGGGACTTAAGCCTTTTCATACATTTCAGTGTGGATGAGCAACTTTTAGAAAACGCTTCAAAACTACAGAGTGGACAACGAAAATGGCGGATTAATGTAGACAGCATTACACACACACACACACACACACACACACACACACACACACACACACACACACACACCCTGCTTACTGATGCTCATTTTTTACAGTTATGTAAGTTTTGCTCTAAGAAGTGCTGATATAGGTCAAGCAGAGAGAACTACCAGACACAGCAGCTTTATTCATCAGCTCTAATAGTACAACTCATGCTAAAGGGCATATTCTGTTCTGTACAGCATGTGTTTTTCAGTTTCGTGTTTGTAATGGGATGAGGATTGATACGTCACATGTGCACAAATAAAGAGTAATTTAATTCACTCTGTTTTTGTCTAAATCTTATTTTTAGATAATTTTTAGACATTTGAAATATGGGACCTTATTACCTCAAAAGTTGGAAAAACATGTTCGTTTTTAATACACATTTCAACATGAAAACATCTGTGGGTCATTTAGCTTAATTTTAATATGAATTTAGTTGTTATCACTGTACAATACAGTTATGTTAATTAACATTAGTAAATGCATTCCTGTGTATTTAATGTTCATTTTCACATTGAGAATAAATGTATTTATACAAAAGAGGAAAAATGTGTCTTTCAGAGGCTTTAAATGGAGTTAGGATGAAAATAAGATGCATTTCTAACTTTTTTGAGACCAGTGCAGACAGACAGCTCACTGAAGGTTACTACTATTCACTAAATAGGGAGCACAAGGATATTCTAACTAATGTACTATTTGTGTGCAGTTTAGTGCATTCACTCCCAACATCTGACCAAAAGTTCCATTTCAAATATCTTTACACTCTTCTGCCGTGTAGAATCTGCTGGCTTGTTTCCGGAGCGGGTCAGACAGTTTTGCGGGCGACGCGTGTGAGGTGAAAGTGGCGGCCCCCTCACATTCCCCCTCAGCAGAGGCCGAGCACATGAGGGTTCGGGCCATGGCTCAACAGGTACCTGTTCACCTCACATTATTTACACACCTGTACTCTGACACACACATCATTTACACCTATAGAACGAAAGGACAAATCCCATTCATTTTCTCCATAGGGGAACAGATTTTTAATAAACACTTCTAAACCTTCAAAGACAGATATGCTTCTGTTGAAGCCATCGATCCACATTATATTAACTACATTTTTAAAGTTAAAAAAGTGTGCATGCACCGTTGCACTTTATACAGCGATACACACTGCAACGACATACTGATACTATTGCAAAAACAGCTGCACGTATAAAATGGATAATTCCAGCTTTAAAATCTGATTGGATGAGACTGGTGAAATACTCCATATCAACATCTGCAACTGCACATTCTTTGAATTGTATATTAATGCACTAAGTTGCAACCTTTCTTCAAAAATTTAAACAACCCGGCTGAATCTTCGAATAATATGTCCAGGTCACATTTATTTTTTGGATCATTAGGAGAATACTACAATACAAATATTGAATTTATTTATTTGTATTTACATCAGGGTTAAATAAAGACAGTACAACAAATTACACCATAATATGCCATGATTTTCGAGCATTATTGTAATGAGAATTTGGGGGGAAATGTGCGTAGCTGTTATGAAAATAATGTAACTATGTATTACTGATTTCTTTCTTTTGTGGTGAAACGGGTTTAATGTTCTTGTCAGATTCTATATGATTTACTGTAAAGAACTATATTACTTGTTAGGAAAATTGTTTGTGGTTTATTTATTTAGGTAATAAGCCAGATGAGGCTGTAAATGACTTCAGTTAAGGGATTAATGCTTTAATAAACAGACTAAGCTCTTGCTGTCGTATTGTTCAGATGGATTGGATGTACAGTAGTTTTTGTGTTCTTTCAGGTCTTTATGTTGGATACGCAGTGCTCCCCTAAAACTCCCAGCAGTAAGGATGGTTTTGAGCATGCTCAGTCCTGTGTGCTGATCATTGAACTTCCTGCTGATCAGCATTCTAACGGACACACTCAGAAGAGGTGAGAGGAGGAACATAAAAAAAAAAAATAATAATATATATATATACACACACACACATACATACAGTATACTGTATATACTGTAAATACACTGTGTGCACAATTATTAGGTAAATTGTATTCCTCAGGATTCATTTTATTGTTGAACAAACACAATGCTCTCAGTCAATACAAAATGTTATTGAACCTCAAACCTGAATGTTTAACATAGAAAAAGTGACTTTTGTTTTTCTCTGGGGAATTTATAAGTGTGCACAGTTATTAGGCAACTAAATTACTAAAATAATTTCTGCCAACTCAATTGTTTATTATCTATTTTTAGAGTAGGTGCAACAAATAAGTAACACAAAATGACAATTAAATAAAATGTTTGGCCTTTCAAAAATATTCAGTGACCAATATAGCCACCCTTCATTTCAATAACTGCCATGATTCTTCCATCCATGGAGTCTTTCTTGATCTGTTCACGATGAACTTTCACTGAAGTAGCAACCACAGCCTCCCAAACGCTGTTCAAAGAGGTTGTTACGACCTCAAGATATTTGAAAAAGGAAAGGTAACGTACATAATCAAAAATGAGTGAACAAGGCCACTGCTGTGAACTAAATTTAATTCACTCAGGACAACGTATAAACAAAATCAAGCGACGTACCAACCAAGGTATTTAACATGGAAAAAACGACAATTAATAAGAGATACGAAAACGTAACATAGATTGAGACAAGAACACATAAAGACGCTGCTTTGCTGGCTGGCTCAAGTCTGTTTCTCCTCATTGGCGTGTTTTAGCTGCTGATTTCAATCAGGTAACTCAACAGGTGCGTTAGCGTAAGAGAAAAAGATCATGCTCGCTCAGAGATAGAGTAAAGCCAGAGTAAACAAGGGAGGGGCGACAAAAACGATGAACATAAGACACAGACAAAACCACCGAGAAACTGAGTTCTGGGTAGAGTGCACGTAAAGCAAAACAGTACAAACAATTACAATACACAAACAATTACCCTCGAGCGTGCATCTGCCAGAATATTATCACTCCCCTTCTTATGCTTAATCTCTAAATTATATCTCTGTGCCATCAATGCCCAACGCATGAAGAGCTGGTTATGGTTTAACATGCGTGACAAGAAAACCAACGGATTGTGGTCAGTAAAAACCACAACTGGTACAGATACTCATCAAAGTGCTGTAGAGCAAATAACATTGCCAGTGTCTCCTTCTCGATGGTTGAATAGTTCAATTGATGATGATTGAACTTAGTGGAGAAGTAAGACGCGGGATGAGAAAGCCGTCAGCACCATCCTGCAAGAGGACAGCTCCCGCTCCTGTTGTGCTCGCATTCACCTCTAGTTTGAATGGAAGTGTGTTAGACAGACAGTGTATTGTCTTCCCTCAATGTAAATCTCACATTTGAGAAGGGCCCACAAGTTCTCAGTAGGATTTTAGTCTGGTGAGGAAGGGGGTCAAGTCATTATTTGGGCATCTTTGAGGCCCTTGCTGGCAAGCCAAGCAGTGGAGTATTTTAATGCATGTGATTGAGTATTGTCCTGCATAAAGATCATGGACTTCTTGAATGCTGAGGACTTCTTCCTGTACCACTGCTTGAAGAAAGTACTTTTCTAGAAACTGGCAGTAGGTTTGAGAGTTGAGTTTCAGTCCATCTTGGAAATAATGTAAAGATCAGAATACTCACTTGCCTAATAATTGGGTGCGCAATGTGTAAATATATGAAAACATGGCATTGACTACCATACACAGTGAAGGGGTGGATTGACCCCAATATTGAGATTAATGGTCAATTAATATTTAATATTATATCAAATGTATTATATGAAAATATATGATCATAAAAATATAAACATATATTTTCAATTATATAATATTATAATATGAGTTTCAATTACAGATTCTTACAATTTTACATTTGGTTCCCAGAAACATTGATAATTTGGTTACATTCTTCACATTTTATTTGACATATTTGTTGTTATATAAACCAACCAACCATAACATTAAAACCACCTGCCTAATATCGTGTAGGTCTCCCTTGTGCCACCAAAACAGCTCTGACCCATCAAAGCATGAACTCCACAAGACCTCTGAAGGTGTCCTGTGGTATCTTGCACCAAGACATTAGCAGCAGATCTTTAAAGTCCTGTGAGGTGTGAGGTGGGGTCCCCATGGATCGGACTTGGTCCAGCACATCCCATAGAGTAGATGTTCAATCGGATTGAGATCTTGGGAATTTGTAGGCCAAGTCAACACCTTGAATGTTCCTAGGTAGGTGGTACGTGACAAAGTAACATCCACATGAATGCCCAGAGCATCACACTGCCTCCGCTGGCCTGCCTTCTTCCCATAGTGCATCCTGCTGCCATCTCTTCTCCAGGTAAACGATGCACATGCTCCCGGCCTCCCACATGATCTAAAAGAAAACATGATTCATCAGACCAAGGCCACCTTCTTCCATTGCTCCATGGTCCAGTTGTGATGCTCACGTGACCATTGTAGGTGCTTTCGGCAGTGGACAGGGGTCAGCATGGGCACTCTGACCAGTCTGCAGCTATGCAGCCTTATACGCAGCAAGCTGTGATGGACTGTGTGTTCTGACACCTTTCTATCATGGTCAGGATTATGTTTTTTCAGCACTTTGTGCTACAGTAGGACTACTGCCAGTTTCTGTGGGATCAGACCAGACAGGTTAGCCTTCGCACCCCATGCACATCAATAAGCCTTGGGCGCACATGACCCTGTTGCCGGTTCACTGGTTATCCTTCCTTGGACCACTTTTAGTAGGTACTAACCACTGCATACCGGGAACACCCCACAAGACCTGTCGTTTTGGAGATGCTCTGACCCAGTCGTCTAGCCAACACAATTTACACAACACAAAGCCACAACATTAAAACCACTGAGGTGAATTGAATAACATTTATTATCTTGTTACAATGGCATCTGTCATGGGGTGGGATATATTAGGCAGCAACTGAACAGTCAGATCTTCAATTTCATGTGTTGGAAGCAGGAAAAACGGGCAAGCGTAAGTATCTGTCTGACTTTGACTAGGGACAAATTGTGATGCTAGATGACTCAGAGCATCTCCAAAACAACAGGGCTTGTGGGGTGTTCCCGGTATGCAGTGGTTAGTACCTACCAAAAGTGGTCCAAGGAAGGACAACTGGCGACAGGATCATGGGTGCCCAAGGATCATTGTTGTGCATGGGGAGTGAAGGCTAGCCTGTCTGATCTGATCCCACAGAAGAGCTACTGTAGCATAAATTGCTGAAAAACTTAATCCTGACCATGATAGAAAGGTGTCAGAACACACAGTGCATCGCAGCTTTCTACGTATGGGGCTGTGTAGCTGCAGACCAGTCAGAGTGCCCATGCTGACCCCTGTCCACCGCTAAATTGCCAAAGTGCCTTCTTCCATTGCTCCTTGGTCCAGGTCTGACTGATAATGCACCCTGCCACACTGCAAAAATGGTTCAGGAATGGTTTGAGGAACATGATAAAGAGTTTATGGTGTTCAGTTGGCATCCAAATTCCCAAGATCTCAATCTGATTGAGCGTCTACTGTATGGGATGTGCTGGACCAACAAGTCCGATCCATTGAGACCCCACCTCACAACCCACAGGACTTAAAGGATCTGCTGCTAATGTCTTGGTGCCAGATACCACAGGACACCTTCAGAGGTCTTGTGGAGTCCTTATCTCAACAGGTCCGAGCTGTTTTGGTGGCATGAGGGGGAATTAAACAATATTAAGCAGGTGGTTTAATGTTGTGGCTGATTGGTGTATGTAATTGTTAAGAATAACATGAGATTGTCTTTTCTTTTTATATTCTCGCTCTCCTGCTGTGCTTGACACAGAAAAATAGGGTAAGACTGCTGCAGACAGAACTGGCATGCCTTACTGGTCTTCCATTTCAGTGTGATATGTTGTGCTTTTTATGTTTTCATTTTGTACATTATAGGCTAGAACAATGCTTGAAACTGCGCTTGATTGCTTGTTGTTTTCTATTATTTTATCGGCTGGATGTTTTCAAAATGTGCGGCACATAAAGAAACAGAGTTCATGTGTTACCACAGGGTTTACTTAAGGGGTGAGATTGTGGTAGAAATGCCAATGCTGGATTAAATAAAAATAAATTTTTATATTTTCAATTGATTCAAATATTTAATCACGATCAATGTTGGGAAACTTTCTCAAATTACTAATGACTTTTTTAAATTATCAAATTACTGACTTTACTAATTGATTTTAAGAAGGACTAGACATTTTTGTTGATTTTAAGATGCATTGCAATCATAAATCCCAAGATCGATCTTTTACTCTGTGCGCAACCATCTACTGCAATTTGAGGAAATCACTCACTTTTGCAACTAAATTTTGCACTATGCCACAAAAATGTCTTTGTTTGACAACTGGCTGGTAAATGTTCAGATTTCTCTCACCAGTGATTGTGTAGTATAGTGGGGAAGAAGCACAGAGTGTTTCGTGTAATACGTGTCCAAAGAATTTGTCACTGAATACTGTCTCTTTTAATATTCTTTCTGTTCTTTACAGTAAGCTGTTTATCAAAAATGATAAAAAAAAAAACAAAGATTTAATTTGAATCACACATAGTGTATTCACTAATGATGAGGTAATGAAGCTATTTGAGTCCTTCCTTGTTAACATGCGCTCATTTAAAGAACAGATGATTTTCTTAAAGAGACAGTACCGGTTTTTAGCACATGTTCAACATATTAATGTAAATTCTTGTAAATAGGACAGATTATGCATGGAAACACTAAACATGTATCAAAATATAATATATGCAATATAATATAGTTTTATTGATGGAATACATGGATTTGTTCATTGTTAAAAAGTTGAAATGTGACCAAAAATTAATCAAATATAATTAGTCAAACTAATATTTTCATAATGTACCTATTTAGAAGGTCCCCTGTATAATTAACAGCATTATCTGGGAGAGAATTGATTTTATATGTAGCAAAGTAGACATTATAACTAAAATATATCCATAAATTGATATTGAATTGAATCAAGAGCTGAAGAATCAAATCGAATCAGGCAAACAGGATCAATACCAATCACTACTTTTAAATCAATTATTAAAACACTTTTCAGAAGTTTTTAGTTTCCTCCCCCATTCAACAAATTCACCATGTTTGTCCACTATAATAACCCATTAGGCAGTGCACATCCTTCAACTTTCACAGAAATAAAAACAGACGTACGTATGAACTTAATTCATGTTTTAAATGTCTACATATATATTGTTTTAGAAATATATGCATCCCAATAATTTTAAATGTAATGCATTACACTACTTTTGTAATAAAAGCATTACTGTAATTGATTACTTTGAAATCAGATCACACCCAACACTGATCACAATTAATCTCATTTTTATAGTGAACACATTTAGTGTCTTTTAAGGTAATTTAAGTAATATGTGTGTGTTGTGTTTGGCACTTTGTAAAATTTGTGCTTAGTACTGTACTGTTGTACTCTGAGGTACTGTACAAAAACACAGATACTATATTACTCAAACTTCATCAAAGTGCACGGGAAATTAAAATGCAAATCTGCAAAAAAGTAACATAACATTTCCCACATTTCATTGACATCATTTTACATATTTATGTTTTAATTGCATGTTAACACATTAACTTTGACAGCCCTTATTAACTGTGTAATAATAATCAAATAAATAAACGGGTTTATTAAAATGTAGAAAAATGACAACAACAATTTCTCAAGTGAACATGTTTTATAATGTATTCTATTTCTGATACTGCAATGAAATTATTTAGTTGATTCAGTGAACAAAATAGTTTGCTAACACCTGTGTTAACATAATGTGACAAAGTTTAGCATAACAAAAACATTTATTGGCCTTAAAATTACCCGTCTCCCTGTGTTAAACATTCATATCACTCGTGGAAATAATGAATTTGTTCAAATAAAATGCAATGAACGTGAGCACTGTTATGTTGTTATGTTGCAGGATTCCCTTCAGAAATCTAGTTGTAAGTTTACTGTCCCATCAAGTCCTGCTGCAGAACCTGTATGACATCCTCCTGGTGGAGGTCCAGGGCAGAGTCACACCAGTGTCTGAGCCCAAGCCTGCAGGATTTCTGCACTACATCTCAATGCAGAATCTGGCCATCATCTTTGACCTTCTGCTGGACTCGCACCACACAGCACGAGAGTTTGACACCCGTCCAGGGCTCAAGTATCTGCTCATGAAAGTCTCTGGAGTGTGTGGAGCGGCTAACTTATACCGCCAGTCCGCCATGAGCTTCAACATCTACTTTCAGGTACTTTTACAGTTTTTATCAATCACTATTTTCAAGGTAGAAAATAAGGACAGTGGTGTCTCAGCACGTTTTGGCTTTCCCAATAATAATAATAATAAGTTTTGCACATTTTCAGGAATTTCTGGAATCGAATATAATTTTGAATAATTCTTAATTAATTGTAAATGTTAATACTACAAAACACAGAAGACTCCAAAACCAGCCAAACCCGCTCTATGAGTGAATGTCATGTTGCTAGACTTTGTGATCACATAACTGGTAATCAGAAGGTTGCTGGTTCGATCCCCACAGCCACCACCATTGTGTCCTTGAACAAGGCACTTAACTCCAGGTTGCTCCGGGGGGATTGTCCCTGTAATAAGTGCACTGTAAGTCGCTTTGGATAAAAGCGTCTGCCAAATGCATAAATGTAAATTGTGTTGTTTGAGTTGCACATAAAATGTAGGTTTAAATGTAACTGTAATTGAAATCCTACATATAATTCAAGAATTTATATATTAGAAGAACAGTAACTGTGCAGTCATGGACAACATTCTACTTCTTACCAGTAAACATTAATGTTATTATTCTTCTTTATTAATGAGTGGTTCATATTGTCCTGCTGCTTCTAAACTGGATAAATACATCCAGTTTACAGTATTGGACAAGCTACTCAAAAAATTTAGCAAGCTAATCTACAAAATACTCAACAGAATAATTTGTTAAAATAAGCTAAAAGCTACACTTCAGAGAAAGTAGCAAGTTACATTACAAGTTACATGCCAAAAGTAGCTTTCTACATATAAGCTACTTCATATTTCAACTGCAGATGCATGGAGCATACTGTCATAGACAACAAATCTATAAGACGTATTCACATGACGTTTATCAAAGCCTTGTTATAGTATTTTTTTTTTTTTACATATTGCACCATACTGTATACTTGTATACTTCCTGCTTCCATACTTATTGCACCATACTGTATACCACTCAGTATGGTGCAATATGTACCGGTATGTGCATGTAAAATATATATATTTTTTTTATTCATATTTAGACCACTACCGCTACAAACCCATACCCATTTGCACATTCCTGTATGAAAACTCTGCATACATACAAGATACTATTCATGTATATATTCATCTATATGACACAAAATATCCAGAATTACTGGATATATATCATCAGAGGCCAAATTTTGTGTGTGTGTGCGCGTGTGAGAGAGAGCACATCTGGGCAATAACAGTGTAATTTCTGATTCAGATGGTAATTCCATGGTACAATTACCATATTTATGTGCCAGTCTGTATCTGGATGGTGCTTCAAAGTACTTCAAAGAATACCATGTTACTCAGGGTTCCCACGGATACTTAAAAGCCTTAAAATGTCTTCAATTCAGTTCAGTTTAAAAAGTCTTAAATATCATAAATGATACAACAATCATCTTAATTATCATTTAAAGGTGATAAGGTCTTAAATTTGGAGGCGGAAAGACAGGAATCATGATATGATCTGTGATTATCAAACTTCAAAATAATATGATTTAATTGAATAAATGCATGCGCTGTGTACTTCAAAGTGAAAACGTGGCACTGTATTTTCACCAAGCATGTGAGTGTTTCCAGCTGTTGCAAAGCAGTTCACAACAGGGGCGTGTCTAGGGGGAGGCTGGGGGAGGCAGTGCCTCCCATAGGATAAGCTCTGCCTCCCCTGAGAATTTGAGAAATAATCTGTCCATCTGATCAGAGGCGGCGGCAGCCGATTTTGCCGGGGCTTCAGCACCGAATGTTTTGAGTGTAGCCCCGAATGTATTTTGAAAAGTTGACTGACAAATATGAAACCGGACAAAAGACTATGTAAACCCCTGAAATCATAAGTTGCCTTATTTCATTGTGCTTTGGCTTTGCACATACTGCATACAGCCTGTAAAAATAGACATAGGCATAATCTAGCCTATAGAATAAGTTCCTTTGCTGTCGGTAGCCTATGGGCGACTCCGTTTCTTCCTCTCTGTTGAATATGCAGCAGGTAGAGGAGGAGCTTGCACAGTCGTTGACATCAACTAACGTTACTTAGTGGCGAGTTAACGGCAATTAGCAGGAAAGACAGCAAAGATTAAGCAAATGAGGCTTTGGGGATTTTTCCGAAAGAAGTCAGTGGGTAAGAATTCACATTTGGTTTTGTCCTTAAAGTCTTAAGATCATCATCTAGCTGGCTTTCACCCACAGTAGGCTAAACCTCAAGAGTTGTAGCCTCTAACCTCCTTGTTTAGATTGATGCAGCTTGGTAGCTCCGAGTTAACACAGTCGCCTCTCACGCCGGAGACCGCGGTTCGAGCCCGTTCTTGTTTATCAGGTGTTGTTTTCGCTAAGGATAACCAATAAGCATTAACATAAAATGTATGTGTGACTTGTTTTGTGATATTAGTTTGTAGGAAATATACACTTTGATTTGATTAAATGGTTTTGTAGAGTGTAGCAAAGATGAGCTACAGACTGAGGAGCAGCAGCAGCAGCTGTGCCAGAATCAGGCATGGAAACTGGTAACAATTAATAAGTCACTTTACTTTAGAGAAAGTTAAAAGTGAAACATTGTTTATCCCAATGATCCTAATGAAAGGATTTTGACAGGTGAGTTATTCTCATAGAAATGATGAGAATTATATACAGTTCGATGCCATGGTGTGTCAATGAACTTAGACTAAAGTCATTCATGTATTGCTTTAACTTAGGATCTTATACATCATTTTGACTATTTATGTCAAAAAATATAAATTATTTATATTCAATATTTTTTTACCTCACTTTACTCACTATAATATAACTCTTTTGTGATGACTTTTGTTAATGTACATGAAAATTCAAGAGTCATGATAGATCTAAGGGCAATCCCACTGATCTGCTCTTCCCAATACATTTTCTTCAATGGTATTGGTCTACAATTTGACATATGTAGCACTTGATGAATTAGTTGTTTGAAGCTGATTTGCAATAAGTTATGTGCTGTATCTGTTCTTTTGCATCACAGATGATTCAGGGAGGAGAGAGGATGTTGAGGATAGTACAAGAGTGGAATATTTAGGAACTGTAGAAACAGGCCCAGCAAGAGCAAAACTCAAAGAATACCCTCTCACCAGCTTTGGACTACAGAGAAGTGGTTGCTAGTGTGAAAATAAAATTGTCTGGGCTAAGCCCCGGATGTCCTTCAATGCTGGAAACACCTCTGAATCTGATGATAAATTACAATTTAAAAGTGGATTGTTTTGTGCATATTTTTCCATCGCTAGCAGATGAGTGAGGTCTGACACAACAAAAATCCAGTTTAAGCCCTATAGTCTAATAAGGGCCCTGTGCTTATCTCTGGGTTCCTGGCTTAGAAAAAGATATGCACTAAAACAGATTGTGTGTAGTATAGCTTAATTTTGCACAGATTTTTTCAAATGTTTATGTTGCCCCCCCAAACATGATATCCTGGTAACCCCTCTGGTTCACAATCATTAGGCCATATCGGAAATGTATGACAAGCGATCACAAATGATCAACTGTTGATGAAATATGACAAGGTTTAATTTAAAGCATTTATATTGTAATGTTCTGTAGATCATTATAGGAATGCACACTTTTTTGAATGAGCAGCTGGAAGCAGTGAAGCGCAAGCATTTCAAAATAAGAGTCCTCAGTATATTTCAAAGTTAAAGTTCCCCTGCCTGTTTAAGTAAGAGTCTGTGAAACATGATTTATTTTAAGATTGTGTGGGTTTGTTTACTCCGTGCACTTATTGTCAAGTGAAAGCACGCAAATATTATTCAGCAGCATGCGCACAAGCTTTCTGAGGCATTCAGATTGAATCGTGAACCGATTCAGACTGCTCTCCTATCACGTGTGACCAATTCATTTTAAAGAACCATCTCAGATGAGTGATTTATTTGAGATCGGACATCTTTAATTTTGATTCAATCTGCCGATAGTGAGGGGGCTTGGGTAGCTCAGTGAGTATTGACAGTGACTACGACCCCTGGAATCGCGAGTTCGAATTCATAGCATGCTGAGTGACTCCAGCCAGGTCTCCTAAACAACTAAATTGTCCCGGTTGCTAGGGTGGGTAGAGTGTATAGTGAATAGTGCTAGGTCTCTGTGGTAACATGCTCAACAAGCCATGTGATAAAATGCGTGGATTGACGGTCTCAGACATGGAGGCAACTGAGATTCATCCTCTGCCACCCGAATTGAGGCGAGTCACTACACCACCGCGAGGACCACTGGGAATTCCAAATTGGGGAGAAAAAAAACTAACAGGCAATAGTAAACACCGGGTACAAGGCAAGGTGTAGCTTTTCTCTACGCTATCCCACTATCTAGTCAAAAATATAGCTTCACAACTGAAAAGCTACTTGATTTAAAAACGAGCGAAGCTATCACCTCGCTACGCAGAAATGTAATTAAGCTAATAGCTTTGATATTTGTAGCAAAGCTACTTCACATCACTGCCAAATTATATTTTAAGCCTTTTTAATGTATATAAAGTGTAGCATACAATTAATAATCAAATGTAATAAAATACAGGACATAACATTTGTTTTTTACTCAACTAATTTATTGATTAATCGAAGAAATAATCGAAGATTAATCGATTATCAAAGTAATCATGAGATGCAGCGCTGTTTTGAGTGTTAAATGCCTTTCTGTTTGATGAACCGTTTCTAGTGTTGTCCTGTATGTCCTTCAGGCTTTGCTGTGTGCCATGCTGACCAACCAGGAGAACATCACTGTGGAGCTGGTGAAGAAGATCCTGAGTGAGGAAGAGGAGCGTGGCTCTGACTCATCACAGCAGTGCTCCTCTGAGGATGAAGATATCTTTGAGGAGATGGCTCGGGTGAGTCCTCCACGTGCTCGCGAGAAGCGCCAGTGGCACGTCCGCATCCCTTCTCTTAGCAAGCAGCTCGCCAGGAGCGTGGACTGGGCATGGCTGGTCAAACGGCTGCACAAGCTCTGCATGGACCTGTGCAACAACTACATACAGATGCATTTGGACCTGGAGAGCACCCTCGGAGAGCATCCCAGCCACCGGGCCGACCCACTCTTCTTCTTGCCCCTTTATAATTCCGAAAACTATGCACCCTCTACCGGGGGTCTGTCAGGCCATGGGACACCTTCAGAGGACAGCTTCTGCCCCCACCTGGATGAGACACTCTCAGAGGATGTCCACAGCCCTGGTGTAAACCTTCCTCATCTGAGAGGAGACCCGAGGGACAAAGGGAGTAAGAAGGAATGGTGGGAGAGTGCCGGGAACAAGCTGTACACCATCGCCACAGATAAAACCATCACCAAACTGATGATCGAGTACAAGAAACGCAAGCAGCAACAGCACAGCCACACCACGTTTTCCAAAGATGTGAAAGTGGGTGAGAAAAGGGGCGAGGCTGTGAGCCTGCAAGGCCCAGGGCCCCAGAGGCCCCAGCAGCTTGTGGAGCAGGGGCCGATGCGTCACTCCTTCAGCACGGGACCTGAGCTGCTACGACAGGAGAAAAGACCTCGATCGGGGTCCACGGCCAGTTCTCACAACATTTCACTCAGAGATTCTGAGGCACAGATACAGGTAAGACTGATTTTTCCAGTTAAAATACAATATATAAACATTCTTAAAACAATATACATTTTCTTGAGAAGCGAGGCGGTGTAAGATTAGTCTTTTAGTGTAGATCTCAGTGGGAAAAAAATATCATCAGAACTTTCAGAAGTTATCTATGATGCCTAATGTTTTTCTCCAGAACTCCATGTGGCAATGTGGTATGTTCCTCATGTTAAGACACCTAAGCGAAAATGATAAGGGACGAAATCACAACATTTGTGTCTAGTGCCGTTTCATAGAAAGATTACTGGCTCATCTAAAGTGACACTGTGACCTGGGCTCTTATTAGGACAGAGCTGTTTCTTGCAAAATACAGTTTCATGGCCAAATTATTTATGGAGATTTAGAATGCATACAGGGGAAAAAAACATGGATGAGAAGCATGGTCGAAGGAGGAAAGCCTTTGATCCTTTTTTCCCCTTTTGAAAGAGTGAAGTCTGAAGTGTGGATGTATTTTGAGACGTAGTGATTAATTGATTTTATTTTGATTTGGTAAAACTTTAGAATAGCTCTACGTTATTATGCGTTTATAAAGCATTTGTTTATAGTTAAGTAATTATTAATAAATCATTGTTACTTGTAATATGAAAAATGTATGCCGTTGTCATTAACAGCCAAAATTATAGAAAAAATTAAAATGAAAAAGACAAATGCCCAGAAGGTTGCACAAGGGTTAATTATACGGTGTGCAATATACAGTGCTGTGAAAAAGTATTTGCCCCATCTTGATTTATTTTGTTTTTGTGTATATCTTAATCTGAATTTTTTTTTTAAAATTCAAACAAAATCTAACATAATACAAAGGCAATCTGAGTAAACACAAAAAAACAGTTTTTAAATGAGAATGTTATTTATTGACGCAAAAAAAGTTATCCAATACCAACTGGGCCTGTTGGTTACTAGATCCCCAAATCTATGAAACTGCATTCATAATGGGGTTCAGTTGGACTAGACACAGACAGGCCTGATTAATGCCAGCCCTGTTCAATCAAATTAACACATGAATAGAACTTTTTCAGCAGCATGAAGTTGACTAAAATGTCTCAACCTGCAGCCAAGGTCTAAAGAATTTAAGAAATAATGAGGAAAAAGGTGATTGAAATACATCAGTCTGGGAAGAGTTACAAAGCTATTTCAAAGGCTCTGGGACTCCAAATAACCACAGTGAGAGACATTATCTCCAAATGGAGAAAACATGGCACAGTTGTGAACCTTCCTAAATGTGCCTGACTTTCCAAAATTCCTTCCAAGAGCACAGTGACGACTCATCCAAGAAGTCACAAAAAACCAAGGACAACATTCGACAGCAGGCCTCTCTTGCATCAATAAAGGTCACTGTTCATGGCCATCCATAGAAGAGTGGTGAGGTGAAAACCACTGCCAACCCAGAAGAACATTAAGGTTCGTCTGAATTCATCCCAAAACACACCTTGATGATCCTCAAACCTTTTAGGAGAATGTTTTGTGGACTGATGAGTCGGAAGAGGAACTGTTTGGAAGACAGGTTTCCCGTTACACCTGGTGTAAATCAAACACAGAATTCCACAAAAAGAACATCATACCTACGGTCAAGCATGTGGTGTTAGTGTGATGGTGTGGGGATGCTTTGCTGCTTCAGGGCGACTTGCAATAATTGAGGGAAACTGTTCTCTACCAGAAAATCCTAATGGAGAACATCTGGTCATTGGTCTGTGAGTTCAATCTCAAGCACAACTGGATTATGCAGCAAGACAATGATCCAAAGCATAGGAGTAAGTCAAACTCTGAATGGCTCAAAAGAAGCTAAATTTATGTTTTGGAGTGGCCTAGTCAAAGTCCTGACTTGAACCCGATTGAGATGCTGTGGCAGGATCTTAAATGGGCAATTCATACTCGAAAACTCTTCAATGTGGCTGAACTAAAGCTGTTATGCAAAGAAGAATGGGCCACAATTCCACCACAGCGTTGTGAATGACTGATCTCCAGTAATTGGAAGCGTTTGGTGGCAGTTGTTGCTGTTAAAGGTGGCACAACCAGCTATTAAGTTTAAGGGGGCAGTTCATTTTTTCACATGGGTGATTATAGAAGACTTAGAAGAAATCAGGAAGGGGCAAATAATTTTCACAGCACTGTATTCTCTGAAACCAATTCTTAATGTCTTACACAATGGTTAGGACAGCATAATTATTAACAGTGTTTGCTAAGATGATCACAATTAATACTACTGATAAGTAAGGCAAGTAATCTAAACAAACCTTTAATCATGAGTATTAAACTTCAGTGTCTAACTCATCCCGCACGGTTTGTGCTAAAGATATGAATGATACCTCAAATTGCTTGACTTGTTGAGAAGAGGTCAGCTATTACTTTTCAACTTGGTCAAGCATACGATTCTTGCCTGGCATGAAATAAAAACAAATCCCATAGACTTTAATTGAATGAGGGAGCATCATATCTGGGGATTAGAATATTATTTGGGGGTGGGCCAGTGAACGACCACTCAAAACATCCTAGCAACAACCTAGCAATCACCCACAAAACCCTAGCATCTCTATGGCGAGTTTTATTCGGACAAGCACCACTCACATTTTCCCCAGAAACTCGTTTATTTTATTATTATTAACTGTTATTATTTGATGTATACTTGGATTATTTGCCTCTTATTCTTCTCAGGCTTGGACCAACATGGTGCTGACAATCTTGAATCAGATCCAGCTCTTGACGGACTCCACATTCATTGCGCTGCAGCCAGCGGTGTTCCCCTGCATCAGTCAGCTGACATGTCACGTGACTGACCTCAGGGTACGGCAGGCAGTGCGCGAGTGGCTCGGACGAGTGGGGCGCGTTTATGATATAATCCTGTGATGACCAACAGCCTCGTCTTTAGAGCCGTTTTGCTTGTGATTTATGTGTTTGCCGAAACTATTACCTGCTTAACTTTGTAAACTTTTTTACTGTAATGCACAGTGATTTCTGTGTGACACAATTTCTTGTTCTGAATGTTCTTCAATATTTATGCTGTTATATTCAGAATCTATATTTTTATTTATTTATATCTGAATTATTGCAACATATATATACTTATGCAACTTCGTTTTTGTTCTGACATTTGACTTCAAAATACCTTGAAGATTTCAAGCTGGACATGTTTCACTAACATTTGACAACCAGTGACATAATGCTTAAAATCTACATTTTGACGTCTTTATATCTATCATTTTAAACAGAAAAATGTATGCTTGTAATGTCTTTAAAATAAGTGCCACTAGGTTCAATATTTTGTCATCTTAAGTAATTACATTTCTATATTTGTGTGTCTTCTGTGCCTAATTAAGTTTTGGGGCCACTGTAGCTAAAGCATATTATCTTGTGCTTTGCTAATGCTGTATTATGTTGCAAATATTATCATCACAATGTGTTTCATACAAAGTAGTCCATGTAAATGACATGTAAAAGATTTACACACATACTGTATTTCAAGCCAATTCCAGATTCTCTAAATGAACACTGCAAAACACATGAACACATCCTTTTGTAGAGTATTTGGCCTAATCCATACAAAAAGTACATACATTTGAAATCATTAACCCAGATAGTTTTTCTTCAACAGCTTGTGTTGTCTATAAATATGTGAAATCTACCTATCCACAAGTGCTTCACAAGCTTTCAAAACACTCACACACCTCACGATTCAGTTTAAACTTCCAATGTCTATCATATATCAGAGTGATTATCAGCCAGACACTGTGCATCCTAGATTTCACTACCCACAATCCATAGTTCAGCATACCACATACTGGCTTTAATGTTCACCAAACAACAATACTAAAGATTATTCAAGTTTACATTGATTTAAAGTTATAATAATGCCTGTTTATATCAATACAACAACAATAGTATGATTTCCATAGCTGCAACATCTACTATCTGAATGTACAGAAACTATGTCTCAAACGCTTACATTTTCAATCGGTGAATATCTGCAATCTGTATGAGATTTGTTTGCACTTTTGAGGCATACAGTTTTATTGCTTTAATCCAAATACACTTTCTTCATAGTTCTTGTCCTGAAGAACTGCAGTTGTTTTAATAACAGTTTGTCATCTGCATGTATTATTTATTATAGATGTTCTTGTTGGTGTGTATGGAAATGGGAATGGAGTGTATTTGATTTATTTTGTGATGCTTGCAGTTTAGTGTTATTGTGAGAAACTTTGCTCAACATATGACCAGTGGTGGACGAAGTACACATACCATGTACTTGAGTTAAAGTAAAGATACTCAAGGTAAAATATTACCTAACTTCTACTTTATTACTAAAGTAAAAGTAGAAGTGCTGCCTTTAAACATTCACTTGAGTAAAAGTACAAAAGTATTTGCCTTCAAATGTACTTAAGTATCCAAGTACTATGATTTTTTATGGCCATAATGTCCTATTATAATTTGTCACAAGACTCTTGCTTAACTCAGTCTACATGAAGACTAATGTCACTCTTGGCACACCAATCTATTAATAATGTGACATTAATTAGTCAGATGTATATATATATATATATATATATATATTTGAATTGAATACATTTTTTGTGTGTTTAATTTTGGAGGGAAGGGACTGTTCCCATAAGGTATAATACATTTACAGTATTTACTGTATATATTTTTCTCGAGTGTCTATGGTCATAATTATTAACATCCTAATGTTATGATACATTCACATAAACCTGCACAACGCCATTAAATATAAATATATATATATACATATACACACACACACATATTTACACACACGCGCACACACACACATACATAGAATATATATATATATATTCTATGTTATGGGAGCAGCCAATTTCCCTCGAAAATTAAACACAAAAACGTATTAATGCAGTGTTTCTGCTACTCCCCAGAAAAAAAATGCTATTATATGCCATTCATTTTAGTGTCAGCATAATAAGCAATGTACAGTATGCGTCAATATTTACAGATAATTGCTGCAATAATAGCTGCTGCTCTCTGCCCCGCTTAAAATCATTGGCAACGCAATTTGTTTGGAACTATTGAGAGCTTCACGTGACCGCGCGGCGGCGAGATCACTGTCGCAACCGTCTATGTTCGCAACTCATATTTAACGGCTCTGGGGTGCGTTTCCCGTACAACGACGTAACTTGCTGCTCCACTACCATAGTACGATGCACTGTTGAAGAAATCAACTTGCTAGTCACGACTGTTTCCCGAAACCGTATTGTCGCAAATTGGTTGTTCAACCACGTTGGTTAATGATGTCACACATGTGGTGGAGAAAAAACTACTTTTAATGAATCTGTTTGCGATCGAATTAATGCTAGATGTTTTGCTATAAATTACGGACATGTCATCTGAGGACTATCTCATAGTTATTTGCTTTATTTCCAGATTCAATCATAGGCTCGTTCTTACGCACTAGAGCACGTTCACACATGCGCACTCTTCAAAAACGGTGCTTTAAATCTATTGACAAACTAAAAGACATAAAGGACATTTGTATGTCTTCTAAATAAAAGATACTGATTGTACTGAATGTCATCTTGCTTATTTGGCTCAAGATAATAATTTATTAAGCTCACATGTTATAATAACAAGAAACTCTGCTTCTAACCACAGGTCGAGAGCTGTCGTTCCAACCACACAACTCTGCGATGCTGTTTGCGAATGTTCGTTGGAACGATGGTTTCGGGAAACACAGACACGTTAAACTATGATGATAACGACGGAACTTGCGACCATAGTTGGCTAACTATGCTTTTGAGAAACGCACCCCTTTGCGCTTAGTATGCCGCCAAGGCAAGTTCAAAACAAAGCGCGCGCTGTACTGTGATTGGTGGCTCGTTTGACCAGTTACGTTTTTATCCACTCATAAATAAAAAGGAACGACTGATTTTGAAAATGTAGTAGAGTAAAAAGTAAGATATTTGACTTTGAAATGTAGTGGAGTTAAAGTAAAAGTCTCCCCAAATTTAAATACTTCAGCAAAGTACAGATACGCAAAAAAGCTACTTAAGTACAGTAACGAATTACATTTACTTCGTTACTGTCCACCACTGCATATGACAAGCTTTTTTCTTTTTTTTTTTTATGCAATTCAAATAGAGTTATTCAGGGCTGGAATGGGAAGAGAAATCGGCCCGGGATTTTACATGGCAACTGGCCTTGTGGCAGGGGGGGGGTTCTGCGTATTGCGGCACAGTTTTGTGGTCCGTTCTGCATGCGGCTCGTTCTGCATGCGGCTCGTTCTGCATGCGGCTCGTTTTAGCTTATCGCGGCCCATTGGGAAAGTTGCGTGGCCGAAACACTGGCCGGCTCGGTTCACCCCATTGCCAGTCCGCCCCTGATCGGCCCAAAATTGCATCGGCCCACCGCGAAAATGCCCGGTATGCCAGATTACCAGTCCAGATTTAACTGGGCTGTAAAATGGACCAAAGAAAAATATGTTTATGTCGATATGAGTGTGTTCTGAAAAACTATTATTATTAATATTATCATTATTAAGGTCATTAAATGTTTGGTCTTGGATTATTATTTTTTTAGGTAATAATTGAGGTCTACGTTCTTCTACTTTGGAAACAACTCTTTTGTAAGAAGAGCACTTTGACACAATTCAGATTGATAGACTATACGACTGTGAAAATGTTCAGACAGTGTTTTGGTTCTGGGTAAATCAGAACAAGTCTTTTAAACTGTTGGGGATTTTTTTCTGAATGATTGGTTTGATTTCTAAACCTAAACTTGCATTTCTTGGTCTAAATCCATTGAAAAACACTGGATATTTTTTGCTGACTTGAACTAAAAGCGATTTCTGTGTAATACTGCAAACATATGTGTGGCAGGGAGGAGGGCGGGGCCGGGTCGTGATGCTGCACACTCCGCCCCTAATCAGGCTAATCGAGCCCTAAGGCGACCGGAGGCGGCGGTTCGAGAGTGTTTATGTTTGTGTCTTTTTGTTTAAGTTGATCATTAAATATTATTTATGTTGTTAAGCCGGTTCTCGTCACATCACACATAAAATGTGCATACACTTTGATTGGCAAGGCATTGGACTCCTCATATATCTTTCATCAGTAATCCTTCTTGGTAATTTTTTGGGGTCAAACTAGTGGTAGATCTGATGCAGATGGAATGATAATGCTGATAGGCTATATCATAAAACACACACACATATATATATATACATACAGTACTGTGCAAAAGTATTAGGTACATAATATGTTTCACAAAAACATTTGTCTTTTGTGGTTATTTTTATCTTCTGCTTTAGTGTGTTAATACAAAATATAGATTTTAGATTCCCAAACATTTCTTTTGTGAATAGAAAAGAACAGGGAGCCCTCCAGCAGAAAGATATTTGATTTGTTAGATGAAGCGTAACATTGTGTTTGTGTTTGTTTTTGAGTTGCAACAGTATGCTATAGACTTGCATGTCTTAAGGTCAATATTAGGTCAAAAATGGCAAAAAAGAAACCACTTTCTCTAGAAACTCATCAGTCAATCATTGTTTTGAGGAATGAAGGCTTGAAATTGCCAAAAAATAAATAAATGAAGATTTCATACAAAGGTGTACACTACAGTCTTCAAAGACAAAGGGCAACTGGCTCTAACAATGACAGAAAGAGATGTGGAAGACCAGATGTACAACTAAACAAGAGGATAAGTACATCAGAGTCTCTAGTTTGAGTAATAGATGCCTCACATGTCCTCTGCTGACAGCTTCATTGAATTCTACCCGCTAAACACCAGTTTCATGTACAACAGTAAAGAGAAGACTCAGGGGTTCAGGCCTTATGGGAAGAATTGCAAAGAAAAAACACTTTTGATACCAAAAGAAAAGGTTAGAGTGGGCAAAGAAACACAGATATTGGACAACAGATAATTGGAAAAGAGTGTTATGGATCTTAACCCCATTGAGCTTTTGTGGGATCAGATAGACTGTAAGGTGTATGAGAAGTGCCCGACAAGACAGTCACATCTATGGCAAGTGGTACAGGAAGAGTGGGGTGAATTGTCACCTGAGTATCTGGACAAACTGACAGCTAGAATAAGAACTCATTGAAGTAGTTTAAGAAGTTCTGAAAAAAAAAATCAAATTGTAATAGTAATTTTTCATGTTGTTAATGTCCTGACTAGACATTGTGATCAGTTAAATGCCACTTTGGTGAATAAAAGTACCAATTTCTTTCCATATATGTATATATACACGTGTGTGTGTGTGTGTGTGTGTGTGTGCAGAGAGAGAAAATAATGTTAAAAATATTCTGTAATTAATCACGCCCACTTCCCGCACATAAATTCTTACCAAATGAGCAATTCAAGCTTGAAGTATAACCTTCATGTTTTTCCAAGTTGCAGTCAGCGCAACTCCTGCTGTACAAGCAACAAACCACAGTCACAACTAGGTGAGCAGGGTGCATAATGTGTTCAAAGACAGCTGAATGAGCACAACATTAAATGCCGAGGTGTCAAGATGTGTCTGCATCTACCTTGACACAATGACCTAAAAATGCAGCGTGAAAAAACTGTTACACACCAAAATGTTAATAACTACCACAAAACATCTTATTAAAACAACAGAATATAAGTAACATGTTTACATAAGATTTTAAAATCATTGGATTATTCTCTGCTTCTAAAGGAAGAAGGCATGCACACAGCGCTTCTGATCATTCCGGTAGCAGCATAGAGAGACAATGGGTAATTCTCAGTCAGTGTTGCTACTGACTGATTTTAAACCACCTACAAAGGTCTAGTTCACCTATGCCTAGAAACTGCCCTAAGCAGGTCTATAGACCTTATTCATGCATCATCTTTGATTTTTAACTAGAAAGAAAACAAGGCTCTGTGGGATAGATTTGCCATCCCTTCAATGGCACTTATGGTATAAATCTGTATAATGTTGGTAGAACTAATGTTGTCTGAAGTTTTTGGGTATATTGAATGTTCTTGGAAATATTGTTTTTTTTTTTTTTTTCCATGGAACGATCCAAAAACACTTTAATCTGCAGTAAAGCCCATTTACAGGTTATGTCAATTGGAGACTCTAAAATGACCCCGTATGTGAGTGAGAGTCCCGTAGCCACTGGGGGTTGCTTAGGAAGGGCATCCAGCGTAAAACCTGTACCAAGTCAAATATGCGCTGTGGCGAATCCTAACAGCAGCAGCCGAAAGAAGAAGAAGAAGATGGCCCATTGAAGAGACTACATCTATCCCTCAGTCTCATTGTCATTCCCATTAAAAAGAGATTCTGGTTGCGGCAGCATCCCAGGGAGAACCACTACTTTATATCACATGCAGAAGAAATGATTGCAATTATTAATAAACCACAGATTTTCATATTTCCATTTTCATCCTTATGGTCGATATGCCAGTGTTTTTTATTTGGTCAATAATTGACAAATGATATATTGATGGCTGATACATCGGTGAATCCTTAGCAATAAAGCACTCAAGATTGTGCTATAGTCACAGCTAAAGGGCTTCACCATTTAGCTGTGACTATACACTGTACATAATATACATTATATTGCCGAAAATATTTGGACACTACCTTTTAATAAATGGGTTAAGCTATACAATTTTCTTAGACAAACATTTACAGTAGAATGTTGTGTACAAAAGAGGTCAGTGACTTATAATGTGGCAAGTTCATGCGATCTGTTATGCAATAATGCTTCCGTTCTCCTTGTGTTGTCAGGGTTACTGGAATGAGCTGTCTTCAAACAAGGTTGTGAGAACGGAGTGAGAACACTGTATGTTGTCATAGTAGCAGGCTCGCTGCTGTTCCTGAGTGTCATGGCCTTCCTCATTTACAGAGGATGTTCCAAGATCAAGCAGAACATGAGCAGTGTCATGACACTGGATTTTCAGGATGCTGTCAGCAGTGCAGAGTTTCTGTCCTCTCTGGAGGATGGGGAGGCTGGTGAGGAAGGGAACGATGGGCTTTTCCTGATGGTGTATCCACCAGCCCCCACGAGAAGACCCTTACGAGGATGGCACGCACCACCAGCATCTCTAGAACCCATAATGTTGCAGAGATTGTGAAATTAGATGACGAGAACTCAGTTGATCGAGATTGACAACTTAATTTAGAAAGATCATATTTCTCCTGCAATGTCAAAAACATTATTTGGTCAACATAATTTACAAAGAACACCAACAAAAAAGTGCTATGACATACCTCTCTACCATGGTGTTTTGAACATTGTAATACCATGATATTCTTTAAACCACCTCAGAGTAGCATGTAGTGTAAATACCATGATACATTAAATAAGCCTGTCATTCAGTATGCAGTGCAAATATGCATTTCCCCAGTGTGCCTTATTCACTCTGTCATATGCAAAGTCCAAGAGGACCCCAGCCAAAGCTGTGGAACCTGCATGTGTGGCCCCTGAATGGAGCACGCTAAATGGACCAGAACTGACACATTCTGTCATGAACACCATTTTAAAAGCCAGAGAACTGTCCACGAGATGCTTCTACGCACTACAATGGAACATGTTTACTGATTGGTGTCTTTCATCTGGCAAAGACCCAATAAACTGCCACATACATTAAATGCAAAGACCCAATAAACTGCCCCATACATTAAATTCTCATATTTTTTTCCAGAGCGATTGGACACAGGACTCACTCCTTCGATACTCAAAGTTTATGTGGCGACTATATCTGCATATCACGCACCTGAAGCCGGCACCACTATAGGCAAACATGATTTAATCATGAAGTTCCACCAAGCCGGCTACAGTTCTGACTTAGGACCTAACATTGTTCCTAAAAGCTCTCGTAGGGCCCCCAAAGAGCCTCGGTACTCTGTGTATTTGTGCATGCTCTCCATTAAGATTGCATTACTGCTGGCTCTGGCCTCAGTAAAAGAGGTCAGTGACTTTGTGATCTGGCCCCCACAGTGAGTGTGGTTTCTCCCAAGGTTATTTTTCTCCATTAATCAACTGAGTTTTGTGTTCCTTGCCACAGCCACCTTCAGCTTGCTCACTGGGGTTACTAATACAATTATTATTTAAATACTTATTTTTAAACATGATTAACATTAGTATTTTATCTAATTAAACAATGATGATTCATCGACATTATACACTCACCTAAAGGATTATTAGGAACACCTGTTCAATTTCTCATTAATGCAATTATCTAATCAACCAATCACATGGCAGTTACTTCAATGCATTTAGGGGTGTGGTCCTGGTCAAGACAATCTCCTGAACTCCAAACTGAATGTCAAAATGGGAAAGAAAGGTGATTTAAGCAACTTTGAGTGTGGCATGGTTGTTGGTGCCAGACGGGCCGGTCTGAGTATTTTACAATCTGCTCAGTTACTGTGATTTTCATGCACAACCATTTCTAGGGTTTACAAAGAATGGTGTGAAAAGGGAAAAACACCCAGTATGCGGCAGTCCTGTGGGCGAAAATGCCTTGTTGATGCTAGAGGTCAGAGGAGAATGGGCCGACTGATTCAAGCTGATAGAAGAGCAACTTTGCCTGAAATAACCACTCGTTACAACCGAGGGATGCAGCAAAGCATTTGTGAAGCCACAACACACACAACCTTGAGGCGTTTGGGCTACAACAGCAGAAGACCCCACCGGGTACCACTCATCTCCACTACAAATAGGAAAAAGAGGCTACAATTTGCAAGAGCTCACCAAAATTGGACAGTTGAAGACTGGAAAAATGTTGCCTGGTCTGATGAGTCTCGATTTCTGTTGAGACATTCAGATGGTAGAGTCAGAATTTGGCATAAACAGAATGAGAACATGGATCCATCATGCCTTGTTACCACTGTGCAGGCTGGTGGTGGTGGTGTAATGGTGTGGGGGATGTGTTCTTGGCATACTTTAGGCCCCTTAGTGCCAATTGGGCATCGTTTAAATGCCACGGCCTACCTGAGCATTGTTTCTGACCATGTCCATCCCTTTATGGCCACCATGTACCCATCCTCTGATGGCTACTTCCAGCAGGATAATGCACCATGTCACAAAGCTCGAATCATTTCAAATTGGTTTCTTGAACATGACAATGAGTTCACTGTACTAAAATGGCCCCCACAGTCACCAGATCTCAACCCAATAGAGCATCTTGGGGATGTGGTGGAACGGGAGCTTCGTGCCCTGGATGTGCATCCCACAAATCTCCATCAACTGCAAGATGCTATCCTATCAATATGGGCCAACATTTCTAAAGAATGCTTTCAGCACCTTGTTGAATCAATGCCACGTAGAATTAAGGCAGTTCTGAAGGCGAAAGGGGGTCAAACACAGTATTAGTATGGTGTTCCTAATAATCCTTTAGGTGAGTGTAGACATTACATTTTATCATCTGTTAATGCTGATCTTCTGTAAAGCTGCTTTGAAATGTTGTGAAAGGTGCTATACAAATAAAATTGATTTGATTTGACTTGACTTACACGCACCATCAATTGACAATTCATGTCTGGAATTTGGTCCTGGTCTTTCAAAAGCCACTATCAAACCCAAAAAAGGCTATGTGCTATGTAACCACACCTTTCAGAGTGCAGGTGGTTTACCTTCAAGCTTTCTTCCCTCCTCCATTTAATTTACACTCATACGTTGAGAGCACCGACCATTTCAGACGGTCTGATCAGCTCTTTGTGTGCTATGGAGGATGCACGAAAGGCATGTCCTTCTCCAAGCAAAGACTTTCTCACTGGATCGTTGATGGGATTGCCCTGGTTTACGAGTCACAGGATAAGATTGGCCCAATTGGTGTTAAAGCACACAGAACTATAGATGAACGAGTGTCTTTACAAGACATATGTTTTGCAGCAGAATGGTCTTCTCAAAATGCATTCGCAAGGTTTTATAACCTAGATGAAACGTCTCTCTCCTCACAAGTCCCCTCTGTTTAGAACGCTTGCTATTTCATTTTCCAAACATACTGTATACTTATGCCCTTCCCCTTAAGTACAGGCTCCCCATCATTTTACACAACCGCATTCAGTTCAGGCCATTTTAATTTACCATAACAATTACATAACAAGCACTTTCATTATCAAAAACTCCCTTCCAAACTGGGTTCGTGAAGGCGTTAATTCATATTATATTACTATAGTTCATATATTTGCTCTGAGGTGCGAGCGGTGCGCTCCTTGTCACTCAGTCAGAGATTTCTGAGGAATGGTGTTAGTGCACCTGCTTTTTTGCGCCTAAAATGTAAAACAACATAGACAATAGTAGAATATTGGCATTATTGTAGAGATTTTTCAACAAGGTCGTGTGGAAGGACAACTTCCCATATGCGTTAGCATGCAATGTCTTGTTCCCTTTGTCTCAGAGACGTTTTCCTCGGTTATATTACTGTTTTTTGCACTCTGTGACATTTTTTGCTCAGATAAATAAAATGTTGCACACTTACGCTGTTTTTCTTTGCTCTTGTTTGCAAATTCTTCACTTGCGCTTTCAAATTTTGCAGGTATATTTTCATGCAAAACAGGTTGGGGTTTAGCGTCCCCATTGGTCCACTGATTCTAGACTAACAGTTTTTGTCTAGCCAATCAATCAAGGCTGGGTGTTGATGTCACTCGAGTAAGACTCTGGCTTACTGCTCAAACATGAACAGGTGAAGATCATTAAGACAATGGAGAAAATATCACTGTGGTTTAAGGTTTCTTATTTTCTCTCATTTAAACTAAGAACTGTGTCACAACAAATGTTGGAAATAGCTCATTCTTAAAGTGAAAATCCTGATTACAGCACTTTTGTTACATGGCACAAGCTTTATAGCTAAAATGACACTTGGCTGTGTCGTTTGATGTTTTAGGCATCAGCCATTCAACTGTTTTCATCTTGACTGTGTTTCTAAACTGAACTTCTGGGCTACATCATGGGAAATATCTGTTTGTGTCGTGTATGATCCAAACACCTATGGCATGCTGTGTCGGGTTTGGAAGCTGGTATTATCAAGACAAAACAAAACAGAATCAAATGGTACAATCTCACTGTGTTTCATCAATGAAGTAATATGTTTCAAAAGACATTACATTTCAAAGACAGTGTATTTTGCATTCTTTAGCACTTTTATATGAGTGTCCAATGACACTGATGAGAAATATTTTGTAAACCATGTGCATTTAACGTATTGTTATATGGCTGTGAGGTTCAGGAGGATCAGAGAATTTGGAGGATACTGGGGAAATGGTGCTTTCTGCTCGGCATCACAAACTGACGGAATGTGTTTTGTCTTGTTACTTTGTTTAATGTTAAAGGGTCATCGATACGACTCCAGCGGTTAAATTAATGTCCTCTAAAGCATCACAATTGCTTTTGGTGCGAAAAAGATCAATATACCTTGAAATCTTCTCATTAACGATACAGCATGACAGCTTTTCTTAGAACTTTCTAAAATCCAAATCGGTTTAATTCGATGAATATGGCTGTTTAAAAGAACTAGCAATGTCCAATTTGAAAATTAATAATTATTTTGAGTCGGTTCTTTTCCATGAATTGGCCAAACGTCCTTGCCAAACGGTCCGAATTGATTCATGATTCAGTATAATTTGTTCGGACCGCTCTCTCACGGAATCATTTGGAGCGGTTTCTCACAGTAATACAGAATCGAAATATTTACGAATACAGAGAACTAACAGCGCTGGATACAGTGTAAATTTAACAATCAACTGAAACAAAATGCTGTCTTTTTGAGACATTATTTAATAAAAGTTAATGTTTGTCACTGACTGTAAACCTCTCTGCCCTGGGTGCTGACATGTTTGCATGATGTAATGCACAACTGCATCTTGACGAAATGGGAGCTGAAGATTTCTGCACGAGTTTCCAAGTTAGAAGTCCGAAATAAAGTGCCATTCTGTTACACTTTCCCCAGTTGAAAGGTGGAAATTCAGACTCTCCAAGTTGAATGGAATACTTCATAAATCATCACAGCAACAACAATACAGAGCATTGCGGCTTTCCCCACAGGAGCGAACTCTTGGGGAGACACAAATGTGTGACCAGGTGAGTGGCAGTGGACTCAACGTTCTGAAGCAGCACATATAGAGCAGGCGAGTGTTTCAAACAGCTGGAAATAAATGGAACAGAATGCAGCATCTTCAAAACTGAATTTCAACTTAACATGCATATTAAAAACACGATGGTTATGGCATCTCCTGTTAAGCCAACCACAATTTAAAAATAGACGGTTCAGACAGTGTTGTGGAGCGTGGAAAACTTTTCTTCCCTCCCAGTAAGAAAACCCATGAACTCAGGAGTTCCAGGTGGCAAAGGTTAGTTTATTGAGTAAACCAACAAACATGAGATGTCAGCTGAGATCTGACTCTCTTGGTCAAACCCCTCATTTGTTATACTGTTTGTTATCTAGCATTAACTCATGTCTACTGTGGCGGAGTTGAAACGTTACAAAACAAATTAAATAATTAAATCAAGGTTGTCTCCGCCCATTTCCATTGTTAAGTGGGGGAAAAGGAAATGAGGTTGTCACATAAAAGGGAAAAAAGAGAGTGTGGGTTGGAAAAAAAGACGTGAAGTTGTTGTTAAGAGTGTGATTTATCGAGGTGAGAACGGGATAAACAACAGTCGAAACGTCAAACTGAAAGTAACCGCTTGAACCGAACGAGCTGTTGGGAGTTGGACGGGGAATACTAAATGAAAAGTAAGGTGTTGTTTTCACTTACCTGGGAGGCGGTGATGAAATCGTCAGCGGGTAAAACGCTGTGTCTCTGCTGGAGCGGATTCTGGTGAGAAAAAACGCTCTCCATAACGATGTCTTCAGCGCGGAGCGTGTAAAAGAACCCCAAGCGAGCGGTGTTAAGGGCCGTCTGGATCCTGGGTTGTTCCCATTTACCATCCAACAGAGCTTCACCATTGCTAAAGGCTACAGCGTGGCTGGATTTGCGGCTGGTTTTCCAAACACTCACACGAATTCACCTCTGCACTTTACACATCCGGGTTATTCCGGTTCCCCACAAACTAAGCAGTGAGTAATATTTTAAAAAAATTTTTTTTTGTTTTTGGGTCAGTTTGTTTGGCTTTGGAGTTTTTTTTTTATTTTGCTACCAGACAAAATTGACATTTTTGATATTCCTTTTTGTTCACAAAATCTGATTCTGTGCCCGAACTGTTAAATTTGTGGTCTTTGTACAGAAAATTTGACTGACAGTTCAGTGGTGATATATTTTTTTTTTTCCTGTTTGTTCTTTTCTTGTGAGAAATGGTGAGAAATACAGACATTTCTAAACTGATTTTGCACTGTCCTTTGTGATTTATTTTTTTATTTTGTGTATGTAACTGGTGGCATCCAAGCTATCTGGGTTATTGTACTGAAAATATTGACAGGGTTACACCTGTCTGGCACCCGAACTTATTAACTTTTATTTCAACAATCGCTGGTTGGTTGTTTGAATTTCTTATCGGTCCGCCACCGTTACAGAAGTGGCACCCAAACAGGGACCTGGAACTTGAAACCTGAAACTTGAAAATAATACTATTTCTTTGAACTGTTTTGTTTTGGGTTTTTTTCTTGTGATCATTTGAACTTTGGTTGAATTGAACTGTGATCCATCCAACAGACTTTTTGGAACGTTTGTGGCCAAACTGAAAAAAAAAAAAAAAAAAACCTTTGTGAAAGTAACCACTCTGTAGTTTGTTATTTTGGTGCCCCCTTTTTGCTCAAAAGAAATGGACAAAGGTTCGATAGTATTTTTTTTTCTGAATTGTGAAAGTGTCGCTACTCTGTAGTTTGTTATTTTGGGTGCCCCATTTTGCCCAAAAGAATTTGAGTGCCCCTTTTTGCCCAAAAGAATTTGAGACTGGCCAAATAGTGTTCTCATTTCTGATATTTAATTTTTTCCCACATTTCACAATTGACCGTTGCCATATTCACGCATACACGTCAACCATGGCCCATACCCCTCCACCACAATCCACTTTTGTGGAAATTGATCCTCCAGACATTGCAACACCAAACTGGCCCCTGGTGCAACAAACCCAACAGCAACCCAGACAACCACCTCCTGTTCCCACTTTCTACACCACACCCACAGAGTTTCGCAGTCCTACTACAAGAACCCATGTGCAGTTTTCCACTCCACTTCCAGGAGAAAGGGCTCCTCCACCGACTGTTGGCATGCAGTTGGGTACTTCCACGGAATTTACACCTCCTTCAGGAACACCGCAGGACTTGCCTGCATTTCTCCCAACACCTGGCAGAGGAGTGTATCAATTATCAGAGCACGTACAATGGAACTGGGATGTCCTGTTTAATGGTCTCAAACAGCAGGACAAAGCTTTGAAAGTACTTACCCAGGGACTTGAAACTACCACTTCGCAGCATGATGCCAAGATTGAAACCTTGACTGCTAAGATAAAATCCAACCATCAGCAGCTTCAGGCCACAATTACTGCTAAAAGACAACATGATGAAGAGGACACTGATCAGCTGACAAAAGTCATGAAGGTAATGGTGACAGGAGAACTGCAGAAAAGTGAGCACACATTAATCTCCGATTTATGGTGGAACAATTTCAACTAGAGGTGCAGAAAGACATCCAGAAAATGCAGGACATTACTCAAAAGGATTGTGGCCAACTTTTCCAGGAGATCCGTCAATGTAGCGTCCAATTGAATGCCGTAAGCGACACCTTGAAAGAGTTGAAATCAGAAATAAGCAGTTACTTCAAGTTTCCTGGGAAAACAGTGGCTGACTTTCCACCGATGACACTCAAATCACCTCCTCACTCCACTGCTGCAGAAGGTGAAACATTAAAACCCCACACATCCTCGTCTGTACTTCCACCTCTTTCGCACCCAACATCTGTGGTCAAGAGTGTTCATTTGAAGCTAACTTTTCCCACCTTTGGCAGATCATCAGATGATAGTGACCCTCTGTTTTATTTAACTAGATGTCATGACTTTATGGCATTACACCCCTTACAGGATACAGACATTCTGGCAACCTTTCGCACTGTCCTTTATGGAAAAGCACGGGACTGGTGGGAAGTGGCTAGATCCTCTGTTACGACCTGGAATGAGTTTGAGTCCGCATTTCTCGCAGCATTTCTTTCTGAGGATTATGAAGACGAGCTCGCTGAGCGTGTCCGCACCCGAAACCAAGGGGAAAATGAGTCCATTAGAGATTTCGCTTTCACTTACAGAGCTTTATGCAAGCGCTGGAAACCTTCACTGACAGAGTAATTGATACTAAAAAAATTAGTTAAATTGATACTAAAAAACATTAAACCATACCTTGCCAGTCAGCTTCGCAGCAGAGTAAGTACAGTGGATGAACTGGTAAAACTTGGGCATCAACTAGAAAAAGACTATGTTCATCAGCTGCATTATGAAGGGCAGACTATGACTTCATCTATACCACCCAAACCTACCCCTAACCGCCAAATGGAAAGACCTGCCGTCCAATGCTGGAGATGTAAAGGTCAGCATTCCCCTGGAAACTGTCCACAATACTCCACTTCACCTTTCACATCGACTCAAAATCCTGCAGGAAACAAGCGAAATTTTCCTGCACAAAAAACAGGAGGAGCACCATCAAATAACGCCTTGTCTGTCACACCTCCATTCCAGCCATCTACTGGGACTGCATCTTTTACTTCTAAACGTGAGAGTGTACCTCAACAGTTGGTTGTCCCGATTACCATTGGCGGATGGACAGGAAAGGCTATAGTCGACACTGGTGCAAGCTATACTCTGTTACACGAGAGCTTATGGACAGAGCTTGCATCCACTGATCCACTCCGGGCATGGACTCTTGGTCCACTCTACTTGGCAAATGGTGAGACCGCTGTACCTATAGGATGGACAAATATCAAAATGACACTCCATAACCAAGTTTTTGCCCTACCGGCAGCCATCCTTTCTGCTAAAGCTCTAGCATACTCCGTGGCCTTAGGATTGGATTTTATATTCACCAGTGGTCTTCAGATCAATGTAGCAGATGGAGAATATTCTTTCAAGTCAATGCCCAACAAGAAGTATCCTTTTCAGCTTGGACGAGCTAGTATTCCCGCTAGATGTATCCAGCATCTGGAAAAGAAAGTACAACATAAAAACGCAGAGCAAACTCTCACCTTGTTCAGTTCTATTCCTCCACAGCAAATGCCATGGGTGTTTTCCCAGTCACCAGATAATCTGGATGAGAAAACGTTAATGAAAACCTTGGTAGACACAGCACACTTACCACCCGAGAGAAAGTGCCACCTGCTCCACCTCTTAGAGAACAATCCTCAAGTCTGTACCCTCCAGCTCAGAAGAACAACAGTACTCCAGCATTGTCTTTATACTGTCCATCCTGTACCCATCAAACAGCGTCCATACAGATTAACACCAGAGAAACAAGATGTGGTACAAGAACAAGTTAAAGAAATGTTGAAGAACGGTATCATAGAACCATCACACTCTGCTTGGGCCTCACCTATTGTCCTGGTCCCAAAGAAAGACGGCAGCCAGAGATTCTGTGTAGACTATAGGAGGGTCAATGCTGTCACTGAGAGAGATGCCTATCCTCTGCCTAATATCACAGAGATATTGGAATCCCTCTCTGGTGCAAGTATTTTCTCCAGCATCGACCTCAACAGCGGGTACTGGCAGGTGACAATGGAACCGGAGAGCAAGTCCAAGACGGCATTCATCGCTCCATCTGAGTTATACCACTTTAATGTCATGCCATTTGGGCTGAAGAATGCTCCAGCGACATTTCAGCGATTAATGGAGACTGTCTTAGGTGGACTGCGAGGAAGAATGTGTTTTGTGTATATTGATGATATTATAATTTATTCACCATCTGTCACCCAACACTTCTATGATCTTCAAACTATCTTCGACCGATTGCGCACACAGCCGGTTTAACCATAAACCTAAAAAAAAGTAAATTCTGCCTTCATGAATTGACATTTTTGGGACATGTGGTAAACACAAAAGGCATCTCGGCTGACCCCAGCAAAGTAGAGGCCATTCGCTCCTACCCTGTTCCCCGGAACCTTAAAGAAGTTCAACGATTTCTCGGGTTGGCAGGATGGTACCACAGGTTTGTGCCCAATTTCTCTCAGATAGCTGAGCCTATAAATGCTTTGAAGAAGAAGGGACGAAAATTCCAGTGGTCAACACAGTGTCAACAATCTTTTGAGAAATTGAAGACATGTCTCACCTCACCCCCCATCCTGGGTCATCCAGACCTTCAACTTCCTTTTGTTATCTACACTGATGCCAGTGATTCAGGACTCGGTGCAGTGTTGACACAAAGGAAAACACATGGCTTGGAAGAAGTCATGGCCTATGGCAGCCGAATGTTAACCAAGGCTGAGATGAATTATTCCGTTACAGAGAAAGAGTGTCTGGCAATAGTATGGGCGCTAGAAAAATGGCAATACTACCTGGAACCGAAACTCTTCACCGTAGTCACGGATCATTCAGCTCTACAGTGGGTCCTGAATTCCACAAAAACCACGGGACGTCTAATCCGTTGGGCACTCCGTCTGCAAAAATTCGACTTTGTGGTTGAGTATCGAAAGGGAAAACTCAATGAAGCTCCAGATGCGTTATCCCGAATGTATTCCGCACCTGGATGCCACTTATACTCCAATCAGAAGGAGGACTTTGGATTTCCACTTTCCGCAGTAAACATCTGGGAAGAACAGCACAAAGATCTGGTAATTACCACACTATTTCAGTCACTAGCTGACAATGATTCCTCTATGCAAGACCAATATGAGGTAATTGAAGACAAGCTGTATCATCGATCTCATCTGACTAATGGGCAAGTACATTACAGACTCTATATCCCGGCCACCCTTGTCCCCAAAATTCTACAGCATTACCATGCGCATCCCTTGAGTGGTCATTTAGGAATTAGCAAAACTTACCAGAGGGTACGTCAGGTCACTTTCTGGCCCTCCATGTGGACATCTGTAAAACAATATGTAAAAAGGTGCATGAAATGCCAGACCTTGAAAAATGAGAACCGCAAGCCTGCTGGGAAAATTCAACAGACCACCACCAGTCGTCCACATGAGATGTTGGGAGTAGATATCATGGGTCCACTGCCTCGCAGTTCCTACCGACATGAATATCTACTAGTGTTCGTGAATTACTATTCTCGGTGGGTTGAATTGTTCCCCTTGCGAAAGGCCACTGCTCAGGCTGTTGCTTCATACCTCAGGAAAGAAATTCTTACTCGATGGGGGGTACCAGATTTCATCCTCTCTGACCGAGGCACACAGTTCACCTCAGCCGTCTTTCAAGACATCTGTGCAAAGGAAAGTCTCCCAGAAGATGACTACAGCATACCACCCTCAGACAAACCTAACCGAACGAGTAAACAGAACATTAAAACAGATGATTTCAGCATATGTGAATGACAATCCTAAAAAATGGGACCAACACTTACCTGAGTTACGGTTTGCCATTAATTCAGCGGTACAAGAAACCACCGGTATATCTCCAGCCGAGCTTTATCTAGGAAGAAAATTACAGGATCCAATGGACAAGCTGCTGCATGGGCAAAACCTTGCTCCGACTGCTCCATCTTACGATGTCACAGAACATCTGTCCGAGTTGCAAGCTAGAGCCAAAGAAAACACCAAAAAAGCATCAGTAAGACAGCTCCGTAGCTACAACAAAACCCGAAGAGATGTCGTCTACAAAGAAAAAGACCGTGTATGGGTGAGAAATTTCCCGCAATCTAGTGCACTTCACCATTTTTGTGCAAAACTTGCCAACAAATGGAAAGGTCCTTACAGAATAATAAAACAGCTGGGACCACTGAATTATCGTGTGGCACTAGAAGACACTGGTGAGGATGTGCGCACCGTTCATGTATGTAACTTGAAGCCATGTTTCCCTACCGCTGATGAGTTAAACCACCTGGGAAAATCGAAACTTTTGGAAATTTTCCACGAATCCACTGATGAAGATGAAGAGTTTCTTGGTTTCCAACAATGCTACCCTTTAACCAACCTGGAGTTGTTTTTTCCCAGGGGGGAGGAGTGTGGCGGAGTTGAAACGTTACAAAACAAATTAAATAATTAAATCAAGGTTGTCTCCGCCCATTTCCATTGTTAAGTGGGGGAAAAGGAAATGAGGTTGTCACATAAAAGGGAAAAAAGAGAGTGTGGGTTGGAAAAAAAGACGTGAAGTTGTTGTTAAGAGTGTGATTTATTGAGGTGAGAACGGGAAAGCCTCAATAACAGTCGAAACGCCAAACTGAAAGTAACCGCTTGAACCGAATGAGCTGTTGGGAGTTGGACGGGGAATACTAAATGAAAAGTAAGGTGTTATTTTCACTTACCTGGGAGGCGGTGACGAAATCGTCAGCGGGTAAAACGCTGTGTCTCTGCTGGAGTGGATGCTGGTGAGAAAAACCGTTCTCCATAACGATGTCTTCAGCGCGGAGCGTGTAAAAGAACCCCAAGCGAGCGGTGTTAAGGGCCGTCTGGATCCTGGGTTGTTCCCATTTACCATCCAACAGAGCTTCACCATTGCTAAAGGCTACAGCGTGGCTGGATTTGCGGCTGGTTTTCCAAACACTCACACGAATTCACCTCTGCACTTTACACATCCGGGTTATTCCGGTTCCCCACAAACTAAGCAGTGAGTAATATTTATTTTTAATATTTTTTGGTTTTTGGCTCGGTTTGTTTGGCTTTGGAGTTTTTTTTATTTTGCTACCAGACAAAATTGACATTTTTGATATTCCTTTTTGTTCACAAAATCTGATTCTGTGCCTGGATGAACGAACTGTTAAATTTGTGGTCTTTGTACAGAAAATTTGACAGTTCAGTGGTTATATTTATTTTTTTTTTCCCGTTTGTTCTTTTCTTGGGAGAAATGGTGAGAAATACAGACATTTCTAAACTGATTTTGCACTGTCCTTTGTGATTTATTTTTTTATTTTGTGTATGTAACTGGTGGCATCCAAGCTATCTGGGTTATTGTACTGAAAATATTGACAGGGTTACACCTGTCTGGCACCCGAACTTATTAACTTTTATTTCAACAATCGTTGGTTGGTTGTTTGAATTTCTTATCGGTCCGCCAACGTTACACTACACCCCCTTAATATTTTTTGTAGCCAATGGATTCTGTCCGCCACCATTATTTCACAGAGCTTCTGACTTCTTTTTAATGGTGGAAACCTGGCTTTCAGTCCTTTTTTTTTTAAATAACCTTTTAAATTCATTTATTATGAAAGTATACATTTTGAGTAACTAAAATATCACAGTCTGAACATAGTATGTTTACTTTGATCATTGGTTTTGTTCATTTTTAACTTTGCTGTGCTTCCCATTGCCTTCTTATATCATAGTACCATCATCTCTGCTACGGCTGAGTACACTGTGTGTTCCTTGCAACATCAGCACATCTAGTAACCTCATACTGTATGCCCTCTCCTGGGTCACACAAAGTCCAGGCTACTCTGTGTTCCTATAGTTAGTACTTTTTTCTGTTGATATATAAAAATCTACTATAACAGACACTAAAAAAACTGATGTGCGCTAAATAAGATTACTACGGTAACCTGTAGGAAGAACAGACAGATGCACGTTGTGCACATTCTTTCGAGTTGGGCAGCAAATCTTCACATAATGTCCAAATATGAGGAGTTATATTTTGATTATGCAATTTTTTTACATTTTGTAACTGATTATTTTATAACAGCCTAAAATAATGAATAGAGAATACACTGGAACAACAAGACACAATGCAGCAGCCAAAGATATTTGTCAGACCTGTTATTATATATAAAGTTATGTACATGTCATTGCCCCTTGAGTACTCAACGAGTAGACAAAACGACCAAAATCCCTATCCCTAACATCAGTGCACCTCAATACCATGAGACCATAATACCATGGTAATTTCTGTGATGGATTTCATACCGTGAAAATGTCATTCTGTTAAACCCTTACTTTCAATACATAAACAGACATGGTATGTTATGTGTTATTAGTAATTATTTTCTGAATCTGCCCCAGAGACCCGATGAGGAATGAGGAAGTTTGAATGCTACAAGATCTCCAGCTGTGATGTTCAAATTCAGTGTTTGTGTGTGCATATAAAATGTACCCACATTTAGTGTTGTCTTTTGTTAACAACTATCCTTTTATAACTTTTTATTTGTATGCAGATACACACCTAATTTCCCCCCAAAAATGTAAAAACATACCACATTAATATTTGTATTATGATATTGTAAGAGACAGATGAGACCGTTCATGTTTTCTTCTTTTTTATCATTTACAAATATGTTTTTGAGTCAACAGACTTGCCTTTGTGTCACTTATTTTAGAAAGATCTTAAAAATCTTACTAACCTAAAAAAATTGTAAAACTGAATAAAGATTTAGAATTTTTAAGGGATAATTGGCAATACTGTCTATGTATTTTTCCTCCTTTTTACCCATCAATCCTGCCTCTTTGCAAAATTTTACATACTTGACCAACTCTGGGATCAGTATTTTACATTATTTTTGCATTGAATTTTGCATTGAAGTCATAAGCCTGCTACAGTGTATTTTTCTGTTATTCCTGTTATACTCATCCTCACCACCTGGAGTCTCAGTTAGCACTCTGGTTTTGGTATAAGTACAGGATGTAGTAGAGTAAGAAACCAAATCAGTTTGATTACCTCATGTTGCCTACTGCTGTTTTTTTGCATCATTGTAACTCCCTAAAGACTGTTGGAAAAGGGAATGTTTCTTGTAGCAGCCCCGGCTCAAAGCAGTCAGGACAGTTATAGATTGGCGCCCAAACCAGGATGTGTACTACTTAAATACACAACTGCATTTATTAAACATTGCTTATTGTTTATGTAGAATGAGAATGTGGTCGAGTCCAGAAGAAATTAGACCTCAGTATTCAAGAATTAGGCCAATCAATGGTAGATTGCTTAAAGAGATGGGATGTCCAAATAGACCACAAACTAAAATCCTGTAAGGCTTTGGTATCTACTCCCAAACATCCATATCAAAGTATTTTTGTTCCTCTACCTGTATCCAAAGTCAAAGATCAAACCTGTCATGTCCAGCATAATCAATCTTTGAAAATACTTCCATAATGTCATTCCATCCTCCCGTGAAACTGGATTTTACTGAACTTCAACAACAGTGAAGAAAACCCAGCTAATTTTATAGAGATGTGAAAAATACTTTGCACTCAGACTGCTCAATGAATATGAGATACTTCTCTTACGTCAGTACTAAAAGGGACTGCTAAAGATTGGTGGCTGGCAGAGAAGAATGTTCAGTCATGGGAGCGGTTTAAAAAAAGTATTTTTTTAAAGTGAAGATTACGAAGAAGCATTCACAAGAAAATTACTCGCAAGAAAGCAAGGTACAAGAGAAAATATCAGGAATTTAGCGTTCCATTATCGAGCATTATGTGTTCAAAGGAACAAAGATATGCCTGAGAGAGAAATTGTTCAAGCAATTCTGAGGAATTGCAACCCACATCTGGCAAGTCTACTCAATGGAACTGTGAGAAATGTGGATGCGCTAGTGCTAATAGGCACACAGATTGAAAGAGATTTTGACGAGTCAAGTAAATGCAGAGGTGCAAAAGAGGAAACCCCATTCTTCTAGAGAACCTATGCCTAATACTACTCATGCCAGTACAAGAATTGTGCAATCTGTACAAAACACTGTGCAACCTCCCTATCATTCTGCGGGCAGATATTTCCAAGCAATGATTGACACTGGTAGTACTTCATATCTGATTCATGAATCATGTTGGAAGCAATTGTGATGACAGGAACAATGCCATCCGAATAAAGGGCAATCTTTTCAACTTGCTAATGGACCGAGACAGACTACTATCGGAAAGCTATAATGGGAATGTGTACTCCATGATGGGGGAATACATTTACATGACACTGTATGTTATGAGAGATGCAGATTTGACTACCTATATTTTTGGGTATGAATTTTATGCTGACCTCAGGGATTGTCCCAGATTTTAGAAGAACCCAGTATAGTTTGCCATCGCTGATGGATGCTGAAAAAGATCTTTCCTTTTCTGACCCAGGAATCCAATTATTCAATCCATTTTTTACCTTGCTCTATCTACACCATCAGTTACAGATGAAACTCTACAATCTGTAATTCAGTTTACCCAGAAAGCCGACACCAATGAGCAGATCAAAGAAAAAACTGATGCTGTAATGGCCAACTGTATGTACAGTTGAGATCAGACAGTCAAACATAGTCAGACATCGGATAATTACTACTGATGAAGCACCAGTGAGGAAAAGGGCTTATAGAGTGTCAACAGAGAAACAACAATTTATTGATGCTGAAATTAGAAAGTTATTGGATAAGGAAATCATCCATCCTTAATTTCTCCATGGGCTTCACCGGTAGTAGTAGTGGATAAAAAAGGATGGAGGATTAAGATTACGTGTGGACTACAGGGGCTTGAACGCAAATCTCACTTGGATGCTTACCTCATGCCCCAGATTCAAGACATCTTGGAGTCATTACATGGAGTGAGTGTTTAGTACCTTGACCTTAAAAGGGGCTACTGGCAAGTTGAAATGGAGTCAGAAATGTACAAAAGACTGCTTTTGAAACATCAGCTGGCTTATTTGAATTTTTACTGCTTCTGTTCAGATTATAAAATTCTGCAGCATCATTCCAAAGATTAATGGAGCATGTTCTTAGAGAATTGAAGGGAAATTGTTGTCTCGTGTTCATTGAGGATGTGGAAGTATTCTCAGAAGATGAACAAAAGCACTTACAACACCTCAACCAAGTGTTCAATTGTCTCCACAATGCACTGTTTTACAGTGAACCTTAAGAAGTTTAACTTCATTCAAAGATCTCTTATCTTCGTAGGACAAATCATATCAGGAGTAGTAAAAACTGATACGTACTGCTGATACTTTGGAAGGGAGTTTCCAGTACCTCAATCCCTCAAGGACACTCAAAGATTCTTTACTCCATATCGGAGAAAGAATGTCTAGCAGCAGTATGGGCTGTAGAAAAATGGAGACCATACCTGGAAGGGCGACATTTCGAAGTGATTACTGACCATTGTGCTTTAACATGGGTATTCCAACATCCTAAACCATCCTCAAGATTGACACGATGGACCATCAGTTTACAACATTTCGAGTTGACTGTGAAATACAGAAAGGGACAGAGTAACGTTGTTCCAGATGTGTTATAAAGAAACTTAGAATGCACTTCACCCACTGATATGCTAGCAGTAACTTGCATTGCCACCTTACAGCAAAATTATCCTGAAAAACTAAGCAATAAGGCAGATTCCCAGACAGATCATGATCCCACACGAGTACACTCTTAGAGAAAACTGATTTCTGTTCCGTAGCATCCCTGTTGGTACATTGGGACAGAAGCTGCAATTAGTCATACCTGCATGCCTTCAAGAGTTCTTACAATATGCACATGACAATCCCTTAAGTAGTCACCTCGGTCGACTGAAAATACTCCTCAGTTAAGTTGCTTATTGGCCAAGCTTATGAGTAGATGTATGGAAGTACTGTCAGGTCATCTACAATCAACTCCAGGAGTAGAGCCAGGGTACATGCTTGGCATAGACCTGATGGAACCTTTTACGAAGAGTACCAAACAGAATGAACTGTACCTTTTGCGAATTGCTAAAGCACCACATATAGCACAGATTGAACAAGTGTTCATGAGATGGGGAACACCTACCTGTCTTGTATCAGTCTGCGGAGCACAGTTCACATCTCATCTTCTTAACTTAGTCTGTAAGCAATGGGTGTAATTCAGAGACTGACTACTGCCTATCACCCTCAAACTAACCTCACTGAAAGGATCAATCACACATTGAAGACAATGATCATTCATATGTGGAGGACCACCACCGAATATGGGATAGATGGTTGGCTGAATTCAGATTCGCAATAAACACCACTTGGCACAAAAGTACAGGATACACGCCTTCAGAAATTCTTTAGGACAGAAACTAAAGGGACCTCAGGAGAGAGCAATTCACAAACCACCTGGTCCTAGTAGTCCAACTTACCCAGTCATAGATCGACAGCAAAGCCTAATTCATTTGGTGTCGGCAAATGTAGAATGAGCTCAGACCAAACAAAACCGCTACTATGATCTGGGGAGGAAACCAATGTATTTCGAAGTAGGAGATATAGTTTGGGTCAGAGCTCATCCTTTATCTAAAGCAGATGACTGGTTTATGGCTAAATTGTCAGCAAAATAGAAAGGCCCTGCCAAAATTGAAACGTGTTTAGGTCCTGTGAATGTTTCTATTTAATTTCTTAATGATCCTGATCATGGGTATGACAAGCCTTCTCCTGATGTGAAGGGTATGTAACAGACACAAGCCTGTTACCAGTTTGTATTCAGGCTGTAATACTTTTCCACACTGCTAGGCGTGTTATAGTGGAAAAATGTCTCACCTGCTCTGTGCTACAAACAAATGTCCTTGTTGAAAAAGGTGCTGTTTCAAGTTCAACTGTAAAATGTTGTTCTGTTTTATTGTTTAAGAAATTACTTGTGATTTATTTGTAATATGACTGAGACCTTGTATTTATAATGTTTCTGATGTTTGCTTCAAGCTAGAAGAGTAATTTGAGTTAATTAGTTTTTTTTTAGGACTTTGTTTGTGTTTGCTCTATATACTTAATACAACACTACATCGACATTGTGGATGCTGTGTGGATAATAAATCACAAGATGGATGTAAGGATTCAACATTAAGAATGCTGGATTACTACATTAATGTGAAAGAGCACTTACCTTATCTGGAATTCACCTTAAATAGAACTATTAAAAGTTTCTATAACCGTATCATCATCGCTGGATCTCCTAATCACAGATAAGACACTTATTCTCACCGAAATCTCACCCTCTTGATTCACCATAGCAATTTGATTGCATCTGATCGATCGATCGATTACTATTTTCTCTATTCAAGTTTCCTGATTTTGCTATTGATGAATGTTGAGTTTTGTGTTTGGAATTGAGTTTATATAAAATCATAGAAAGAATTTATGTTGCTGCCTTGGTTCTTAATTGGTTTTAAACAAATGTTAATGCTAATAACTCTTCCTAAATACAGATGTATAGCTGGCATGTATGCAAAAGCACGCCTATGGTCTACTAGTCTCAGTAGTGTTTTAAGTCTACCGAGGTGTCCACTCAGCGAATTGTCATAAGCATATTCAAGAAATTCCTGCCTGCATAAGGAATTTCTTAATTATGTTCATGACAATCTGTTGAAAACAATACTGAGACTAGTAGATATTTGATACTAGTCGACCCTGCACTCAGACATGTGGAAACTTTGTAAGGAGTGCCAAGTATGTCAGCAACACAAGCCTTCCATTTCTAAGTTAGCTAGCCATATGCAATCTACACCTATAGTGTAACCTGGATATATGGTATGAATAGACCTTATGGGCCCATTTCCTAAGAGTCCCAAGCTAAGCAAACCTCTTGTGGTTGTGAATTACTGTGTGAAATGGGTGGAATTGTTTCTGTTACGAGTAGCCAGGGCACCACAGATTACTTGTATCTTTGTGGAAGAAGTATTCATTAGATGGTGTATGCCAGTCTACCTAATGTCTAACAGAGGAACACAGTTAACCTCCAACTCATCAGTTTGATCTGCATACAATGGGGTGCAATCCTAAAACTTATCACTACAGCCCATCCACAAACCAACCTCACAGACCGTGTCAATCATACTATCCTATGTAAATGACCACTACCGTCATTGGGATCAGTGTTTAGCAGAGTTTTGTTTTGCTATCAACACTGCCTTGCAGGAAAGCACAGGATTCACTCCAGCCAAGTTGTGTTGGGGCAAAAGTTGAAAGGTCCCCAAGAGAGTGCCCTACTTAAACCTCCTGACCATGACAATTCTGATTACTCAGGAGCGATATATGGGATTGATGCATCAGACGGAATGTAGAAAAACAAAGATGACAAGCATGTTACCAGGTTGGAGATTTACTCTGGATTCGTGCTCCTTTGTCACGAGCCAGCGATTGGTTTTATGGCAAAGCTCACTGACAAAATGGAAGGTTCCTACCAAAATTATTATGTGTCTTGTCCCATTGAATTGTTCGATCTCATTTCTAGATGATCCTAGTCACGTTGATTCTTTTCATTTCAGATTCACATTTGAGTTGAGTCACGTTTCAGATTCTTTTAAAGCCTTATTATGGTTAAGTCTTGGAGCGAGGGAGGGGATACATTTTGCTGAACATTTTGTCAGTCAACAGCAGTTTTTCAAACTTTAATCTCAAATTTTACAATATTTTTTAAAAACCAAAATAGATAGCACACCTTAGAACAAAGTTTGAATGGAAACTGTACAATGTTAAAGGGTTAGTTCACCCAAACATTTAAATTTGTTCATCAATTACTCACCCTTATGATATCCCAGATGTGTATGACTCTTTCTTCTGCAAAACAAAAAAGATTTTAAGAAGAATATCTCCGCTCTTTAGGTCTGTGCAATGCAAAGTCAACAGGGTCCAAAACTTTGAAGCGCAAAAAAAAAAAGCACAAATGCAGCATAAAACTAATCTATATGACTGTAAGGGTTAAATCTACAGTATATATTCAGATGTGATATGATAGGTGAGGGTTAAAACCAGATCAATATTGAAGTCCTTTTCTGAACCTGCCCAGTAGGTGGCGTTAAGCACGAAGAATGTGAATCGCCAAAAATAAAAGAAGAACTCTAAGAGAGCTGTTTGAAAGTGGAGATTTATAGTCAAAAATTATTTAAATATTTATCTGTTTCTCACCCAAACCTACTATATCACTTTAGAAGGCATGGATTTAACCACTGGATTACTTTTATGTGCTTATTTGAGCTTCATAGTTTTGGTCCCTTTTGATTTGCATTGTATGGACCTACAGAGCTGAGATATTTTTCTAAAAATCTTAATTTGTGTTTGCTGAAGGAAGTCATACACATCTGGGATGGCATGAGGGTGAGTAAATGATGAGAGAACTTTCAGTGTTCTGTGAACTATCCCTTAGTGGTTCAGGTTAAATTGATTGATGAAGTAACTGAGGTAATGTGTTTAGAACCATCCCTAACTAATATGTTTAAGGAATATCAATGAAGTATTGCCATTTGAGCACTGAAGGTACAATGTCAAGAACTATTCAGATTAATTTAGTGTCCGTATGATGTCAGTTCCCCTCAAGGTCACACACGTGTCTTGGAAGAGTAAAGTGTACTCACAGTTTTTTTTCTCCTTAAAAGCAGATTATTAACAGTGATGAGCCGCTTCTATTACAATGAATGGGAGAAATTGGAACACCCAACCAAGGAGCTCTCGCACCCAAAGTTCAACAGAGGTAAAAAGGAAATCCTGCCTTACAGGTAAAAGAGCCAATCACCTTTTAGATACAGACGTCGCCTGTCAATCATCTCGAGAACGAGTATGCACTTTAGCTATACAAGCTGGGGAAATAGCATTTTTTTTGTTGTTGTTGTATAATCTGAGGTAAGAAAAACAAAAACAAAAACCATTTTGTAAGTGTGCTACAATGACATCATGAGGTTAAATGTTGGAACTGAAGATATATTGACAAAGAGACAATTATTGAAGTTATTAAAACGCCCACCAACAAGGTGTTCAAAGGACATGGCTGTTTTTACCTGAGCACATTTCTGCAACAATGCCTGGTCACCATGAGACGTAACTGGTATCATAACTGGTTTCATTAAACTGAACTGTAATCACTGCTAAGCAGTTGGTGCTGTGTGTACCATAGAAATTTTGTCCAAAACATCTTCACAATTCTTTTTTTCTCAAAATAGAAGTCAAATAATAGTTTTATTTAAAAAGATAATTCACAAACATTAAACACTCATATAACCAGGCAATAAATAAAACATCATTAACTGTAAAGGCAATATTATGGTCTCAGACCAGATTACTCGTCCCTCCTATTTTTGCGTGCGGGGTCTAAATTTGTCCCTTCATACATGACTTTATTCTTTATGCCGTCCTGAATGATTCTCTGTTGAACACGTAGTTTGGCATTATTATATCTGCAGTAAAACCTGTTAAAAAATAAGCCAAGTTAAATATAGGTCATGTACCCACTCCTTAAATATCATTACAATTTCTCAATAAAATACTTTTATTTCCATTGATTTTGGGATTAAATATGACCTCAACATATCACATACCATGATCCCAGTGTTGTAAGCATGAATCCTGCGACACCTATGTCAAACGACCTCTTTACTCTACCTGTGAATCACAAGAAGATAGTAAAGATCATACATGCTACAGACAAATAACAAACACATTATCCTTGCATGAGCCCTCATACTTAAGGCAAATTGAATCTTAAACTTACTTGTTGCCAGAAAGTGCACTAATCCTGCCACTAGTGATCCACCTGCACCATGGAGAATAGATTCCCGAGCACACGGATTTTTCCGAATATCAATGATTCCGAGGGTCTTCATGCCCTGTTTGGTTATTAGAATGATAAATGGCTGGACAGAGAACATTCTCATACTTTCAGAATATAAAGAAAATAACAAGCTTATTCTAAGAAAACATTATTAGATTCATGACATTATTATGATTTATTATTACATTAAATGCATTATAGATTTTTACTTTCACAGTGAGTCAAAAAACAAACAAGTACTGTGGCAGTACCATGCTAATGAATGATTACCACATTCAAGTACCATGATATCAACAGGTGCACTAGTGTCCTATGTGAATATAGACATTATTCTAGTAAGAGTCTTAATGTGCTGCATTTTTAGATAATTTCAGACAGCACAATGGAGCTTATAATAATGACCTCCTCTCATAAACTCTCCATCACGTAATATCTGACTGATATTCTTCTATGATAAAATAAAACCCACCTGGCTCTTGCCACACTCCTCCGTCATTTTCGAGGGAACTCTTCAAAATAATTATTCGACAATGATCATAAATCTTATAAGTTGTGTAACACAGACATTATTTAACCAAACAGTACTGCGATCCACCGAGAAATTCTTCCTGACGGCAAAAATTACTGGCAATCTTTAGTTCCGGTATAGATCGTATAGATATAGTCAGAGCCTGCCCGTTTTTACCGACAGTAATCAACGTAATCACTCAAAATGTCCAATAACACAAATGTCTTTTCTTTAGCAGTGGTTTTGTATGTTGGTTTTCAAACACCAAGTTCAAAACTGTCTTAATTAAGCCTCGGTGGTGGTGCGTCTCTTAAAGGAATAGTTCACCAAATAATGAAAATTCTCTCTTCATTTACCTGAAAGTCACATATGGTTCCACTTTCACATCTGAAAGTGAAAGATAAAGTGGAGATTTAAGAGTAAAAAAATGACTTAAATGTACTGTTTCTCACCGACATCTTATATTCCGTAGAATCTTATGGATTACTACAATGAGCAATTCCTTTGTGAGTTTTATAGCTACAAAGTTCTGATCACCATTCACTTGCATTGTGAGGACCTAGAGAACAGAAAATGTATTCTAATAATCTTCATTTGTATTCAGCAGACAAAAGAAAGTACACGATTAAATGATTAGAGATTTTCAACTTTTTGTGTGAACTATCCCTTTAAAACTTGTGTGTGTGTGTGTGTGTGTGTGTGTGTGTGTGTGTGTGTGAGTGAGTGTGTATTTATCACTTTGTGGGGACCAAATGTCCCCATAAGGATAGTAAAACACAAAATGTTTGACCTTGTGGGGACATTTTGTTGGTCCACATGAGAAAAAAATTATTGTACTAAATTATGTTTTTTGAAAATGTAAAAATGCAGAAAGTTTTCTGTGAGCGTTAGGTTTAGGGTTAAGGGATAGAATATATAGTTTGTACAGTATAAAAACCATTATGTCTATGGAAAGTCCCCATAAAACTTGGAAACTCAACGTGTGTGTGTGTGTGTGTGTGTGTGTGTAATGTTTAAAGAATATTAATGCCTACTTGCAAGAACTGCAGTGAATCGCTTGCAGTGAAATGTGAGCACAAGCACTCAGACCTTGGTTATATTCTGTCCCAGTTCCTGTGATTAAAGTAGAGTCCATGGAATCTAATTTAAATCCAAGCAGATGATGGCAAGGATGTTTTAGATGAGATAAAGATAAAGAGATTTTTTTGTGTCAGTAAAAGTGACAGTAAAAGGAACAGCAGGTGTCTTTTCTCGTTTATTTCAACCTGGCTTATTTAGAAACTTGTTACATGAGAATGGAAACACATAATCCAATGAGATCCATGTGATTAATTTAAGGTCACTTGTTGGTTTAATTGTCCGTTTCCATGCCCTATATAAATCTACCCAGGTGCTCTTTGAGGAAACACTTAGAGCAACTTAAAACAGCCTGCTGCGCAACAGAGATACCTGTCAAGTAAGTAAAAAGAACAATTTAATGCATCATCAAAATATATCACAATGAAATTACAGTTCTGCTCATATGTTTACAGTACATACCCTTTACAGATGTTTATCATAAAACAAAATGGAGCACAGAGTATCAAATAAATGGCATGTTGTTTTTATTTACTGCCCTAATTAAGCTTTTTGACATAACAGAAATGTTATTAAGACTAACTGAATGAGCATACTTTGTAAAATTTCAGTTATTTTGTCTTGTGAAATATACATCATTTTTTATTCAACTTCTTGAGGGCGACACAAAATAATAAAAGAAAATATTTTTCTCTTATTTTTAAATTATAAACATCTAACAGATTCTGCAACGGTTATATAGACTTATGAGCACAACTGTAAGTTTTGTACAAGTAGATACAAGTTTTTTGTTGTATTACTGGTTGCTGTGGTGTTTTTTTTAATCTTACTGTAGAAATAGTTAATAGTATATATATATATATATATGCACTAGCTGCCAAAAGATTGGAATAACGTATGGATTTTGTTCTTATGGAAAGAATTTGGTACATTTATTCAAGTGGTTTATCTTGGCAATTCTTCCCATAATGCACCCCTGAGTCTTCTCTTTACTGTTGTACATGAAACTGGTGTTTAGCGGGTAGAATTCAATGAAGCTGTCAGCTGAGGACATGTGAGGCGTTTATTTCTCAAACTAGAGACTCTGATGTACTCATCCTCTTGTTTAGTTGTACATCTGGTCTTCCACATCTCTTTCTGTCCTTGTTAGAGCCAGTTGTCCTTTGTCTTTGAAGACTGTAGTGTACACCTTTGCATGAAATCTTCAGTTTTTTGGCAATTTCAAGCATTGTATAGCCTTCATTCCTCAAAACAATGATTGACTGATGAGTTTCTAGTGAAAGCTGTTATTTTGTTGCAATTTTTGAACTAATATTGACCCCAAGACATGCCAGTCTATTTGTCATCCAACATTTATATGATTTTAATTAAAATTGTGGGAGTTTGTCAGAGTTTGTGCACTTGTGGCTCTAAATCAATAAGCATTACATGTAGTCATGTGGTCTTGAGGTTCCTTCCGAAACAGAAAAATCTGTACATTATTCCAAGCTTTTGGCCACCAGTGTGTATATATATATATATATATATATATATATATATATATATATATATATATATATATATATATATATATATATTTACAGTATATACAGTTTACAGTTTGCACTATTTTACCTTTATTTGTTGGTATTACATTCTTGTTGCCAGTAAGTTATTGTTGATTTTACAACAGAATTGTTTTACAATATAATAATACTGTAACACTGATACAATTCTTTGGTTAACAGTTTTTTTAAACATGATTTTGATTGTAATTGAAATTGTTTTCTTTGTCTTTCCGCAGGATGTTAGCTCTGCAAAACTGCTTCCTCCTCTTATTCTGTTTAGTTGTTCTAACAGTCCCTGTGAAAAGTGCTTTTCTTCCACCCTGTGAGCCGGTGAATGAGACTGTAGCAGTGGAGAAAGTGGGCTGTCCAAAATGTCTGGTGTTTCAAACCACCATCTGCAGTGGCCACTGCTTAACTAAGGTGCCTACCTTCCCTTCATTGGCTATGTTTACACGCACCATTATATTGCGATTAAGGCAGTACTGTGATTAAGTTCATGTAAACAGAATTCCATGAATATGGAATCCAGTGGCAAAGTCTCAGGACTCAGCAAAGGCTTCTCTGCTGGCGTAATAGGTCTCAAAATTAATATATAAACAAATACACTTTCCACATTACATCTTAATTTATTTTTTGTTGCGAGTGGTGACAGTGTTGTGTAATTTACTCCACAAAAGTAATCCAACATTTGTTTTTACTTTAGAATGTAATCAGATTACTTTACTGATTGCTGCATAGGAAAAGTAATCACATTATCCTACTAATTACTTTACATTTAAGTTCATTTTTAAAACTACTACAAACACTTTTCTTAGAATTAAAGTTTTTTTCACTAAACAAAGTCAATATAATGTCTGTATTTCCTCATCCATTGTTTCACATGAGTCATTACTCAGCACCACATGTTTGTCCCTAAGGCTCACATTTACCTCTACATGGTGTAATTCCATGAGCGAAATACAGTCATCTCAATAGGAATCTGCACAATCAAAAAGTTGTACTGATAGACTTCTAGTGGTAAATAAATTTCCCTCCCGAATTGTTGGAGGGGTTCAAGTATGTTGAACTCTGAAACAAATTTATAGTGTTGACAAATAGGAGATTGCTTGCTACTACTTCGTATATATAGCTACACTTAATATTCACAATAGACGAGGAACTAATTTCAGCTGTGAGTTTCTTTATAACTTGACCCTGCTAGAGTATAAAGTGCAGCATCACTAGTAGTTTTTGCGGGTTTTAAATGCTTAACATGTACTGCACATGCACACATTCGCCTGTGAAATTTCACTGTGCAGGGTTAATGTCACTGAGACTTTACATGTCCTACAGCTGTCCCCAAAACACATACAGGCATGCATATAAATGTAATTCATGTTTTAAATGCCTTCCACTTTAATATTATTTTAGAAATATGTTTAACCCAATTAAAGGGACAGTACACCCAAAAATTCTCTCATTGTTTACTCACCCTCATGTCATCCCAGATGCGAATGACTTTCTTTTTTCAGCGAAACACAAATTAAGATTTTATAACAATATTTCTACACTGTAGATCCACCGCAAGTGAACGGTCACCAGAACTCAGAAGATCTAAAATGGACATAAAGGCAGCATAAAAGTAATATATACGACTCAAGTTGTTAAATCCATATCTTATGAAGTGATATAATAGGTGTGGGTGAGAAATAGATCAATATTTAAGTCCTGTTTTACTGTAAATTAACACTTACACTTTTAAATTCAGCCACCTACTGGTTTGGTCTGGTCAGGTTGAGATTTATGGTAAAACCTGACGTAAATATTGACCTGTTTCCTCCCTCACTCCTATTATATCACTTCTGAAGAGTTTGGATTAAACCACTGGAGTCTTATGGATTACTTTTGTGCTGACTTTATATCCTTTATTGACTTTCTGAGATCTGGTCACCATTCACTTGCATTGTATAGACCTATAAAGCTGCAATATTCTTCTAAAAGTCTTCATTTGATTTCTGAAGACGAAAGAAAGTCAAACACATCTGGGATGGTATGAAGGTGAATAAATTATGAGAGAATTTTAATATTTGGGTGAACTATCCCTTTAATGTAAATTAAAGTCTATAACTGTAATCTGATTATAAGAAATTGAAATGCTATGCTAAATTTAGACAAAAAAAGCTACTGGATATTGGATTACTAGTCATGACATATAGAATGGTGCATTATCTTTTCTTGAATGGTTCATTATCTGATTTTCCAGGAGCCTGTATACAAAAGCCCATTTTCCACTGTATATCAGCATGTGTGCACATACCGAGACGTACGCTATGAGACTGTGCGCTTGCCCGACTGCCCTCCAGGGGTGGACCCTCACATCACCTACCCGGTGGCTCTCAGCTGCGACTGCAGCCTCTGCACCATGGACACCTCCGACTGCACGATCGAAAGCTTGCAGCCTGATTTCTGCATGACTCAGAGAGAGGAATTCTCATCCTACTAATGCTCTTTGATCACATGACTACATGCAATGCTTATTGTTTTAGAGCCACGAGTACACAAACTCTGACAAACTCTCACAATCTTATTTAAAATCATATAAATGTCGGATGACAAATTTAGGTGTGTATCAATAATAATAATAAAAAAAAAGTACAGAGTTCTTAAATTCTTACATTTTCAATGTTTATGCCACAAACAGCCCAGACCAGAACACAATGCAATCTGTAAACACTAATTTAACATAATTGTAAGAAATTAACTTTTTTTAAGGGGTAATATTTGGCCCCTGGAATTGATGTTTTGGGGCATGTTTTTACCTTTAAGCAGTATATCTTAATAGTATGTCATCCATTTTGGACATAAAATTCTCAGAAAAACTGACTTTTAATTATAAAATTAAATTAAAAAAATATTATTATTAATAATAATAATAATGCTCAAAGTATAAAACAATAAACCATGCCAGAATATTATATATAAATACACAGGGTTGGGGAGTAACAGAATACATGTAACGGGATTACATATTTAAAATACAAAATATAAGTAAATGTATTCCACTATAGTTACAATTTAAATAATTGCCAGTTAGAATACAGTTACATTCAAAAAGTATTTTGATTACTGAGATTACTTTGCATTTTATTGTCATTTGTTTCATTTAATATTTAGTCCTTTCAGATGGAAAACATTTCTACATATAAATTAAGTGATCCAAAGTGCATTTGAACAGCGGTAAAACACTTTCTTATGACGTGTTACATTCATACGAGCAGACAGAGAAGTACGTTTGAAATAAGTTTGGAGCAGAAGAAATAGAAATAAATCTTGTGTAAATTGTCAGCTTTATGCTAAGCTAAAATTTTATTTCTAGCCATTTTACATGCACATGTTACCAGACATGATCATATTTTATTATCAAGAAAATTCACGCTAGATTTTTTCAAGTAAGATCTTTGATATTAGGGCAAAAATTATATTCTTGATGATAATTTTTGTATTATTTTCCTGTAAAAATATATATAAAAATATTTAAAACAATATCAATTTGATTAATCTTGTTTTAGAAACAACACTGCATAATAATTTAGTTTTATCGACAAAACAAGTGAATAACCTACCAGTGCTGAAGAAGTAATCCAAAGTATTTAGAATACGTTACTGACCTTGAGTAATCTAACGTTACAAATTATATTTTACAGCATGTATTCTGTAATCTGAGGTGGAATACATTTCAAAAGTAACCCCCTAACCCTATATATATGCATATATATATATATATATATATATATATATATATATATATATAAATAATTTCATGGTTTGATAATTCAGCTCTCAACTGTCTACCAGCACAGTATATTTGGATGTGGTCATTGTTTTAAGTTTTGGATATTGGTAATTTACAGTAGCTGTACATTCAACAACACTGGTCTGTTGCCAGGGGCAGATTTAGTGATTTGGGGCCCTCTTCATTGTTTTTATTTCTGTATTATTATTACTTACTGTGGTATGCCATGAACAACATTGGTAGATCATTTAATTAAATTTGCTTCAATGACAATCTTTAATTTCTTTAAATGCCATAAACTTTGCAAGCTTTGGCAAATCTATTAAAAACATTTTAGACTAGTTCTTTCTCAGAGGTGCTCTCTGTAGCAACCTGGTAAATGTTAAACAAACTTTGTTACCAGATGAATCTGTCTCTATCTCACAAGAGTTGCCTATAGCAGTCAGCCAATCAGAATGGATTTTCTGCCAACTTTTACGGGAGATCATAATAAATAAGCAATCATATTTTAATTAAACCCGATCCATTACAAATTTGGATAAAGTTACAAGTTTTATAACTATTAATATTCATGTTAAGATAAATGATTGCAATTTCTAAAACGCCAACACAGCACAGAATATGTAGGGCTAGTTTCATAGATGTAAAGAAATGGGGTAGATGCGTGTGCCAGTAGAAGTTGGAGCACTGGTATTTGTGTATTCCAATGCGTGTGACCTCCGGATGTCTCTTGGGCCGCACTCTGTGGCTGGGTCCCTGAAAGCTGTCCCCTTTTCCCACTTTATGGGCAGGCCTGCTGAAAATAACAGCAATATTAATAATATTGGTGTTATAACAGCGATATTTCAAGTTTCAGCACGTTTTTGTATTAATAATTATAAAAATATATAAATTGTATTTTTAGGAGGCCCTCAGCCTTTAGGGTCCCTAGGCAGGTGCTAAGACTGCTCCTCTCTATTGCTACACTGTATAAAAAAATCTGTCACATTTACGGTAAAATACCGGCAGCTGTGGTTGTCAGAAATTTACCGTAAAAAATACGGTGATGTTCAGACTTTACGAGATATAATGTTGATGCCTGTATATTTTACATTTCACTACCCCATACTAATGTTGCATTCCATTCAAGTCAGATGTGGGATATTCCTACTTGATATCTCTGATCTCTGACCATAAAAGCATTCCACTGCAAGTTACCCGGAAGATGAAGTGTAAAGAAACAAAACTGAAGTGCTCCTGTTAGCTTAGCAGGTGTTCGACTGTCACCAGATGCGTCTCCTAGCAACCCAACTGATAAACAATGCTGCAACACTAGCATTTGTGCTGCAGGTGTACGATTATCAAAAGAGAGTATAATGTACCATGTTTTATGCACCTGTTTCTGCATGTGTTTGTTAATGCCTTATATCATGTAATGTAGGAGCTTTGACTCATTTATCGAGGTTAATTAATAAAAGTGAATGTTTATCATGTACTTTGTAAATCTCCCTGGGTGCCGACATGTTTATGTGACATCATGCACCTGCATCTCGGCTATATCGGAGTTGTACATTTCTGCATGAGTTTCCCAGTTGGAATTCCGACTTCAAGTGGCTTTCCATTGCACTTTAACTAGTAGGAAGTTGGAAAATCCGACTTTCTGAGTTTAATAGAATGTAGCATATACTCTACTACACTAGGGCAAGTTGGGGTAAGATGCCCCGCTTAAGAACAATGTTCCTTTACTTATAAAATGTAACATATATAGATAAACTTTTAGCATTTACAGGATGATGATGATGCATCATCCAACATATTATCAAAGGAAATAATTAAAAACATTTGCTAATTTTGTTGTTATAGCACAAAGCACCTGCTCCTGATGCTCATAAGACTCTCCCTCGCTCTCTGACCTCGATCCTGGTGGTTGTGCCTCATCTTGAATGGAAAATTGTGACTTTTCACTTGTTGTATAGAATACAATTGTTAGTGGTGCTTGCTTAAGCAAAACATCACTATTATTATCTAAATTCTTCTTCTTCTTCCATACAAAATTTGGGCATCTAACTCGTCCCGCACCATTTGTTAAAGGGGAGATTTAGAGTCAAAAAGGACTTAAGTATTGATCTGTTTCTCACCCACACCTAACATATCACCTCTCAAGATATGGATTTAACCACTGGAGTTATATGGGTTACGTTTGATCCTTTATGTGATTTTTGGAGCATCAAAAGGTCTGATCACCATTCACTTGCATTGTAAGGACCTACAGAGCTGAGATACTTTTCTACAGCAAGAAAGAAAAAGAAAGTCATACACATCATGCATGAGGGTGAGTAAATGATGAGAGAATAAACATTTTTGGGTGAACTGTCACTTTAATGTTTAATGTGCCTTACTGAATGTGATTTGTTGCGTTAGAAAAAGAGGGATGAGTCAAAATAATTTTCTTTGGCAATCAACATTATACCAAAAACACGTCTATAGTGTTTAACTTGTATTAAACCCGAAACATTCCCTGTAAGAATAAACATCTATACATTTATATTTGGCTTCTAAGCAGGTTTCAGTGGTAATGCCTACTTTCAATTCATTCTCAAATGTTGTATCAATATATCGGCTCTGTGCATTAGGATATTTAGTGTAAATGCAGCCTGATAGAACTGCCACCAGGGCTGGACTGGTAATCTGCTATACTGGGCATTTTTCTGGTGGGCCGGCGCACTTTGGGGCCGATTATGGGAGGACTGGCCATCGAGAGAACAGAGCGGGCTGGTGGGTCGGCCGCGAAACGGCCCGAATGGGCCACGATAAGCTAAAATGAGCCGCAGCGTTATGCAGAATGGACCACAAAACGATATGCAGAAAAGGCCCCTAACACTGCCCCCCACCAGAAGTAATCCAAAGTATTTAGAATACGTTACTGACCTTGAGGAATTTAACTGAAAACGTTACAAACTACATTTTACAGCATGTATTCTGCTAGAGTTTACGCTGCGTCAGAAAACGCTGCAAATGCATTGTTCTCATTGCGGATGGTGCCTAGGAAGGATGGAGAGGGAAAACACAAGTGTTTGCATTAGTGATGCTATGCCATGCAACTAAAAGTTGAGAACATTTAAAAAATGTGCTGCAACGCACTCTGATGTAGGCATCCGTTGACCAATGGGAATCTCGGAGAGGTGGGACTAGTTGCACAACTAGTGGCCAAAAACTCATGAATGCTGTGTATTCATTCCCTATACTCTATTATCTTTTTCTGTCAGGCTAGTACAGATAGATAGTAATTGTGGAGAGAGCCTGGAGAAGAGTTTACTGATACATTGTCAAAAAGATTTATTTGAAATATAAGCCATCTACATCCATGACCGCCACTTCCCTGTGTCATACACACCTTCCAAACGGACCATTTGCACTACCACGCAATGTGAATGTTGTACAAAGTAACATTTATTTTTAACAACACCATCAAAGTGAATATCAGGCACAACTGCACTGCTATAACATGGGCCGCCATCTTGATTGTTTCGGGTAGAATGGATCACATGACTGTATCACATGACAACAAATACATCATCGTTTTCAGATATATCCGTTTTCAAAGTCCACACTACAATGCAAAGATGGCATTTTCAAATGTATCCACTTGGGAGAGCGTTTTAAAAAAATCTAAATTATAGATTTTATAGTCAAAAGTAGCATCTTAAGTGTAAAAAGTAGAGAAAAAAAATTTGTTTTCAAACTAATGTATTAGAGTGGATGTAGCCTAAAGTGGTGGATGGACTCATGGACGTTGAATCCATGCAGGTTTTTGTCATTAATATGACAGTGGATGTGCTAGCCAAAGCGACTACAGTCTGAACAGAAAATAAAAAATAATCAGATCTGGCTAGATATAACTTGCAATTTGAACAGTCACTCTAAAAAATCGGATTTAAGAAAAAATATATATTTCTCCTGCACTGTGAACAAAGCCATTGTTTCTCACCAACCTCAGGCCTGTCTCCAGTCCCAGGGTCTCTGCGTCTCCCATCAGTCTCAGTGGCTGCCAGAATCAGCACCAGTGCCTCTCACCAACCCCCGTGCCAGCCAGTATCTGTCTTCAGCCTGATACCAGTGTTTCTCACCAACCCCACATCCCTAAAATATCAATCTTCATCCTCAGTGCTAGCCAGTGTGTCTCACCAGCCCCAGTGCATGTGTCAGTCTCTCATCTGTCTCTCACCAGCCTCAGAGCCTACCAGCATCTGTCTTCTGCCCCATTTTCTGCCATACCCCTATTCCACTGAATAATTTAATGCTGCATATTTCATCACACAGTTTTTGATGCAACGATCAGAAGTTCTTCTGACAAAAAAGATTCATAGCAACCAATTCATGCATATTGGAAAATAACATAATTTGATTTCAAATAGGATGGGAAAATAACAAAGCTGGAATTGACTAGTCTTATGAGTTCTGGGACCATATTTTATCATCCATAGTTATTTTTTTTTAACTTAACTCCAGTTTGCATATTTCTGGAGAACCCTGCAATGCTATCAGATAGCTTTCTGACCTCTGGCCGGCCCCAGTGCCAGCCAGAATCTTTCCTTAGCCCCAATGCCTGCCTGTGTCTCCCACCATCCTAGTGCCAGCCAGTGTATCTTCAGCCCCATTGTCTGTGTGACTCTCATAGGCCCTGTACCCAATACAATCTCTCACCATCTTAAAGGGATAGTTCACCCAAAAATGAAAATTATCTCATCATTTACTTACCTATATTCCATCCCAGATGTGTATGACATTCTTTCATCTTCATCAACTCAAAGCAAGATTTGTAGAAGAATCTCTCAGCTCTTTTGGCACATACAGTGCAAGTGAATGGGTGCCAACATTTTGAAGCTCCAAAAATCATGTAAGTCAGTATAAAAGTAACTATGACTCCAGTGGTTTAATCAATGTCTATAGAAGTGATATGCATGGTGGGGGTGAGAACCAGATCACTTTCACATTCTTCTTCTCCTGTTTTTGTTGATTCACATTCTTCATGCATACTGGACTTGGAGAACAATTTATAGATAAAAAGGACTTAAATATTGAACTGTTTCTCACTCACACCTTTCATATTACTTCTGAAGAGATGGATTTACTACTGCATTACTTTTATGTTGCCTTTATGTGCTTTTTGGAGTGTCAAAATGTTGGCACTCATTCACTTGCATTGTACTGACCTACTGAGCTGAAATACTCTTCTAAAAACCTTGATTTGTGTTCAACAGAAGAAAGAAAGTCACACATCTGGGATGACATGAGGGTGGGTAAATAATGAGAGAATTTTCATTTTGGGGTGAACTATCCCTTTAAGACACCAGTGTCAACTAGTGTCTCCCACTTGTCCCAGTGTCTGATTTAAAAAGAAAATGAGAGAGAGAGAGAGAGAGAGAGAGAGAGAGAGAGAGAGAGAGAGAGAGAGAGAGAGAGAGAGAGAGAGTAGAGGTTATGTAATGTTATACTGTGCAATGCTGTGTTTTGTTTTGCTATGTCAGGTCATGACATGTCAAATAATTGCTACACCCCTGGAGCAATACAAATAAATTCAAATTTAATTGTACAAATCATTTTGATATTGTGGATAGTCTCTTATTCATACTTAATTTCAGATGTGGTATTTCACACAATGAAAATTACAGAGTACAGAACAAAGGAAATTCAAATGAAAGGATTTGTCTCAGTAGCATAATAAAGCTGGACTATGGCAATAATGTTTTCTGGACAGAAGATGGCAGCAAAGCTCAATATTAAGATTCTAAATCCAAAACTACCTGTGCCCTTTCAAACAAATTAAATAGCTTTTAATTAATAGTGGCTGGTCCTCGATGGATATATTACTATGCTGGACTGGTAATCTGGCATACCGGGCATTTTGGTAAATATGTTCATTTCATTAAGATGGCATGATGAAGATGGGTTGAACAGTTTGTAACAAACTAAAGGAAGGTTGACTTGAAATGACAGCCTAGTTTTCAGAATAATTTTGGTTTGTCGCCTTCTCATGACTCAAACAAGCATATTGTTTACAACAGTTTTTTATGCCAAAGCATGTTTTTCTTTCAAATCAGTTGTTTAAAAACTGCTATTTTTGAAGTCAGGCAGACATGTAAAACTTTCTAAACAAGCATGATACAGTGTTGTACATACAGCGGGCTGCAAAAGTTTAAGATTTTCAAAGTAAAAAATGCTTCTGCTTTGCATTTGTCTAATTCATACCCCCCATTAAAAAATATAAGATCAGTAACAATGTTAATGATGAAAAATTAAAGGACAGTTGTCAAACAAGTTTGAGACGGCATAAGGGTGAGTAAATGATGAGAGAATTATCCTTTTCAATTAAAATTTTCAGCACTTAAATTGTTATAATTTGTAATGAAAAAAAAAAAAAAAGATTTAGACAAATGCAAAGCAGAGGCATTTTTACTTAAATCTTACACATTTGGAGCCTGTTTTATGTACAACTAAATATCATGCTTGTTTAGAATGTTTGACATGTCTGCCTGACTTCAAAAATTAGTTTAAAATGCTTAACATTTCTATTATTATTTCTAGGTTAAAATGAAAATTCCAGATTTTTTATGTGGTCTCAGACATTTAAACCCTCAGTATGAGAATAGTAGGAAATAAGACATTGTGTTCCACTTCTGTCACACGTTGTGTCGAATTAAGTGACACAAGAGGTCTTCCTGGGACGCCAAACGTACCTCTGAACCTGAGAAAAGGCCAATGTCAAGTTGGCAGACAAAATTTGCATGCCCCACCCCGGACATATGGGTATAAAGAGAAGCAGGGCAGCGAGTGCCAGTCAGAATTTTTCTTCAGAGCCGAACAGTTGTGGAACAGCAACCCTGTGGCGGACCAACGACTGGCTGACGACCTTAATGTGTTTTATTGCAGATTTGAAAGGCCCAATTTCACACCCCACATGCACTCGGACCTTCATTTCACCCAACCATTAACACCTCCTGCAACCCCCCTCCTACCCCCTCCTGCTACACTACCTGCACTCAAGATCTGTGAGGACGATGTGTGCCGTGTCTTTCGGAAGCAAAGGTCAAGGAAGGCTCCAGGCCCAGATGGCATCTCACCAGCGTGCCTTCGTTCCTGTGCTAACCAACTGGCCCCCATCTTCACTCAGATCTTCAGTAGATTACTGGAGCAGTGTGAAGTCCCATGCTGCTTCAAACGCTCCGTTATTATCCCCGTCCCTAAGAAACCTAAAATCACAGGACTTAATGACTACAGACCTGTCGCCCTGACATCTGTGGTCATTAAGTCATTTGAGAGACTGGTGTTGGCCCACCTGAAGGACATCACTGGACCCTTTCTGGACCCCCTTCAATTTGCTTATCGAGCAAACAGGTCTGTGGATGATGCAGTCAACATGGGTTTACATCATGTCCTGCAACATCTGGACAGACCGGGGACATACGTAAGGATCCTTTTTGTGGACTTCAGCTCGGCTTTCAACACAATCATACCAGATGTACTCCGGACTAAGTTAAACCAACTCCCTGTTCCCACCTCTACCTGTCAGTGGATTACCAGCTTTCTGACAGACAGGCAGCAGCTTGTGAGGCAGGGAAAATTAACTTCCACCACCTGTACCATCAGCACTGGTGCCCCCCAGGGATGTGTGCTCTCCCCACTACTCTTCTCCCTGTACACCAATGACTGCACCACCAAGGACCCCTCTGTCAAGCTCCTGAAGTTTTCAGATGACACCACTGTCATCGGCCTCATCCGAGATGATGATGAGTCTGCATATAGAAAGGAGGTTGAACGGCTGGCTTTCTGGTGCAGTCAAAACAACCTGGAGCTGAACACGCTCAAAACGGTGGAGTTGATTGTGGACTTTAGGAGGAACACCCCATCATTGTCCCCCCTCACCATTCTAAACAGCACTGTGGCAGCAGTGGAGTCATTCAGGTTCCTGGGCACTACCATCTCACAGGACCTGAAGTGGGAAATACACATCGACTCCATTGTGAAAAAGGCCCAGCAGAGGTTGTACTTCCTTTGCCAGCTGAGGAAGTTCAACCTGCCAACAGTGCTGCTGAAACAGTTCTACTCAGCAGTCACTAAGTCTGTCCTCTGCAATTCAATAACTGTCTGGTTTGGTGCAGCTACGAAATCAGACATCAGAAGACTACAAAGGACAGTTCGGACTGCTGAGAGGATTATTGGTTGCCCCCTGCTCCCCCTTCAAGAACTATACACTTCCAGAGTGAGGAAAAAGGCTGGTAAAATCACTCTGGACACCACTCACCCTGCCCACTACCTTTTTGAACTGTTGCCTTCTGGCCGGCGCTTCAGAGCTCTGAACACCAGAACCGTCAGACACAGGAACAGTTTTTTCCCTCAGGCCATCCACCTAATGAACAATTCAATTGCCCCATTGAGCAATAATGATGTGCAATACACAATTTAATTTTAAACTGTTTATTGAACACTTCATTACTTACATTGCTCTGTACGTAATATACTGTTTTTTGATCTTTATATACAGATTGTATTCGATTTGCACTACATGTGTGTATGTGGGTATGTATGAAGGTGAGTGTATGTACATATATGTATAATTATTTATTTTGTGTTCTTTTTTGTTTTTAATTACCTATGTCTTGCTGCTGTTTTTGGTATTGTTTGTATTGTTGTAGGCTCCTGTCACAAAGACAAATTCCTTGTATGTGTAAGCATACTTGGCAATAAAGCTGATTCTGATTCTGAAGTTCACCACTGTTTCACTCACCTCTGTCAGCGAGAAGCATTGCTGTTGGATCTACGGTGCGTTTCCAGCTGGCGTTCTCTCTCTCTGCACGCTGTGCAGTCTACGCACCTGGGCGCTTCGACAGTGCTTTTCACTGTTAAAAGAGTGTTTTCCTCCTAAAAGAGTTTTGATTATCTAAAAGAGTTTGAGTTTTCCACTCACAAAAGAGCAATACACAGCGGCGTTGAACGTCCTTTTCAGGACCGTCTTTTTCAAGATGCCTTTCCACCCCTGTGTTGTTCCTGGATGTGGTCGATTTCTCTCCAAGACCAACGGCCACAGACGATGCCTCGTGTGGGCGGATGCGCAGATAGCCGACATGCTTGCCCGGGCTGCTGTGAGCGTGGGCTTGGACTGGACAGTCCACGGGTACACGGAAGTCCCTCAGGTGTATAGGGCGGTTGCGATCCACCTGTGTCCTTAGAACGCCGCCATCTGACGGGACCGCCAGTACTCCCCTCCAGAGCCTGTAGGATGACGTCATCATTGAACTCCAAAGCCTACAGCGCCACCGGACAGGCCGCCTCCGCCCTACATGCCATGGCTCTCCTGCAGGTCCATCAAGCCAAGGCACTTAAAGATCTACACCTGGGTAGTCCCAACCCCGGCATGCAGCAGGAACTGCGGTCTGCCACTGACCTCGCTCTCAGAGCCACGAAAGTCACAGCGCAGGCACATCGGGCGGGCGATGGCCACCCTCATGGTCCAGGAGCGTCACCTCTGGCTGAACATGGTCGAGATGCGCGACGTTGACAAGTCACGATTTCTCAATGCCCCCGTTTCCCAGCGACACCGTCGATGACTTCGCCCAGCAGTTCTCGGCGGTGAAGAAGCAGACAGAGGCGATTTCTCATGCCGCAACACCGCCCAGCCCGCGCGCCCCGCCTGCTTGCCAACAGGCAGTTCCGCCTCAACTTGGGCCCAGCTCTCAGCCCCAGCACAGAGCACATCGCAGGTGGCGTACGCCAGAGCTCCCTCCACCAGACAACTTTACGCCCTAAAGTGGCGCTTGTTCGCGAATTGGTGTTTTTCGTGAGCCGAAGACCCGCAGAGGTGCGCAGTTCGGTCAGTGCTTTCATTCCTGCAGGAGAGGCTGGAGGGGAGGCTGTCCCCCTCCACCTTGAAGGTATCTATTTGGACCGCACGCAGAGCTTTAGATGTTCTGAGCAGCTCTTTGTCTACTTCGGTGGATTGCAGAAAGGGAACGCCGTCTTCAAACAGAGGTTAGCTCACTGGGTCGTTGATGCTATTTCTTTAGCTGATCACACCCAGGCCGTGCCCGCCCCCTTGCGGGATTGGGCACACTCTACGAGAAGTGTGGCATCCTCGAGGACACAGGCCCATGGCACCTCCTTAGCAGAAATCTGCAGAGCAGCGGGCTGGGCAACACCCAATACCTTTGCCAGATTTTACAATCTCAGGGTTGAGTCGGTCTCGTCCCGGGTTTTGTGAGGTCCGAGCCGGTAGAACTCGGTAACGCGGCACAACCGACCAGGTGTTCTGCTTGCACACAGTGCCCTTCACCAAACTGATCCAGTGCGCCTTCTATCCCAGGTTAGCCACTAAGAGTCGCTCCCTGGATGTTCTCCTCCCTAGCCTTCTGGTCTGCAAATTCAGTGGAGAAATTTGCATCCAGACCCACTATGAGTCACAGGTGCTCTGTACTGGGGTCGGGCTCCACGGGCTTAGTTCCCTTTTCAGGCAAACTCCCAGTGATGTATTTCCCGTGGTACGGTCCCCCTGTTGGCGGACCCGCGTTTCCCTTGGGCAGCCCCGCTGCCCCGGTCGCCGTGCTTGTAGAGTCCCCTCTCATTAGGCTGGACATACCACTGTGCCATTTCCCACGAATGGCTTCACAACCCTCTTGGTGTATTGCCACATTTTACCTACCCCTAGACTGGGCAGGATGTGGCCTTGGCAGGGTCTTTTCCCCCTGAAAGAATATGACCGGGAAAGACCGCTTTCCCCGACGCATTTCACAGCGTTAAGATCCCTGAGTTTCTGAATTGGAAGGAGCCATAAACTATCAATGTGGCGAAGGAGAGTATGGTTTTTACAGTAAGAACACGCAAGTATGTGAACACAAACGCTTCTAGCTATGTAAGCTCTGTTTCATTTTTCATTGCATTCTGAATTCTGAAAAAAAAGTGCAATTCATAATGCAACAGAAGTGTGCATTGCATTTTAAGTGTTGTTGCAAGGTGTTCTATATTTTGCATTATTGTAAACTCTTTTCTTCTACGGTCACTTTTCTCTTTCAGGTCAACTACTGCCAGAGCAACAGTTTGAAGACAATCATGCATATTTATATCTAGCTACCTGAATAATAACATTTCGAATGTCCTCTTGAGTGCTAAAATTTGTTACCACCACACCAACACAAGAACACATGTCAAGGTGCTGTAAGATATTTTTTTATAGAATGGTATGCATAACATTTTTCTACTCCCTGAAAGATATTACTGAAATAAGTATACTGAGATATCTCACTGGTCTCTGTGACAGCACCCAGCCACTTCAAGTCCTATGTGAGAGACATAGTGAGAGAGAAGGCCGCGGCTGCCGGGCTTGCTCCCATGCTAGTCATGTAGCTCCTGTTTCCCCCCTCAGGGGTGCGGGGAACCTAAGGTCTGTATGTGACATCTCTTTGGGGGCATTGGGAGGGCTACGTGCGGCCGACACAGTTGCCTCTAGCACGCAGTAGCCTGCTTGCACCTATGCTCGACAGTTCACGTAACACAGTCAGTGCATGGCGTTTTTATATGGGACCCTTTGTGTCACTTCATTCGACACAATGTAGAGTGAGTGACAGAAGGGGAACGTCATGGTTACTTTTGTAACCTCCGTTCCCCGAGGTAAGGAATGAGACGCTGTGTTCCTCCTGCCACAGCACTAGACCTACCACTTTAAATGGCCGTACCTTATTTTTGGCTCCTCAGTGCAAAATCCTGACTGGCACTCGCTGACCTGCTTCCCTTTATACCCGTATGTCCGGGGCGGGGCATGCAAATTCTGTCTGCCAACTTGACATTGGCCTTTTCTCAGGTTCAGAGGAACGTTTGGCGTCCCAGGAAGACCCCTTGTGTCACTTCATTCGACACAACGTCTCGTTCCTTCCCTCGGGGAACAGAGGTTACAACAGTAACCATGATGTTTGCATCTAACATTGTTGTGAATCTGACCCTCATTGTAAAACTTTTATATCTAGGCCCATATCTAATCTGTGCCAGCGGAAATACAGATTTACATAGAATGGGAATGCCCATTGTTCATAAAGTTCTACAAATCCCCCAGACATTGCATGTTTGTTTGTTTTTGTTGAACTACCAATAAAAGAGTTAATCTCTTAAGTCTATTTAACACATTTGACCACATTTAAATCCATTCCATGTCAAGGCAGAAAATAAAAAAGTCAGTAGATTCTTCCTGGGCCTAGTTCTAGTCTACCACCGCACTGACATTGCATTTACCACACAATAATTACAACTGTGGTGTCCCATTTACTCTTTACAAATGAGCCTATAATTAATCATTTTGGGAACATGAGCGAAATTAGAGTAATACTATAACCAATACTTTCTGTATTATACTCTGATCATTACTCAAGGGCCGAGAGATATCATTATGTCTTTTCTTTCTGTTATTTTCAGGGAAAGCATTACTTCCAGCAGATTATTTTTGTATTCCCAAAACATGTCCATATGAAACAATATCCTTTGAGACAATACAACTTTGAATTTCTCTGATGTGCTAACATTTACTTCGGTATCCACATACAAGCCAACTGGAAAAAACAAACAAACAAACAAAACAAAACAAAAAAACTTCAAGATTTAAATAAATATTTTATTCAAATATAACAAACAAAATATATAATTTAATCACACTCATTTAATTACAACCTTGGATGGCATGAGGGTGAGTAAATGGTGGGAGAATTTTCATTTGTGGGTGAACTAACCCTTTAAGATCAATGATTCAAAATACCATTGGTTCTTCCATGTCATGCGACTGATCACAAAACAGCAATAACGCAATCACAAATTATGAAATTTGAGAGCTATGGGTTATATGGACTACTTTTATGATACTTATCCTAAAAGCACAGAAATTCAGCATACCATCTTGCTTTGTGATGAAAAAAGTACATTTTTAGATTAACTATTTCTCTGTTTAAGATTCACTTGAACTGTTAAGCATAAAATCAGTTATGGGTGCATTACTTACCTTTGAGAGAGACCTTTTTTTAAGTATCTCCTAGTACGTGGGACTTCCTTTGCACTCGGCTTTAAATTGGAGGCTATTCCTAGCACTGTAGGTAAAGACAGTGGATGAATTCATCTGTAGAAAGAGTGTGGGTGAAAGCGAGCTAATCTGAGGTGAGTAGGTGTCTGAGTTGGAAGAGGAATGTTCAGGAACTAACGCTTCAAGCGTGCGTGAATATTTTTAGATTTCACATTCATGGGTTTTCAAATGGGACTATCTGCATGGCAGAATTTGCCATTAGGACAGTGCATACTGTAACTGCATGGTCTATATATACATTTCCATAGCCTTTACAAACCAAAGACAAATCCATTGATTACAGTTCATTAAAAATGTCTACATATGGAATTTGTCATTTGCATCTGAACATGGATTATGAATAATTATATTAAAAAAGCCAGAAAAATACTTTTTGCAATTATGCAAATGCAGATAATTTGCATAATTGCTTAATTAATACATTTTAAGCACACAGTCCCTTTGAATGTACTGTGCTTAAAGGTGCTGTAAGTGATTTTAGCCTTTTTGAAACTTTCACTAGTTTCAGCCGATGATTTAGCCAAGTCCTGATATTTCCAAAACCTCACCCTGCAAAGACACCATGGTGCAGTTACTGACAAGAGCAGAAGATCAGAAGTGTGTCTTCAGACAGCTGTCAAACAAAACAGTAGCAAAATAGCGACCTCAACTGACAACTGTTATGAATCTGAATATTGCAAAAAGCCTTAATGGTCCGCTTTAACTACAACACTATGAGAATGCGAAAATTATTCACAGACAGGTGTCAAAACACGCAGGTCGCGGTCACAATTTCCTTTGTTATTACACAGCCTAGTGCTGTCACAGAGACCAGTGAGATATCTCAGTATACTTAATTCAGTAATATCTTTCAAGGAGTAGAAAAATGTTATGCATACCATTCTATAAAAAAAAATCTCTTACAGCACCTTGACATGTGTTCTTGTGTTGGTGTGGTGGTAACAAATTTTAGCACTCAAGAGGACATTTGAAATGTTATTATTCAGGTAGCTAGATATAAATATGCATGATTGTCTTCAAACTGTTGCTCTGGCATGAGAGTAGTTGACCTGAAAGAGAAAAGTGACCGTAGAAGAAAAGAGTTTACAATAATGCAAAATATAGAACACCTTGCAACAACACTTAAAATGTAATGCACACTTCTGTTGCATTACGAATTGCACTTTTTTTTTCAGAATTCAGAATGCAATGAAAAATTAAACAGAGCTTACATAGCTAGAAGCGTTTGTGTTCACATACTTGCGTGTTCTTACTGTAAAAACCATACTCTCCTTCGCCACATTGATAGTTTATGGCTCCTTCCAATTCAGAAACTCAGGGATTAATATTATCTCAGAGTTTCCCCAGTGATAATTACGACATAATGGGGCATTCATGTGCAACTTCCGAGAAGGAGAACTTGAAATGAAGACAATTCCCATAGCACATGAACTCCGAAGGCAGCATTAGATACACAGGTTCTGGTCCCATGGAAACCAGGAAGTCATTGCATTCACATAATCAGTGATCGGTGGTTGAATTTTCCCTCTGAGATTATATCTTTGTTGGGTGGGGTTTAGGTTAGAACATATGGCTAATAAAATATGCATTCCTGTTGACTATATTACATAATTTATAACTAAAAATGCTTTGCAACTTGTCTTTGGTGCCTCTCTGTGGACATTTAATTAGTAAACTGTAGCTCGCACATGCCTATAAGTTCAACAACACTTTCAGCTTCACCACTGAAGGTTCAAATTTCGTCAAGCACAGACCAATTTCAGCTGAAGAACTTCTGACCTGTCACCGAATTGAAATTGAAATCATTCTGGACTGCATTTCCCAAAAGCATCGCAAGCATAAGTTGATCATAGAAGCTATTGGCGACAATGGTTTCTACAATCTACTTAAGCTTACGATGCTTTTGGGAAAACAGCCTTGAACGGATTACATATCCTCAGTTTTGTAGATTCTTCAGTACTCCAAATTTCCTTTTTGCAGAGATGTGTTACTAACCCAGTATTTTTCAAGGTATTCCAACCAGTTGGAAAAACAGGTTGAAATGCTGGTGGTAGGCAACACCAGGTTAAGGAGTGCCTGCTGATTAAAGATCTATAGATCTATAGACCCTATAAACTCTTTGTCGGTTTAAGGAAGAGATGTCGTTGATCCTTGAACATTTATTGCTAGTGTTCAAACTCATTCAAAACAACAGCAGGAGGCACTTCATTCATAGTGACTTTAACACGTTTAACTTTATTAACGTTAGCACGATAGTCAAACAATTTTATTATTAAAATGTGGACCATGTTGTTCGGTGTCTGGATGCTTTCTGGATGCCTGGAATTAATAGAAGTTAAAGTGCTTAGATCTCCAAAAAAAGCAAACAAAATTGGATTGAACTGCAGCAGTGAAGCAAAAAGGCTAGATAACTACAGTACTAACTAGAGCCCGACCGATATGGGATTTTTGAGACCGATACGATACCGATTTTAGAGGGGGAAATTCGCCAATTACTGATATGGTGGCTGGTATAGTTCATTTTTGAGCTGGAATGAAAACAGACCTTTTCTATGTGGATTGTCCACTGATTTTGCACCGAAATGACTATGTAAATGCACTCAGAAGGCTGCTTTCTTAAAGTTTTTATCAAAGAATATTTGACATTATTATTACACATTATCAACATATTCTAGAAATGAAAACTGAGAATAATAAATACAATAAATAGCTTAATAAACAACAGTAATGTATGTTCAGTAACAGTCAGTTGCTGACCATTAAAATAAAGAATAAATAAAAATACAATAAATAGCTTAACAAACATCAGTACTGTTTAGTATCAGTCAATGCTGACTATTTTAATACTGCCAGTCAATTAGGTTGTAAAACAAGAAGCATTTACACCTGCCAAGACAAAGAGATAAACAGTGGCAGTGGTGTTACACCGCATTCTGCTATACAAGTTCAGGGGAAACTTTCAACGGTGGGAAACCAGACTTTTAAATATTACTTGTATTTTGTATATGCAACGACTGAAATTGTTCGATTGAAAGGGGTACCAAACTGTGAATCCGTAACAAAACAGTTTGGTGAATACATGTTTACACATTAGCTTCCACTCAGCTGACAAGGTATGAAAGTAGCTACTTGGTTAGCTAGTTAGCTATAAGCTCTTTGTCACGGACAGTAAAAGACGGAAGTTGCTTATTTACTTTCCAACATTGCGTCTCACCAACTAGGTAACAATGCAGCATGAAATTAACACTCAACAGACACAATCCACCACTGCACCATTGTCTGCTGAGCTGCAAATAGATGCTTTGATGTTTACCTATCAATCTGCCACATTACTGACTGCACAGACAAACTATAGCTGGCTAACACAGCAAACAGATGTGATAAACATGAGTGACATGGTTGTCAGGGACAGGGTTAATGTTATATTAGTTATATTGAAAATTATGGGGTCATTGTAAAATACACACTGTAAAGTTAATAAACAAAGTATTTAGCAACTTACCGAGAAGATACCGCTTAACTCTGCACCGCTTAACTCCGCCCTGTCTGCAGAGCCACCATCCGCTCACCTCTGTAAAAGTGTCTGAGCTGGAGCGTGCTCTGCTGGACAAACTATGACACCAGTTCAAGCATTGTTTTCTGCATTATATGTTCTGAATTTTTTTTTCATATCAGCACCTATTGGTAAACATATACGCCAATACGATATATCAGTGAAAGGCTAATAATATCGGCCGACGGAGCACACACAAAATATATGCCAACTAAATGTACACTTTTTCTACTCTCACTAATGGGCTTCATGAAGGATGGGTGTGCTGCCTTCACCTGCTACAACAGCTTATGACTATTAAGAGAAAAAACGGCAAGCCTCAGCTTTCTGTTCTTGGCTGACAGAAGAGGAACCCGATGTGGTCTTCTACTGTTATAGCCCATCCACCTCAAGGTTCGACATATTGTGCATGTTATTCATCGAACCAGTCTGGTCATTCTCTGTTGACCTCTTTCATCAAAGATCATTTCCATCTGCAGAACTGCCACTCACTGGATGTTAGTGTTAGAGACTCTAGAGACTGTTGTGCGTGAAAATCCCAAGAGATCAGCAGTTACAGAAATACTCAAACCAGCCCATCTGGCCCCAACAATCATGCCATGGTCCAAATCACTGAGATCACATTTTTTCTCCATTCTGATGTTGATGTGAACATTAACTGGATCTCTTGACTGTATCGGCATGATTTTATTCATTACACTGCTGCCACACTATTGGCTTATTAAATAATAACATGAATAAGTGAACAGGTGTACCTAATAAAGTGGTGAGTGTATGTCTCATCTAACCAGGACATTTTGATTAAGCATGTGTGCTGCTCCTGCAAGCTTGCCTTTGGCAGAAATGCATTAACATATATGCACATTATAACGCATTAATACATGCAATGTATGCATTATATAGTGAACAACTTGTGCATTATTGTGCAAGGATAAATGTTCATCTTTGAAAGTAGATGAAGGTAGGCCCATATCTGATCATACAGTAAAATGTAATCCTTCAGTCTCATGGTAAAGTAGCCTATTACCATATCCTCACTGTACCACTGGACTGTATAAAATATAGGGTATTCTTTGTAAAACTTTAGAAGAACAAAACAGAGTCTAGAATACACTACACAAATACTTAAAGACCTATAGGGGTTTTTCGAATTTCATAAACAATAGGGCTGCAAATAATGATTATTTTTATAATTTACTAATCTAACGATTATTTAAATGATTATTTGACTATTCAGCGATTATTGCAAAGATTAATCATTAGCTCTTAACCGACTATTCAGCTTGTGCCCGACTTAAAAGATTGTATTAAATATGCTTACTAACAATATATAGGATAAAATCATCTTTTTAAAACTACCTCTAAATGATATTCCCTGTATTAAAGGGGAAAAAATATTATCTTTAATTCAGTCACAAATTCCTTGTGAAACAATTATGTTGTTATCAAGTGTTTTTGTCTTGTTTTCCATTTAAAATTATATAACAATTCTTAACACAAGATACATTTACTTGAGAAGCAACATATAAAACATTTAGACTTGCTTTAAGGGAATGTATCTTGAATATACTGTAAGTGTATTTTGTATATAAGTGTATGTTTTTATCACACTTCTGCCAGTGCTGTAAAGTCAAAACATACTTATATTCAAGATCTATTCTCTGAAAGCAAGTCTAAATATCGTATATGCTGCTTTTCAGGTAAATGTATCTTGTTTTGAGTATTTTTTTATATTTTAAAATATTTTATATTATATTCAACATTCTCTGATAACGTTTTTTCTTCTGCAGTATAGCTGATAAAGAAAATGTACGTTGTTTTAAAGGAGTTATAGATAGTTATTTTGGAAAACAAGCATAAACAACAACAAATCAAAAACGTATTTTGAAGAATGGGGTGAAGACTACCTCAACTGACTAAAAACAAACTGTCCATAAAAGAGCGGCGTATTGCAGATTTTCTTCCCGATAAGACACACACCGCAACATAAATGTAATGATTCACTATGTCGTGCGCAGTCACGTACAAATCTAGCTGTGGCAAGACGAGCGCGCGAGGGACAGGCGTTCCCGCGCCAGACTGTGCATCAGCCGGGTGCAGATACAATCTCTCCCTGTGTGAGATTGATGAGGCGCTGACCGCTCAGAGAAAGCCAGTTTTCGAGTTTGTACTTAGTAACATGACCTGCTTCCTTATTGTTTTAATAAAAAATGCATTTAAGATATAACAGCAGGTGTTTCCTTTAAAGATGTTCCGACATACAAGTTTTAAGCGGAACGTCAGCTCCAGCTCCGCTTATTACACAACGAGAATGCTTCATAGTTTGTAATTTAGTTTCATTCCCTCATACTTTGCGATCTACATCACTTGAAGCTGTGAAAGTTTAGAGTTCGTCTGGACTGTGAGCTGAATCTTCCTCTTCCTCATTCAGACGCGAGCTGCGGTGCTTCTCTCGCGAGTCATCATTACAGTTTAATGTGATCTCATATGTTAAATGAGATCAAAAGACTATTCGACAACCAACATTTTTGTCGACAATTATTTATTACACTGATGTCAATAACGTCGACTAATCGTTTCAGCCCTAATTAGCAACATGTTCTGAGCTCATTAGCTACACACCACAGCACAAGCACTTTTCAGTCTTTTCAGGGAAGAGCATCACCTGGCTCGGATGCTGACGTCGGGTTCGCTCCAGATTTCGGCTCACACACGCGTCCACTTTCACTCAAGCGCGTTACAGGATTCTTCGTCACTTTCAGAGGGAACAAAACTCGCGCACTGTACATATCGCAACTGTAGTGCAACAAGGGACATTTCGGCAACGCCGGGTATTTTCCAAATGCACACAAAGCGACAGACTGCTGCTGGTGCCAGACTCCAAAGTGTGTCGCGTCTTTAAGGCAACGGTGACTTCCGCTGACTTCCCAGATTTCTGGTTTCATTCAGTCACAATTGGATTGTGTGAAAACCATGAAGATGTCTCCGCCAGACCGGAGGAAATACATGCGTGATCTGACGGTTGAGATCGGCATAAGAGTGCTGCTCTTTGGAGTTTTTGTGTAAGTAAGCATGCATTTGGAAGATATGCTTTATTACATGCAGTATGCATTATGTAGTGAACAACATTACGCGTTAGTGTACATGTTGAGCTTTGAAAATTGATTTCAAGATACCTAACCAGGGCATATGTGTGCTGCTGCTTGGAGATTTTGCAGGCTGTTGCATATGCCAATTGTGCATTATATTATTGTTCATTGTTATATGTATGGTCTACTATAGCTAGCTGAACAACACGTTACTGTGTAACTGTAAATGTTGAGCATTGAAAATTGATTTAAAATGGCTATAATAACCAGAACGGTTTTAAAGATTAAGCTTGTTATTAATGTTTTAGCAATACAATTACTTGGATCTTAAGACTTAATGGATGATTTAACACACTTCTGGTTGAAAGTTTCAAGATGTTAGGAGGCTAGCAAGTGCTTGCTTGAATATTCCTGTATATACATGCATAATAAAGGTATTTTAAACACATTCATAATACCTTATATATAATATAATTTAAAATATATAAGGCAACACACTGTTTTATAAGGCATTATGAATGCTTTATAATGCTTTAAGAATACCTTTATAATGCCTTATATATACAGGTTCAAGTATTGCAAGGAAACTGAGGCTTTTTGAAGGGTGTCAATCTGTCTATAGCATAAGTAAATCCAGCGCTCATCGTGCAAACAGGTTGGTTCTTTAAGTCCATTCATGAATTTTTGAAAGGAAATACACAAGCAACCAAAAACAAGACTATATTTTTCCTGTCTTTTTCACTTGTGTGTGATAATAGCAATATGTGTGTTTGTGGTTTACACAAATTATTTCAATGTGACGTGCTAGACCACACAAGTTTTATAAAGAGCAACCTCAGTGACTGATGTCGAAAATGATTGTTAGTGGTGTTTGGAAAGGTAAGCATTACTACTACTCATACTGAAGGATAGTGATTTGAAATATATATAAAAATTTGCTTGTAATATGTTCCACACTGTTTGCACATGAATGACACCTCAAATCATGTAGCTTGTCAAGACGAGTTTAGCTATTACTTTGCTAAGCAATTGGAAAATTTTCACCTGGAGGATGATAAAAACAGGTGAACCCCCCCACAGACTTACATAGAAGGAGGGACCCAAGCCATATCTAGAGACAAGAATATAATATGTTGCAATTCTATCATCAGGCCAAACGGTTCTGAGCACGGTGAGTAATGGCGCCAGTGGCATTTCCATTAGAACACGATTTGGTACGGTACAATTACAAACTGTTCCCTGCACAACTTTCTCATTACAGTTAGCTAACCGTACTCAGGACAGAAAAACCATGCGGGTGGAACAGCTGTTGTTATGTGCTGATTTACAATTGATTCCTTGTCAGTTATTTTCATTCTAACCTTGATTTTGCAGCACCATAATGGATAAAGAAAAAGTTACCATGACAACAGTAACCATTCACCTGATAATACAATTTTTTTTTACTTGTGCAACTGCATAGCAACACACTGGCAACCACCCAGAACACCCTAGTGTAACGTGGCCAGCTGATAGATAGCTGTGCAATGTGTATAAACCTCACTCTCCTGACCTCAAGAGGTGCTTTAGCGACTGAGGCTAGGGGCTTTAGCCTACTTGTTAGCACACCCACCTCCCATGCCGGAGACACTGGTTCGGGTCCCGTACGGAGCGTGTAGAACAGGAGTGTCACACGAGCAATGCCCTATCGACCACTCTGAAAATTCTAGTAACCAGGACTCTCCTAAGCAACATTCTAAAAACCACTCAGAACACCTTAGCAATTGTATACTGTAGCAACACCATGGCAACAACCCAGAACAATCTATCAACAGCATAGAAACCAATCAGAACACCCTAGCAAAGGCCTAGTGACAACATAGAACATCTTAGCAACATGCTAAAAACACATTTAGAACACGTTAGCAACCGTATAGCAACACCCTGGAAACCACCAAAATAAAAACAATAGAAATATATATATATATATAAAAAAAAAAAAACGCAAAACACCTTAGCAAATGCATAGCAACACCCTAGAAACCATCTAGAACACCCTAGCAACGACCTGACACCACCCTGAACATCCTAGCAACATAATAAAAACACTCAGAATAATAGATGTAAAAAATATATAAATATATTTAGTTAATTACATATGGTGATTAATTAATGGAAATACTCGCAATTAATCACATATATAAGCATTTGCCGAGAAAGGCTTCAAATTAAAATAATTCAATATATAATGATTAAATAATTAGTTATATTTAAAGAATTCTACATATAATATATATTATTAATATAATAATTCAGATTAAAATCCGAGGCGGCAGCACACCCCCGGTCAACAACTTTGGAGGCGTTCTCATTTAGAATCACCACCACCAATTGGTTCTGTCCAGCTGTGCGTTGCCTATGAAGCTGAAATTTAGCTTACTGCCCCCTGCTGAAAACAGGTGTTACTTTAAGCTTGAATTGCCATGGTAGGAATTTTCCTGATTATGGACGGTCTGGGAACATGATTTATTGTGTTAATTTTTTAACCCTGTTCAGAACAACTTAGCAATATAACAACAACCTGCATGATATTTGTCACTAATCTTCATTAATATGTAAATTTTAACATCTGCATCTGTGACTGTAAATGTGTGAATCAAAGGGACTTTAAGATCAGAACAACAATGGAGCAAATAGGTTAAAGGAGAACCATTTGATGGGTTCCCTCCTCCAAGGAACATATGGAATTTCCTTTATGTCTTGTGTATTTGTTAATTCATTGGGAGGTCTAATGGTATTGTCACATGGTATAAAGGTATTACAGTCTGGCACACAGTTGAGCACTCTAACCAACAAAAAAACTGTAATCGATTACTCGTAAATTAAAATGTAAGTTCAAAATAACAAGTAGGATATGCACATGAAATGTATATATTTTTTCATTCACAAAAGTTGCCAAGAAAGGTTTCAAAATAGGCGAACTTCAACAAACTATGATTTTCTTTTCTTTTGAATAAATAAGTGATCTATATGCATTAATAAAAAATAATATATGTATACACACACACACACACACACACACACACACACAGATCAGCCACAGCATTAAAACCACTATTTTGTACGTCTCCCTCGTGCTGCCAGAGCGGGTTATCTGAGTTACTGTAGACTTTGCCAGTTCAAACCAGTCTGGCCATTCTCTATGAATATCTTTCATCAACAAGACATTTCCATCTGCAGAACTGCTGCTCACTTTTTTGCATCATTCGGAGTAAATTCTAGAGACTGTTGTGCGTGAAAATCCAAGGAGATCAACAGTTACAGAAATATTCAAATCAGCCCATCTGGCACCGACAATCATGCCACGGTCAAAATCACTGAAATCAAAAAAATGTCCCCATTCTGTTGGTTGATGTGAACATTAACTGAAGCTCCTGACCCGTATCTGAATCATTTTATGCATTACAATGCTGCCACACGATTGGCTGGATTTGGATTGGATTTTCATGCATAAACATTTTGATTGTTTGTCATGTTATTAATCAGAAAAACAAGTGGTGAATGTTGGATTTTTATAAAATGCAATTTGTGTTCAGAGATTTAACCCACATACACACACATTGGTCTGATTAGCTTCAGAGTTTTTAGTACCACATCACATTTTCTTTTAACCATAAAGCAAAACCTTGTTGTTGGTTTGCTGGACTCCAACAAAAGCCAAATACAAATAGAGTAGAATTCTATAAAAATAAAGATATTACAAATTTCGCAACACCAATGACACCATGTAGTGATGTTTCGTTCATGAATGAATCTATCTTTTGAACGAACCTTACACTAACTCATATTTCTCATTCACTGACGTCTTTCCTTTTCGAAGCCAATGAGCTCTAGTTTGAAGCGCAAGACTGCTTTGGTGGCTTTAGATGCCTGTAAAGACTGACTTGGCATGAGTCAGTAGCATTCTAGTGCGGGCTGTGAGGCAACATGTCATTGGTTCGATCTGATGAACGAATACGCCCCTTCATTGAACTTGTACTACATTTGAGTCTGAACGAGATGAGAGAGTGTACTGGTAATCTTGTTCGAGATCTAAATGAAAGACCCAGTCATCTCGTTCGTGAATGAGGATCTGCTGAACGACTGAACAAGAGGAGGCATGTTGTTCATTCAGTTTGGCATGTGAGTCAATCACGTTCAAGAGAAAGGGGTGAAATGCACTAATACAAGTTTAAAGCTATGCACAAAACATAATCCCCAATTTATGAATGTGGAAAATTGACTGAAGACCATACAGTTAAAATAACATGAATTATGAATGGATAGGTTGTGCTTTAATGCACAGTGTAAGATATTATTAGGATTTCTTGAACGTTTTCCATGTCTTGGCAAAAATGAAGCCCAGCTTTTGACAAATTAAAGGGAGGAAATTAAGACTTGTCATTTGTGGTGAAAACGTTTATGGTGTTTAAACTTGTGTTGCTTTTAAAATCTGACTTTAACATGAGCCAGTAGCATTCAAGTGTGGGCTGTGAAGGTGTATATCATTGATTGGATCCACTGAACGAATACACAGCTTCACTGAACTAGTCGGTCTTGTAATTTGTGAACGAAGTGGATGTACTGGTAAACTCGTGGCCCATTCATCCTGTTTCACGGCTGACACACCGGCCGCTCTGTTCTCCCGATGGCCAGTCCTCCCCTGATCATAGTGTGTCGGCCCACCGGGAAAATGCCCGGTATGCCAGATTACCATTCCAGCCTGCTGTATACGTATGCTTAATTTTACTGCCCCCAAAGGGCAAAAAGCAGTATTATTTTGTAAATTAAGTTATTACTAAAATAATAAAATAATCTGTATCTGTCTTGTTAAAAGACAGTGTTGGCTCAACTATGCTCAGATTCAGGGAAAACAAAGTTTTTATAATCCAGTGGAAATACTCCAGTGTTGGTGTATTATTTGGCTTTGTAGGGCAGTCTGTTAAATTATCGGTATGTTTAATGTTCATTTTTTATTCTGTTGTTGGTCTAGCATTACTGTTGAATGTATTTGTGCATTTGAGTTGTATTGAAAGCTACACAAATTAGTGGCATCTGCATGTAATTGTCAACATCATGAATTATGTGTACAGAAAGTATCTGTGTTTCTGTTGTTCCATCTAACCTTACACCACAATTACACTACAGCAACTTAAATAACTTTTGTAATCACATTATTCACCAAAACTAGGTTGTTAATGGCATACGTGACATTTAACTCAACCAATATCTGCTGAATAAATGAATTTATAAGTTTAATAGCTGGTATACTATAAGAACTGCCAACAAGGTGATAGGCAAAAAAAATTAACCAGTCATTCAAAATACATTTAAAAATGTTGTAAACATTTTCCATAAGCTGCATTTTGAATTGGTAGTGTTTAAATATTGTCCTCAATGAAAGCTTTTACGCCAGTCATATAACAATCCACAGTGATTTTATAAAAGGAAATAATTGATGTAAACCTTTGCGCTTTTATTATGTAGGAGAAAAAATCTTCTTGCCCACAAGAGCGAGCGATTGGCTGCTGCTGATTTTTCTCTGAACCTTTACTGTCAAAATCACATCTCCTTCTCTGATCCTACATCTCAACAACATACACATTCACAACACCCCCTAGTGGACTCAGTTGTAACTGCAAGAATTAATGAGCGATTCAGAGGAAAAGCACAGTATAATTCAGGGTTGCCTACTGGAGTAGTGTTTTTTATTTTCAACTAGCTTGTACAGAACAACTTAGTCAATTACACTTGCACATCCCTAACACAGGCATAGTGTCACATATGTCTTTATTTTCCGGGACATGCCCTCTTTTTCGGACCTGAAAAAAGCTCCCGGCCAGGATTTAAAAACTGGCTAAAATATCCGGCCTTTGTCTATATATTGTCCTAACTCTACAGTTAGGACAATCATACATTATGTGTATTTGATACAGATTTCTCTTGTTTACAAGTCTGTCTGTGATTATTCTGGCTGAGAGCGGCAGTCCTTTTTTACTCTCCCTCTCTTTTCGTTTGCCCACCCTCTCGCTCTCTGCGCATAAGATGTATGTGTGCACACAAGACATCACCGGAATGCTCTGCCGCTCTCAGCCAGAAAAATCAATAACATAAGCAGGCCCGGTCCCAGATCAAAATCGCTAAGTGTGCTTCTGAAAATAGTGGGGATGCTCTTTATAAGAGACGTAATGTATTTTTTATGTAAATTTTTTTATGCTACCAAAACATTAAATACGCTGCATTTGTTTAAAAGAAAACATTATTTTATTATTATTATTATTTTTTTTTTACAATCATTAAAAGCTACAGTACGTTTTCATTGTGCATGAATGCAGAAAGTGATGTTGGATGATGTTATCTGAACCACTGATTTAGAGTCAGTTTTTGTGTTTCAATAATTGTTCATGTTTTGATTTGGCTTTGGCTTTGGGAAACTGCTATGTACTGTTTCATCCCGAGACGATGAAATGCAACATGTGGTGGATTTAGTGTGATAATTCTGCAATGAATTCTGTAAGAGCAAGCAGAGGTCGTAACCAATTAAATGCTTATGTGTACATTGAAAGTGGAATGCTGTGCTGCTAATTTGGACACTGATTTGCAAAATAATACATGTTTATTAGTTTTGATGCAGGAATTTTGTTTATGTATTCCCTGGGATTCTTTGCCAATGTACGATATTATTAGGCTTCCACATTCATTCGAGGGCGCTTGGCACCCTCAAGCACCCCTGTAGAACCAGGCCTGAACATAAGTACACTTTTAACAGAATGTTCACCAACTCTGTGAATTATTAAATAGAAAAACTGTTTCATCAGACTCACACTTACTACTAAGCTTTTACGATCATCTTAACTAACGGCACTCGTTATTTTTACGATGGCGTATCATCTGTTTCCTAAACCAGCACATAGATTGGTCATTATGAAGTAGAACGTAAGCAGGGGTTCATTAACGCACAGGCTTATACAGGCTGAAGCCCAGGGGCCTGCAACTCCCATGGGGCCCAGCGGGAGGAGCTCGTTTCAACTCTTTCAGCAGAAGACGCGGTTGTTGACAATGGTTGCGTCCGTGTAGTGCTTGTTCACACCCCTTACCCCCGCTCAACAACTTGAAGGGTCTCAGCAGACCAGCAAGCCCATGGGTCTAGATGTATCTTGGTATCATGGGTCTAGAGGTATCTCTGGGGTCGATGGATGTGCCTGCCCGTCCTGCTGGATATTTTCGTCATTACAGCAGAAACAACTTAAAATACTCCATCATTTTTCAAGTGTAAGACATCATTAGAGACTATAAAGGGTCTACTTTTATTTGTGTACACTCACAATAACAACAAAATCTTGTGCTTTTGTAAAATATGAAAATAAAAAGGGTGAGCTTTCAGCTGTCTCTGTCTCCACGAGCATATTTCAGAAACACGTCACAAAAATGAACTGAAATTCTGCGAATACTTATCACACAAACATGAAACATATGTCTAAAGAGAGCTTAAAATGTCTACTTTTAAATAAAACAATTCAAATTTAAAACAAATATTCTCCTGCAATTTAATCTGTATAAAACAAAGTGATGTATGGTTTTCCTGGCTCAGCTTCATTATCTGTAATGTGATCCCACCCACCAGCAGAGCACGCCATTTATATGCTAATGTAATGAGGCGATCAAGGGAAATGTACACGCCCCCGACTGTGAGATTTAATGTAAACAAACACTACTAAACTTTTTTGCGTGTTTGTAAACTCCTGGATGTAAGGATGAGTTAACATTTTCCTCAGAAGAAGAGCGGGACTGAAGGATCATGTGACACTGAAGACTACAGTAATGATGCTGAAAATTTAGCTTTGATCACAAATGACATTTTACAATATATTCAAATAGAAAACTGTTCTTTTAAATTGTAAAATGATCTCACACAATATTTTTACTGTATTTTGGATCATATAAATGCAGTCTTGGTGAGCAGAAGAGACTTCTTTTAAACAGTAGTGTAGGTCTAAAATTAAGTAAAGTCTTTATGTAAAGAAAATGTACAGTCAGATTACTTATTTTAACTTAAAACTTGATTTGGATCATTAAGTCTCCTCACATTCATTCACTTTCTGTCACATTCCTCATTGATAGGCCCAGGGGAGGGTCTCTCATGTGTGAATTACAATGAATATTCATGATCATTCACGCCTCCTCACATATTACCTTTCAACACTAAAATTGTCATACAAAAGTTAAATTACTATATTGTTTTGTATGAATGAATGATCAGGATGGTTTTCACATCATTTTGTAGCAAAAACTCTAGGCTACAAGATCCAAAAGTCTTGTGGTCAAATGTTTAGTATGTGTTATATGGCCTTATTTCAATTTTAGTTTTTTCAAAAACCACACATAAACATTATTTTCTAAAAAAAATGCAAACCTGTATATACATATTGCTCACATATTATTGTAGCCCAGTTTGTGCTGAATACAGTGTAATCAGACATTAGCCATTAATATGTTTTTAAGCAACTGAAAAAAAGCACAAATTTCAAAGCATGTCAAAACTTCTCCAGGGCCCAAAATACCCTCAGACCCCAGAGGGTTAAAGCTCCCCTGAATGTAAGTGCTTAATTAAGGGAGCTGTCCAGTCCAATTTGTGCTGATCACTTTGGCCAATTTATGTCCAGGAGTTTGTCTTCTCAAAATTAATATAACATGGAAATACTGAAACAAATAGAAGTAGTTTGTAGAGGTGCCAAAATGTATTAACTATTACAGACTTTTATTAAAGAAATAATGGCTTTATTAGGATGGAGTTTCAGATTAATTGATTCTCAATCATAGAGATTGATGAAATGTAATGTGAATGTATGTGATGTCAATCATAAGGGGCTCTCACATAGCCTAAAGTTTTGTTACTTTGGCTGCCTGAACAAATCCACACATAACAGGGTTAAAATCATGGGCATCAGTATTAAACTACTCAAAGGCCTATCTAAACATTAATACAAAAATTGTTCAATGGAAAACAGGAATGACATACAAAAATGAAATAAGGTACAATGAAATGCAACAAAAGAAATATGGTAGAGGCTAATGTCAAAAGAGAATACAAACAGGGTATTAGCTTAACCATATACTTCAACACATATTTAATACATGCTTACAACACTCAAAGCATTTTATGCATTTAACACATGCTTAAATCACTCACAGTATTTTACTTATTTTTAACCAGGCTTTAAGGATGTTTGACAGTTCAAACAATACAATTCTACATATAATTTCACATATAACACTTATTACACTTATTTGGAAAACACTCTGGGCTATAAAATCATTAATTAAGATATGATTACTACTAAATTGACATACCCAGTCCTCACAGGTATGTAAAAATGTGGTCAAACTCCACACATGCAATCCATATGCATCCTTAAAAAAATAACCCATAGAAAACACTCAATTTTAACACAACTCTTCTGCTTGAATATGTAATGCAATTTATGCATTTTGTGTAAAATTTAATTCATTCTCAAATGATGAATGTGGAGCGGAGGGGGGCGGGGCCAGGCTTGAATGTCGCATGCCCGGTCCCCAATCGGCCTGATGGGGCGCGCGAGGGATAAAGGCGGCCGGTGACTATGGTTCGAGAGAGAGAGAATTACGGGCATGTCCGTCATGTGTGTGTTTATGTTTGTGCTTTTGATTTAAGTTTTCATTAAATTATGATTCATATTGACAAGCCGGTTCTTGCCTCCTCCTTGCCCATCGTAACCCCCTTACATTGGTGTCAAAACCCGTGAAGGAGGAGGGATGCCCGTCGCAGAGTCCTCGACACTGCCGTCCACCCAGGGGAGTGCCACTGCCATCTGCCGGGTGACGGAGTAGCCCAACCGCCCGGATGCGCTGGATGCACTGGATTCCCTGACCTCCTGGAGCGATGGAGCCGCTGCCAGGGGCTGTTGTTGTTTTCCCCTCCTGTCTCCTCCCAGGTCGAGGAAGGCGGGGATAACCTGACTGGGCGCAAAGCATGCCCCTCCCCAGGGAAAGGGGGGGGGTGTAGGTCATGCCGGTGGCACCCCGGCCTGAGGTAACGCCGGGAGGAATGTGGAGCGGAGGGGGGCGGTGCCGATCAGCCTGATGGGGCGCGAGAGGGATAAAGGCGGCCGTTGACGACAGTTCGAGAGAGAAAGAATTACGGGCATGTCCGTCATGTGTGTGTTTATGTTTGTGCTTTTGGTTTATGTTTTCAAGTAAGTTGACAAGCCGGTTCCTGCCTCCTCCTTGCCCATCTTAACCCCCTTACAATGAACAAAACCGGGAGCTCTCTTGTGCAATACACGTTTTTCACATCTGTGATACGAGCGAGTGGCGGAAACGGGTGTAGCAACATTCTTACAGGGGCCACATCCAATTTAGGACTAGAGTTAAATTACAAATCAAAAATGATAAATAAATTTGTGAAAACATCAGTCACAATTAACACATTCTCACAGCCATCAGAGGCAGGTTCAAGCACAGTAAAACCTACTGCCACTACTTCAAGGGGCCTTGAAGCCAGAAATGGCTTCATTGGAGGATTTATCCTTGGCTGTGGCATCTTGCTTAAGATGCACCTTTGACACTTTTTGATCCACTGCTCCACATCATTACACATTCGAACCCAGAAGCATCATTGCCTCAACAGGTTTAGCGTGTGCTCAGTGCCCTGATGTCCCATACTGTCATCAGCACTTTCAAGTGCCTGTTCTTTTAGACATGAGGGTAAGAGCAGCTGTTGATATTCATCATGATGTTCATCCAGTTCTCTAAAACACTTCCACTGCTTTATCAGTCAAAACAGACTTTGATAGACCAGATCTCTCATGAGTTGTGGGCTTTTGTTTATGTTCCCAAAAGGTTCTGAAAGAACTGACAGTGGGATCTTTCAATTGAAAATCCTTCAGTTCAGCTGTTGTATAACCTGGCAGAGTAGGCGTACTTCCTTAAGGGTTTTTTCCATCCTCGACTCCACACTCAAAAGCATGAATCTGTCTAACCCTATGGCACTTTTTTACCAGCCATCACTAAATTGGGTTCTAAGGCTGTTCCTTTGTTTTATTATATTGCAGATGGTAATACAGTCATCATATTCTGCATACTCAGGAGTAGCAGGCTCCCCTGCTGATGGCTGCCTAGAGAGGGCATCAGCAGCTGCATTATGCCATCTTGGGTGGTATTTCACCTCAAAATAAAAAGGTGTCCATCTTTGCTCAATTGCACCAAGGTTGGCCGTTTTTAGATTGCACAGAGCATTGTTATCATGTGATGACCACAAACTTGGAACCCAACAGAAAACCACAGAATTATTCAAAGATATCCCACTTGAGGGGCAGTAACACAAGCTTCATGTTACTGTAATGTCTGTCGTGGTGTTCTGCTTTAAGTCTCCTTTTGCATAAGCTATGACTCTCCTACACTCACCCTGCTGCTGGTATAAGACAGCACCCAGGCCTTCACTGCTCGCATCACTCTCCAATATGACAGGAAGATTGAAATCTGCATACCCTAACACAGGAGCAGAAGTACACTTCTCCTTCAGCTACTAAAATGCTGATTGGCACTCTGAAGACCACAAAGCAAAGTGCCAAACTGCTTGATACACAGGTTAGCAGAATCATAGAGGGGGCTGGCAATTTTAGAAAAAACATCAATTAACTTTCTGTAGTACCTACAGAACCTCAAGAACAAGTGTAATTCCTTAACTGTACTGGGAAGTTTCCATTGTTTACATACAATAATTACTTGTTGATGCAAGAAATGGCACTTTCCTGTTTCTTTTAGTCTGTTAACCCTCTGGGGTCTGAGGGTGTTTTGGGCCCTGGAGAAGTTTTGACACGCCTTGACATTTGTGATTTTTTCAGTTGCTTAAAAACATATTAATGGCTAAAGTCTGATAACACTGTATTCAGCACAAACTGGGCTAGAGGGCGACAGATTAATCGTCCGTCAAGGTTTTTTTTGCATTTTTTAACATAATCGGCATCGGCCAATATCCAAGTATATCAAGCCAATTAATAGGCAGGCGCATCTGTGGGCAGCCTAGTGTTGTTGTGGAACACGTGTTCGACGCACGCTGCCCCTAGAGTCATTTTCCAGCAGAGTGAGCAGAACTCATCCAGTGCCTAAGGAAGGAGCTAAGTTCCTTGGAGAAAACAGTAAGGATTAAATTCGTATATCTCCTTTATATTTAATTAAAAACTTTTGATATGTTACTGTCAACTTCAAGAAAAAACGCGACAAACGTGATAGGCGACATGACGTTCGGCTACTTTGGATATTGATAGCATAGTTGAAGTTGCATTATCACAGCAGAAGGGTTGCTATTATGTCACAATAAGTAAGCAAGAATTTTGCAATTACAGGCAGTGAATCTGAGACTTTTATTTGTTCTGTTTGTGTGTCTTATATTTGAGAGGGTTGTCACTCAATGCAGAGAAATAAGTAATAAAAAAGATACCAACGCACTATAGGCTATTGAAGGACTGGCTTTGGTAAGCTCTGACGTTATCGGTTCTGCTGTCGGTACTGGAGAAATTAAGAAAATACATTTATTATTGCTATAAAGAGAAAGTTATTTTATCTCGCCAACCATTTCTATGTATAATAATATGAAACCATCTGTCTGTGATGCAGTTTAGCTATTCGCAGTCAGAGAGGGAGATAGAGAGAGAGAGAGAGAGAGAGAGAGAGAGAGAGAGATCTCTCTCACGCGGTGCCACAGCGAGCACAACATGAGCCCTGCTTAATGAGTGACGATGGAGGACAGAACTGGTTACACTTAAGATCTGTGATATTTGTCTGATTTTATTTTAGATTTCGCCTTCCAAAGATTATAAAAATAATATTTATACATAAGCCGCATTCTGTCTAGCACAACTTCCTTCCCTTCACAGCGGTGCACTGATATTTCTCCCTAAAACTGAAACTTAACGTCAGAATCAGCACGATCGGTTATTGTTGTAAAATGCAGTCTAGCTACTGTTGCTAAATTGCGGAAGCATTTAATAATAAAAAGAGCGCAAGAGATACCGTTCCCAAGGCGGCGCACGCTCCGAAACAGACCGCAACGAGACAAGCAAAGTATAGGCTACTTTGGGTTTCATGTGCACGTCTAAACGATCAACTATACACAAAAATATGTCAAAAAGACCGGCTTGGAGATTCACTTAAACACAGTTTATGTCTTAAATGGACGTAGTTATGGAAATAGTTGGGAGAAAATATGGTGCATCAGGAGCCTATTAGATCTGTACTCGGTCTTAAAGGGGAAGCAGTCTAATAAACATGCTGACGATTGAGCCATTACTGCGAATCAAACAACAAAAGGCAAAGAGAAAATCACTTACAGCTCTTGAATGAATAACTTCTGCTTTAATAAGCATTAATCTATCTATGTTAAACTATGCAGTGTTATTTTACAATTGATTTCTTTATTAGATTTCTTTTTAGACCACACCTGAACAAAAATGTTAGTAGACCTTCCTGAAGTTAAATCACTGTGCCTATATAACCGTTTATATTTGTGTAATTGTTTATCTTTTGTTTATCTATTGTTTATCTTTGTTTAATATATATATATATATATATATATATATATATATATATATATATATATATATATATATATATATATAAAACAAAAAGAACCGTTAAGAATACCGTTAAAGTACTGGATCGATAAGCAGTATCGGTAAGATAGTAATACCATTAAAACCTTAACGATACCCATCCCTAGTTATACCTGTGCTTCTCTTGGATGCTCTGAATATTGGATTACGTGTCTGGATTGCCCCTTAATTAAAGCTGCATTTGGATCTCAACCTTCGTGTCTCGGAGCAGTTCATAACACCTGCTTCGTTTATTTAATATATTTGTTATACATTATTTATACAATATGTTTTTACATTATACATTTTTAATTTAAGTGTACAAGTGCAGATTGGTCAAGTGTTCAATAAATGTATTTGTTGAGAAATTTTGTCTATCTTAAGTAATTATTTGTGTTACATTTTATCTTTCAAATAAGAGGTTAAAAACAAGCACATATCGGCCAAAATAAATCGGCAGCATTTATCGGCCTGAAAAAACCCATATCGGTTGACCTCTAAACTGGGCTACAATAATATGTGAGCAACATGTATTTACAGGTTTGTATTTTTCAGAAAATAACGTTTATGCATGGTTTTTGAAAAAACTTAAATTTTAAGTCACTGAAATAAGGTCATATAACACATACTAAACATTTGTCCACAAGCCTTTTGAGAACTGGATCTTGTAGCCTAGAATGCCCAGCTACAAAATTATGTGAAAACATCCTGATCACTCATTCATACAAAACAATATAGTAATTTAACTTTTGTATGACAATTTTAGTGTTGAAATGTTATATGCGAGGAGGCGTGAATGATCATGAATATTGAGGTGATTTACACCTGAGAAGACAAAGACCCTCCCCTGGGCCTATCAATGAGGAATGTGACAGAAAGAGAATGAATGTGAGGAGGCTTAATGATCAAAATCAAATTTTAAGTTAAAAGAAGCAATCTGACTGTACATTTTCTCTTAACTAAAGACTTTACTTAATTTTAGACCTACACTACCGTTTAAAAGAAGTCTCTTCTGCTCACCAAGACTGCATTTATTTGATCCAAAATACAGTAAAAATAGTGATATTTAAAAGAACAGTTTTCTATTTGAATATATTGTAAAATGAAATTTGTGATCAAAGCTGAATTTTCAGCATGATTACCGCAGTCTTCAGTGTCACATGATTCTTCAGAAATCAATATAATATGCAGATTTTCTAATATGGGCATTGTACTCATTTAACCTGAACAGATATTTGCAAGCACAAGCTTTGTTGATGATAATGAGGCAGCATAAACACTAGATAACATATATTCTAAACATTCATATTATTTTTATACCATATTACATATCATATTTATATCATACAGCATACAATTTCAATACCTGCTTTAGTCAAAACCGCATTTAAATGTAACTAAAACTTGCTTATTAGGACATATTTCAAATTTCAATACGCTGAATCCTGGCTGACAAGTCTTGAAACAGTCCTACTAGTAAAATATGTACATGTTTACATATAAAAGCTTGTCAGCTAATGAAAACTCAATGACTTACTCATCTGAAATTGTATCCTTGGCTGGATCAAGTCTCTCTTAAAAATACAAACGTTCATCGGAGTCCCGCTCTTCTTCTGAGGAAAATGTGAACTCTTCCTTAATATCCGGGAGTTTACTCGCCTGTGTATCATTACAAACGCGCAGAAAAATGAATGAATTGTGTTTAAATCAAACCTCACTGTCGGGGCATTAGCGTATGAATGGCGCGCTCTGCTGGTGGGAGTGATCACATTAGCTGCAATGAGCTAAGCCAGTAAAATCTGTACATCGCTTTGTTTCATACAGATTGCATTGCAGGAGAATATTTGAAAGTAGACATTTTAAGCTTTCTTTAGACATATGTTTCATGTTTGTTGATAAGTATTCACGGAGTTTTGTTTCATTTTTGTGACGTGTTTCAGAAATATGCTCGTAAACACAGAGACTGCTGAAAGCTCACCCTTTTTATTTTCTTTATTTTACAAAAGCACAAGATTTTGTTGTTATTGTGAGTGTACAAAAATAAAATAAGACCCTTTATAGTTTCTAATGATGTCTTACACTTGTATCTGTATACCCAAAAATTACGGAGTATTTTAAGTTGTTTCTGCTGTAATGACGAAAATATCCAGCAGGGCGCGCCGGCGACCCCAGAGGGTTAAAGACTACTTCCAATCTCAGGGATGTGGGCGAGTACACTAGCATGATCTGAAAAATGTTATCACCCATGGAAGCCTGCATAAGACGTTGAAAGGTCAAAGGCCCATTACAAACCCCAAACGGCATCCAAGAATACTCAAAGATCCCAAATGGAGTCGTAAATGCAGTCTTATGCCTGTCTCGCTCGTGGACAGCAACCTGATGATATCCACAATTAATGGAAGATCTATCCTAGGCAGAGAAAACATGTCTTGCTGGTCTTTGAGTTCAGCTTCCAGTAATCAACACAAAGCCTGAGACTGCCATCGGTTTTCCTAACTAGCACAATAAGTGAAGCATAAGCACTAGAGCTTTCTTGGATCACTCCTTTCTTAAGGAGTTTTGTGATATGTTCTCTAACTTCCCTATACTGAGTAGGTGGGACATGCATGTAAGGCTGGGCCTACGGTACATCATCCATGACGTGAATCTCTTGTTTGTCATTAAAACTCAGGACTTCATCATTGAGAGCAAAAACATCTGAGTACAAATTAACAAATCACTCAGCTCTGCCTGCTGTTCAGGAGTACCACTAATGTTTAGCTTGTAGAGAAACTCTTTGAAGCTGTCCTCCAATAACTGACTGTCTTTACACTGACTTTTGTGTTTACACTTACTCTTGAAATGGAGCAGAAATTTTCTGAAATCTCACCTCACATGTCTCATTGGACTTCACACTCTCGACACCAAGTCTGGTTCTGGCCTGTAACCAAATATCTTCTGTGGAGTGATTCACAACCTGTACAGGAAACAAAAAATCTAAATGCCAGGTACGGGTGTGTTCATTGGTTCTAACAGGAAGTCCTGTGAACAATTATTTAACGTACTTTTTCCTCCCTTGACCATTACCATTGCAGTTGATAAAGCAGGTATGTGTACCTTATGTGTACCTATAGTGTTCAGCTAACCTTTCAGTAGTTCACAAGTAAATGTAATCCTGCATTGAGGATAGTGTAAACCTGTGTGGCTCACTGTCCTGGACAAAAGGGGCTCGAGGCGCGAGACTCGACCAGAGCTCGAATAACCCCCAAACTTAGATAATTTATTGATGGATAGATAGGAGGACAAGGGGAGGTGGAGTTATGCTAGAATACTCGATGCCACATAGAGGTAGAGCTTCAAACTTTATCCATGGTATGGTTGACATTTTTGTGGAATTGCACATATATACATCGATCAGCCACAACTTTAAAGCCACCTGCCTAATATTGTGTAGGTCCCCCTCGTGCTGCCAAAACAGTGCCAACTTGCATCTCAGAATAGCATTCTGAGATGCTATTCTTATCACCACAATTGTACAGAGCAGTTATCTGAGTTACCGTATACTTTATCAGTTTGAGCTATTTTCTGAACTGCCGCTCACTGGATGTTTTTGGTTTTTGGCACCATTCAGAGTACATTCTTGAGACTCAGCAGTTACAGAAATATTCAAACCAGCCCATCTGGCACCAACAATCATGCCATGCTCCAAATCATTGTGATCAAATTTTTGTCCTGTTCTGATGGTTGATGTGAACATTAACTGAAGCTCCTGATCCATGATTTTATGCACTGCACTGCTGCCACATGATTGGCTGATGGATTTGCATGAATGATTGTTCGTGCCAGAAGGGAGGGTTTGTTATGCGATTGGTTGCCCATTGTCTATCTCTCTCGATCTACTATTTATTATTATTATTTTTTCTTTTCCTTTAATAGCTTATTGTAGAGATGCAGAGCACTAATCCACTGTGAATCACGCAGCACATGTAGACTATATATTTGTATACCAACCAACATGTGGTCAGCTAAATACAAGAACATCTAACACAGCCAGATCACACTATTAACAGCCTAGCAACCAAATAGAACACCCTAGCAAAACATGCATTTAACAGCCCAAAATAATCAATCAACCACATATTAATGGCCCGGCAACCACCCAGAACAAACTCTCAACAGTTTAGCAACCACACAGAACACCTTAACAATGCTAGAAAAGCAAGTTTTTCACTGGCAAGCACCACACACATTCCCTTGAGAAAATACAAACACGTGCCGCCTCAATCTACCGTATAGTGCCACCATAGTGGCAATATGGAACGTGCAATGAACTTGCACATTCCATATTGCCACTATGGTGGCACTATATGGTAGATTGAGGTGGCACATATTTGCATAATGTCGGCTCTTTCCTGCCTGTGATTATTTAATAACTGCCAGGTGTTGCCTGGTGCAGCCTACATCCCATGAAACTCTTCATTATTGTCTTCACAATATGAGTTCATGACTAATAAAACTGGCCTCCAAGCACAACATCTGCTGCTGTCAGTAATTCCATCACCTCGCCCAGATCTGATGTGCCTTGAGAAATCAGCAATGTGCCTTCTGAATGCTGATCACAAGTTCATAGTGCAGCCCACTTGCATGATAAGACAAATCTGTTTTAGAATAAGAGCAGACACTTTTGTATAAAATGTTAACCTAAGTCAAAATATATTTGACATCACTAAATCAACCTGAATGGATCGGCCCCTAATCAGGATAATCAAACCTCAGAGAGGGATAAAGGCTGACTGGAGCCTGCAATGGGACAGAGAGAGATATTTATGGACAGCTGTCCGACTTTATGTGTTTGTCTTTTTGTTTAAGCTTCGTATTAAAATATTATTTATATTCTCAAGCCGGTTCTCGCCTCCTCCTTTCCATTAATCCCTTTACACTGGTGCCGAAATCCGGGAAGGAGGAGGGATGCGCAGTAGTGGAGTTCTCGCCACAGTTACATAGCTCCTTAAGTTAACAATTACAGGTTACCACTTTAAACAGTGTATCATAAATGTAGGCTTTACTACTTACAGTATATTTCATATTGTTATATATATATATATATATACTCACCTAAAGGATTATTAGGAACACCATACTAATACTGTGTTTGACCCCTTTCAGCCTTCAGAACTGCCTTAATTCTACATGGCATTGATTCAACAAGGTGCTGAAAGCATTCTTTAGAAATGTTGGCCCATATTGATAGGATAGCATCTTGCAGTTGATGGAGATTTGTGGGATGCACATCCAGGGCACGAAGCTCCTGTTCCACCACATCCCAAAGATGCTCTATTGGGTTGAGATCTGGTGACTGTGGGGGCCATTTTAGTACAGTGAACTCATTGTCATGTTCAAGAAACCAATTTGAAATGATTCGAGCTTTGTGACATGGTGCATTATCCTGCTGGAAGTAGACATCAGAGGATGGGTACATGGTGGCCATAAAGGGATGGACATGGTCAGAAACAATGCTCAGGTAGGCCGTGGCATTTAAACGATGCCCAATTGGCACTAAGGGGCCTAAAGTGTGCCAAGAAAACATCCCCCACACCATTACACCACCACCACCAGCCTGCACAGTGGTAACAAGGCATGATGGATCCATGTTCTCATTCTGTTTACGCCAAATTCTGACTCTACCATCTGAATGTCTCAACAGAAATCGAGACTCATCAGACCAGGCAACATTTTTCCAGTCTTCAACTGTCCAATTTTGGTGAGCTCTTGCAAATTGTAGCCTCTTTTTCCTATTTGTAGTGGAGATGAGTGGTACCCGGTGGGGTCTTCTGCTGTTGTAACCCATCCGCCTCAAGGTTGTGCGTGTTGTGGCTTCACAAATGCTTTGCTGCATCCCTCGGTTGTAACGAGTGGTTATTTCAGGCAAAGTTGCTCTTCTATCAGCTTGAATCAGTCGGCCCATTCTCCTCTGACCTCTAGCATCAACAAGGCATTTTCGCCCACAGGACTGCCGCATACTGGATGTTTTTCCCTTTTCACACCATTCTTTGTAAACCCTAGAAATGTTTGTGCATGAAAATCCCAGTAACTGAGCAGATTGTGAAATACTCAGACCGGCCCATCTGGCACCAACAACCATGCCACGCCCAAAATTGCTTAAATCACCTTTCTTTCCCATTCTGACATTCAGTTTGGAGTTCAGGAGAGTGTCTTGACCAGGACCACACCCCTAAATGCATTGAAGCAACTGCCATGTGATTGGTTGATTAGATAATTGCATTAATGAGAAATTGAACAGGTGTTCCTAATAATCCTTTAGGTGAGTGTATATATATATATATATATATATATATATATATATATATATATATATATATATATACACACACAGTATATACTGTATATGCTATATTCTGAGTTTTCTGAAGTTTTACGATAAATTCCCGTAAGGAACAAACCCAAATCTAAGCCACTGTAGCTCATAAATCCCAATCTTACAACAATTTGATCTCATAAGTTTATCTTTTTTGAGGCTGTGAAAAATAGTTTGATAGCACTGATCGATACAAATAACTGGATTGTAATGACACCATAAAACTGAAGCCACATGCTGCGGCACATTTGTATGCCCAAACATTCTAGTGTGCCTACTGGCCTAATAGGAAATTATTTATTTTCAAACAGTAAACATTAGCCATTCAGTCACCGATTTTATATATGAAATCAACCGGTACAACCATATAATGCAAAACTTCCTACACATGTAATTGTTCATTTATTTAAAGTAGCTCTAAGTAACTTCAGTCGTGAACAGCTGAGCTGAATGTAAACAAGTTTACTGAAACTGAGGTGTTATACACCTCATGGTGACTTGCCTGAGAGAGCATTGTGTCTCTCTCACTCTCTCTCTCCCTCTCTATCACACACAGCAGGTGCTCAATGATGGTTAAAATTAAACTGATGAGCTTGGTTTCAATGGTTTTTAAATGGCTAACACACACACAGAATGTATTGTATTGCTTGTGTGTATGACTTCAGAGAGCACTTCAATTAAAATCAAAGCCAACTCAGGACAATTTAGGCAATTTAGAAATCCTGGGCTGATTTTTTAAGGTCCAGAAAAGAGGATGGCCGAGTAAAAGGATGTGTTGTCACCCTATAACGTCTTGGTTATTACTGTAACTTTGGTTCCCATAAAGGAAGGAACGAGGTGCTGTGTCAGTAGCTGATGCTATGGGAACCCAGGAGTGACGATCTTTCAAGCCCTATCGAATCATGGCAATCTCATCGGCAGATCATTCTTGGCACTTCGTCTCTTAAGAATATGTCATCATGAGCATACTGTATAAACTGGAGCCCAGCACCATTTCGTCAGGATCTTTCTACTGAAGGGTCTCTCAGTCCCTTAACAGAGAGAAATCAGTATTATGGCAAATTACACAGCGTCTCATTCCCTCATTTCAGGCAACCAAGGTTACAGTGTTAACCGAGACGTTCCCTTTCAAGTCGGTCTCTTCAACGCTCTATCAGTAGTTTACAGTATGCTATGGAAATCGTATACCATAACTCTGTGCTACCAATTCACACGTACAAGAATGCCATAGTGTAGTGAAAAAGCATCAAAATAACCTTCTCTTCGTAATGACAAAAAGGAAGAGAGAGAACAAACAAGGGAATGAGGGACACCTGGAGGAAATGATCAGGGAAGGAGAACCAATCGGGAACACCAATAATAAAAAGAAACTACAGAGGACTACAACAACCAAACAGGAAACAGGGACTAAACTAAACTTCAAAATAACAGCACCAAAACAAAAGACAACAGTGAACATGACAGAATAAAATAAACTACAAAAGGACTACAAAAACCAAAACAGGAAACAGGAACTAAACCTCAACATAAAAGCACAAAACAAAAGACAACAGTGAACATGACAGAATAAAATAAACTACAAAAGGACTACAAAAACCAAAACAGGAAACAGGAACTAAACCTCAACATAAAAGCACAAAATAAAAGACAACAGTGAACACGACAGAATCCCCCCTCAAAGGATCGGATTACAGATGATCCTAAACAAAAAACAAAAGACAAAAAACCCCCACAAAAAACAAAGTGAGGGCACTAAGGGCAGACAGACAGACCAAGGGGGCACTAGGGGCAGACAGACAGACCAGGGGGGCACAAGGGGCAGGCAGGCAGTCCAAGGGGGCACAGAGGGCAAGAAGGCAGTCCAGGGGGGCACAGAGGGCAGGCGGGAAGTCCAAGGGGCAGGGACAGGTTCAGGAGACCTGGGAGGTGGCCATAGGACAGGGACAGGTTTAGGAGGTCTGGGAGGAGGAGTGGCCACTGGGGGAGCTGGCGGAGCCAAGGAGGACTTCTGAGGCGGAGCCGAGGGCGGCTCGGGAGGCGATGGCTTAGAAGGCTCAGAAGGCGGAGCTGAGGGAGTCTCTGGAGGCTCAGGAGGCGGAGCTGAGGGAGGCTCAGGAGGCGGAGCCAAGGGAGGCGGAACCATGGAAAGCCCTGGGGGCTCAGGAGGCAGAGCCGTGGGAGGCTCAGGAGATGGAGCCGAGGGAGATGGCGCCGTAGCGGCTCTAGAGGCAGAGGCCTGGAAGGCCTGGAAGGAGGTTTCAGAGGCGGAGACCTGGAAGGCTCAGAAGGCAGAGCCGAGGGAGGGGGGCGCCGTAGGATGCTCTAGAGGCGGAGCCCTAGAAGGCTCGGGAGGCGGAGCCGTAGGAGGCTCGGGGAGCGGAGCCCTGGAAGGCTCAGAAGGCGGAGCCCTGGGTGGCTCGAGGGGCTCGAGAGGCGGAGCCCTGGGTGGCTCGAGTGGCTCGAGAGGTGGAGCCCTGGAGGGCTCGAGAGACTTGAGAGGCGGAGCCCTGTGCGGCTCAAGAGGCGGAGCCCTGGGCGGCTTGAGAGGCTCGAGAGGCAGAGCCCTGGGCGGCTCGAGAGGCGGAGCACTGGGCGGTTCGAGACTTGAGAGGTTGAGCCCTGGGTGGCTCGAGAGGCAGAGCCCCGGAAGTCTTGAGAAACTTGAGAGGCGGAGCCCTGGAAGGCTCGGGAGGCTCGAGAGGCGGAGCCCTGGTAGGCTCGGGAGGCTCGAGAGGCAGAGCCCTGGAAGGCTCGAGAGGCGGAGCCCTGGAAGGCTCGGGAGGCGGAGCCCTGGGAGGCTCGAGAGACATGAGAGGCGGAGCCCTGGGAGGCTCGAGAGGCGGAGCCCTGGGAGGCTCGAGAGACTTGAGAGGTGGAGCCCTGGGAGGCTCGAGAGGAGGAGCCCTGGAAGGCTCGGGAGGCAGAGCCCTGGAAGGCTCGGGAGGCTTGAGGGGCGGAGCCCTGGGAGGCTCGGGAGGAGGAGCCCTGGAAGACTCACAGACTGGGGCAGACGTAGGCTGGGAGGCGGAAGCCCATCTTCTCTTCCTCCTCCGAGCGGACAAAGTTGACCGTGCTGGCTCATGGACAACGACAGGCGTGGGGGTGAGTTCGCTGACAGGTGGGGCTGGCGCGACAGGAAGCGCCATGGGCGACTGGAGAGTCACCACTGAGGGAGGAGAGGTAGGGTCCTCCTCAGCAACGCCCACGGTGAAAGCCGAGCCACAGACCAGCAAAGTCGCCTCCAGGAAGTCGCGAAGAGTCCATTCGCACGTTGACGGTGGCAACCGCTCCCTCAGTGCAGCGTTCAGATTGCCCCGGAAGAAGGATACCAGGGCTGAGTCCGGGAAGTCAGAAACGTTTGCCAGCTCGAGGAAGTCGCCAATGTGGTCCTCCACCGGTCGGTCCCCTTGTCTTAAGCAGAGCAGCCTGTAGTTCGCTTGTTGTACTGCTGGATCCATTTTGGTCGATCGTTCTGTAATGCAGGGAAGTCAGGAGAAGGCAGACGGGAGGTGTGGATCCAAATGCAGCTTTATTGGGCAAGCATATAAACATAAACAAACTCAGGAACAAATGAAAAGTCCATGATGGGAAGAAATAAACTAAATGAGGAAAACATAAAGGGGCTAAACATGTTGGGAAACATCCATTAAAGTCAGGGAAACCTTGAACGAACACAGAGAATATGAAGAACATGCAACGAAACATCAACATTCAACAACGATCAACAATGACTGAACAAAGAACCAGGTTTAAATACAGGAAGGAACAAACAAGGGAATGAGGGACACCTGGAGGAAACAATCAGGGAAGGAGAACCAATCAGGGGAACACCAATAATAAAAAGAAACTACAGAGGATTACAACAACCAAACAGGAAACAGGAACTAAACTAAACTTCAAAATAACAGCACAAAAACAAAAGACAACAGTGAACATGACAGAATAAAATAAACTACAAAAGGACTACAAAAACCAAAACAGGAAACAGGAACTAAACTAAACCTCAACATAAAAGCACAAAACAAAATACAACAGTGAACATGACAGTTAAACTGCACGGGAGTGTAGGATGTTGAAAAATTCGAAATCGTCGGCCTATGGGGACATTAAAAAGCATTTACAGCAGGGGTCCGGTTGGGAATTAGCGCACCTCAAGATGAAGGTCAAGGTATTGCAAACATTTTTGCAGCGCTAAAGAAAATCCCATCCAACACGGAGGGCCTCGCGGAAATACGTTGAGCGATCACATCTATGGAGATGAAATTTTCACCCTGATCTCAAGAATGGACGAGGCTGAAAACTGAATCGAGTCTCTGAAAGCAGCCGGAAAAAAGCTGCAGACTAACCTGCTGGCCAACAAATCTGATGTCGATCTGGTGTGGGAAAAATTTGAGGCTATGGAAAATCAAAGCAGATGTAATAATGCCCATTTAATTGGAATCCCAGTGTGAAAGGAAGGTCAAGATATGGTCAAGTTCCTGGATGGGCTTATTCCGAATTTGTAAGAAACAATGGGCTGTGGTCATCTGGAAATAGAGCATGTACACAGAGCTCTCGGTCAGCTTCCCTGAGCGGGTGACAGACCCCAATCCATACTGGCAACACTCTTGCAGTCAGCAGACAGAGACTTTGTTTAACGTGTGGTGAGGAATAAAGGCAAGTTGTGCTGGGAGGATTAAAATATTATGTTTTTTCCGGACTTTGCAAGTGTTACACAAGCGAAATGGGAGAGATTCAAAGAGTGTAAGAAATTACTTCACACACAGTATAAGCTTTTCTTTTCCTTGATAAACTGAGAATTGATGCCAAGGATGGATGTAAGACTTTCACATGTCCATGAGAAGCAATGGCCTTCATTAAATCAATGGAGTGAGTGGGTGGCTTTGTCAGCACTGAATCAGCTGGACTTCACATCGTACCTTTTTTTATGCGGTCTGAGAGGGTTTGTTTTGCGGTTGGTTGCCCAATGTCTATCTTTGTTGAACTATTTTTTATAGAATTTTTTCCTTTTCCTTTAATGGCTTATTGTTGAGCTTATTTGTTCATTTTGTGCATTTGATGTTGTTATTTACTGGGGCCTATTTAATTGAAAACTTTCACATGCAGTTCAATTTTATGGTGTATGTAAAAAAATAAATAAAAAAAAACACTGAACTGAAGTAATCTTGTAGCAATAGTGCCATGGAGGGTCATCGTGTGCATGCATGGACCATCAAATTTCTGGGGGATGGACACCAGTTTGGGTTGTTATGTGTGAGGTTGAAGCACATTTTATTCTGTTCAGTGGATTATGAAGGATTTTATGGTTACATTAATGTTGAGTCATGGTCTATATAATTTAGCCTTGGATACACAAATTTTATTTGCATGTCAATATGTCACACTTCAATATAGGTAAAACATTTATCTCCACATGCAATGTTAAAGGGCTGGGGCACTTGATTTAGTGTTCCTTGAAGTGTACCTTTCTTCACAAGCTGAAACACTTAAGAGAGCACGGGGTGGGCATGTGTTTTGTATTGCTGGTTCTAGTAAGAGCAGGAGAGTCATCACATTGACAAGTAAGCATTTAAAATGTAATTGTCTAAAAAAGAAGAGTCATTATTGTTTTGGCTGAAATACAGAGGTAAAATATTAATTTGGCTAAAGCTGATGATCAGAACTTTTTATAGACCTTGAGTGAAAGTTACAAGCAGCTGGGGTCCTTCATGATATGGTTTTGGGCGAAGACTTCAATCTTTTGATGATCATAGTGATCCTTGATCATAGTGATGCAAAAGTGTGTTGACACTTTAGAGCAACGTTGACAATACAGAGAATGTGCAAAAAAAGTTTTTTATATATCCAAGTCACGTATTCCATTTGCCACCGATTGCTCAATTGGGAACATTTTAGTTTCAGATCATGCTTTGATGTATTTAGAGAAGTTGATATAGAGAAATATAGAGAAAAGAAAATCATATAGATGCCACTTTAATACATAAATTATGCAGGACCCAGTATTTTTACAAATGTTAAAGACACAAGTTAATGTTTATGTGGAGGCCAATTGGTCCTCAGTGTCCTCCGTGGGCATGGCATGGGAGGTGCATAAGTCAGTTCTTAGGGGCGGATCATACCATATGCCTCAATTTTAAATGAAAATTGCTTGTAGGAAACTGAAAGTTCCTTGGCTGCCTGGCATCTCTCTGTGGAAGAATGCATGGTGTTTTCAAAGAGTTCCTGATGCAACACTGGCACTGTGAGTAGAAAGGCCATGTCCTTGTTTCGTATCTCTGACAAATTCAGCCACAGATGGACACCAGACTCCTCATAGACCTGCCAATAGCCTGAGCAATAATCTTGGTGGCCAAAAACACAGCTCTTTGAAGGACTCAGGGTCCAGGATGCTTTTGTCCATGTCCATTAACAGGACTGCCTAGTAAGCCTGCAAGACCAGCATGGTTTACAGGGCCTAACAAGCCTGGCTTGCTGCAGCGTTAGACTTCCCATTCAATAAGGACAGGAGCCCACACAGCTTGGATGGATGTACCGTCTTAGATTTCAACACAGATCAGAAGAGGATAAGCACAAGTGGGCCGCAACTGGGGGAAGCTCTAAATAACCTCTTTACATGGCACAATCATTCGATGTGAAGTCCGCTGTACTATAGGGAGAGCGCCGTGTTTTAACCAGCTGTTTGGGATCTCACCATGCGCCAGTAGTGGAGTGCAGGTCGTCACTGGCAAACTTAAAAGGCAAAGGCGCTTGGAGGAGAGCCAGTGACCAATTATCCTCAAAATCTCCACGCTCTACTTCCTGTCCTCACTTACTTTTCTCATGCGGTCCCTCGGGTCTGATATCGGGAGGAGAGGGGACCGGCATCTGCTTTCAGAAAGAAATCAAGCCAAGAGTCTTGAGTTTTATGTACTCGCATTAACGCAATCAGTCTCAACGAGTGGGCGTGACCCTGGCAGATAAAGCAGTGCTCTTGCCCATTAGAAAGAGGCTTTTATTGCTCCTGCAGAGGGAAATATTTGTGAAAAGACATCTTGAAAAATATGTCATTAAACAAAGAGCTCTTATAGTTATTTTTCTAGAAGAAACACACAGAACAGAAATACAATTGCAATACATGGACATTTAACAAATATACTGATTGATACCATATGGGCTTCAGAGATTGCCACTGCTTCACATCAGGACTCAGCTACTATTTGGATATAAAAGGATGTGGTTGGAAATGCATACAAATTTAATGAAAAGCCCATTTTTAAATGTAACTCTATTACTTTAATAGTTTCCACATATTAAATACGCCTTGTATAATTAATACAATTATTATTATTGTTATTATTATTCATTAGTAGAAGCTGTATTTAATTATAATATATATATATATTTATTTATTTTTTGCCAGATGAAGCTGAATATGTTTTGATAACTGTTGATTGCCCTCCCTCTTCATTCGTATAGTGAAAAAAGTGTGACTTTTGGGTGCATTTACACGGTTACAGACAATCTCACATCTGACAAAGATCTACACGTGTAAAACAGAAAATATAAAACTGCATGAGATCCATTTTTTTCCGCATCCAATATGAGCCTCTTCCAAATTTGGTTCTAAATCAAAAATATATCTGATATCTGAACATCTGACCTAAACACTCCTATCTGATTCTCCTCATATTTCTGACATTATATCCGCTGAAACTGAATTTTCATTAGTATCTGTATCGTTAATAATAGTCTGCTATTCTGGAGATATGAGATGTCAGGCATGTATTTTGCAGCAAGGCGACATTATTTACAAATATATGTAGTCGGTTCCTGTTTGTTTGTTCCAGCTCTGCTCCAGCCCAGCCCAGCCCATCATCTTGTTTGTAGCCCTGAACTGTGTTGTTTCCCCTTCAGGGTAGTATTTGTTTTGTTTTTGCTATATTTTTCAATCAATAAGAGCCCATATTGCTACTCTGCGTTTGAGTCCTCCCATTTCCTCAACCTAAACCTGACAACCCATCTATCAGTCACTTACCTTTCACCATGTTTATATTCACATCACAGATAATCAAATATCTGATTATGCCTTTTATAAAAACATAAATAAATAAATGCTCAATTATTCCTTTCTGGAAAAACCAGAGGCTCGCTTATGTAAAAATATGTATGCACAAAATCAGTCTCGAGTGTATTATAAAACTTTCTGATACGATGCTTCTACATGTTTGTAGGCTATTTTAATTTATTAAAAAAAAATATATATATATATTGTTTTTTCCAGAAAGGAATAATTGAGCATTTATTTGTTTATGTTTTTATAAAAGGCATAATCAGATATTTAGGCTAACTTAATCTGTGATGTGAATATAAACATGGTGAAAGGTAAGTGACTGATAGATGGGTTGTCAGGTTTAGGTTGAGGAAAATGGGAGGACTCAAACGCAGAGTAGCAGTATCGGCTTTGATTGATTGAAAAATATAGCAAAAACAAACAAAAACTACCCTGAAGGGGAAACAACACAGTTCAGGGCTACAAACAAGATGATGGGCTGGGTTGGAGCAGAGCTGGAACAAACAAACAAACAAACAAACAAACAAACAGGAACTGACTGGCAGACACCTAACTGGGAACAAATCCACAATACATTACACAACGAACTGGCACAAGACAAAAACACAATGGGGTTAAATAGGGAAGGAAACAAGGAGATAGTGAGTAGGGCAAGTGAAAACAATCAACTAATAATCAGACAGATAACAAGGCAAATGAGAGGGCGGGGTTATTACTGAAGACTGACACCAATACACAAGGGAATGAGAAAACAAACCCAAGTGCAATAACACAGCATGAGAAAAAACAAATGCCTGGATTCAGCCACAGAGTAAATAAATCAAACCAACCAAAGTGGCTGAATCCAGACACAAAACATAAAATAGACAGAACAAGTACATGTTAGGGTTCTGTCACAAAAGGGAAAAACCCCAAAAGTAAGGGCAGAACACTGACAGTACCCCCTCTCAAGGGGACGGAGACCGGACATTACCAAACTAGACAGAAAACAAATAACATTATAAACAGAGGGGGGTGGAGGGGGCAAACAGAAAAGTCCAGGGCTATGCCATCAAAACAGACAAGTGTTGAGCCGGTGGAACAGACCAACGGGGGGAGGGAGGGGGCTTCAGGTAAGGGGTGGGGCAGGAAGCCTGGAAGGTGGCTCAAGGTTGGGTACGGGGTCAGGTGGCCCGAGAAGAGGGCCCCGGAAGGGGGCGGGGCCCGGCGGCCTTGGAGGAGGCTCAAGGTAGGGGGCAGGGTCAGGTGGCCTGAGAAGAGTGTCCAGGAAGAGGGCGGGTCTGGCGGCCTGGGAGGCGGCTCAAAGTAGGGGATGGAGTCAAGCGGCCTGAGAGGAAGGTTCAGAAAGGGGGTGGGGTCCGGCTGCCTGAGAGGAGGCTCCAGGAAGAGTGTAGGGTCTAGAAGGAGGCTTGAGGTCAGGAGGAGTGAGCAGGCTCGTCGACAGCTACGGGAAACTGGACAAGATTATCGACAGTCTCAGGGAACAGGTAAACAGCCCCTGCGGCCGTAGGCACTGGCAGTGACAAGGGAGTGACCACTGTGGCTGTAGTCACTGGCAGTGACAGGGGAATGACCTCTGACGCCATGAGCACAGGGTGTGATTGGGGAACTACCTACATGGTCGTGAGCACAGGCAATGACAGGGGAATGGCCTCCATGTCCGTGGGCACTGGGAGTGGCAAGTCAAGTCATTTTTAAACTGTTTCAAAGCAGCTTTACAGGAAATCATGCATTAAAAAATAAATAGTAATATCTATAAGTTCATACAGTGATCATTGTGTAGTTTGATTAAATAAGATTGTAAAATGTGTATAGAAATTAAATAATTTAATAATAATTGTATTTAGAACCCCTGTGAGCAAGCTAAAGGCGACTGTGGCAAGGAAAACAAAAGAGAGTAAGATGTTGGTTAATGGAGAAAAATAACCTTGGGAGAAACCAGACTCACTGTGGCTGCCAGTTCCCCTCTGGCTAAACAACATGAAGATAATGCCAGTATTAGTTATTTGTGTGCAGTGCAAGTCATGGTTTTACATTTGCAAATTAAGTTAGTGTTAAGGTTCAGTGTTTTAAAATAAAAAGAAACAATTTTAAACTTGTTGAACTTTAAGATTAATGACTAATGTCTTTGAAGTCCATCCTGGATTAACTGCAGAAGTTTACATAAATGCATTGTTTTTGGTTAGTTGGCCAATGAAGGCTTTTGTTGGCAATTCAATTATAGTCTGTTTATTCCATTTCAAGAGTGTAGTCCATCAGAATACAAAGGTGATGCAGGCAGCGATAAATGATGAGGTGCATACAACCTTGCAGGTTATTCCGGTGAGGTTTAGTGGGGTCCATCCTAAGTCCAAGGTTCAGGCAGTGGCATATGAATTATCCATTGTCTTATATTTGGAGTTGACATCAGTTCATCCTCTGAAGTAAAAAAACTGAAGTGATGTCTTTCAAGCACCGGCTACAGTTTGTCATCATCTCTCAGTGACACATTGGCGGCTGTGGCTCAGTTGGTAGAGCAGGTCGGCCACTAATCGCAGGGTTGGTGGTTTGAATCCTGGCCCACAGGACTCCACATGCTGAAGTGTCCTTGGGCAAGACACTGAACCCCAAGTTGCTCCCAATGGCAGGCTAGCACCTTACATAGCAGCTCTGCTGCCATTGGTGTATGAATCGGTGAATGAGACGCAGTGTAAAGTGCTTTGAATAATGTTAAGGCTTAAAAAGGTGCTATATAAGTGCAGACCGTTTACCATTTACATAGCCAGAGACAGGGGAGTAACCTCTGCCTAGTGGTGGTCAGCAGCAGGCTGGTGTCAGTTGGTGTCAGACTGGCAGGTTTGAGTGTTTCTGTAACTGCTGATCTCCTGGGATTTTCATGCACAACATTCTAGAATGTACTCCAAATGGTGCCAAAAACAAAAAATGTCCTTTGGATGGAAATGCCTTGTTAAGAGAGGTCAACAGAGAATGGCCAGATTGGTTCGAACTGACAAAGTCTACGTTAACTCAGATAACCACTCTGTACAAAAAGATTGCTATTCTGAGATGCTGGTTGGCACTGTTTTGGTGACACAAGGGGGACCTACAGAATATTAGGAAAGTGGTTTTAATGTTGTGGCTGATTGTGTATAAAGTATCATCATATAACTGAAATATTGTAATCAGAAAGAATGTTTGGACAGCTTCTATATTATTTATTTACTGCATATTTGCATTGAATTCAGACAGACGAGTAAAAGAGCACTAGGATACACTCAAATGTCTTTGTTTATGAAAATGTTTAATACATGCACATATATTATAAGCAGACTTTCTAAAACAGATGGGGTTTATGTCTGCAGTACCAAGAGTTCATAAACTACTATTTATTCTCAAGCATATCATTTTTGGGGGTGTTTATGGGTGTGTATCTGCTGCACGTCCAATGCCAGTGTTTGCCAGTTGATTAGCGCCACCAAAGCACTGGATTGAGCAGCTGCAGCCACTCTGGAAAAATTACAAAAAGCTTGTATCTCATTGGTCAGTCAGTTTTTGTCGCAGTCCAAAAAAAAAATAAAATAAATCGGAGAACTCTCTGTAAAGAAAACCCTTCAAATTGTCGGCGGATGATTTGTCGGACCTGATGTGAATAGCATCATAAGAATGCATTGTTCCTATTCTAAAGCTCCTTCAGAACAAACAATCATGCTGAAAAAAATGGACTTGGTGTGAATAGGCCTTTACAAGGGAATTGTGTAAAAAAAAATAACATACAGTAGACATTTCAATCTCATCCTTGTGCTTTTTGTGTAATCGGTCTTACAAATATGTTTTTATATTATTTGGTAGAAATCGTTATTGTTTTGAAGTCATTATTCATGCTTTTCTGAATAAGGTATTTGTCTTCAGGCACATCCCTAGTTGACAGTATAAATTTGGCCTTTCAGAATAGGGGTTTGGGGAATAATTACATAATATTAATAGAAGCCATTTTTGTCAGACTAAATGCATTCTTTTCAACATTAGGTATTTCTGCTTTATTCCAGAAAAGGCATATAGCTAGGGCTCCATTTAGGAATTTCACTCCCAGACATGCCTTGAGTAGAACACTGCAGGATGCAGACTAGTGCACCATAAAATGACTAAATTTGAGATGTTTTTTTTTTCTCCAAAAATTGTGATGCCATTTACAGCATTTCTGCAGTGTTGTTTTGCAGTGAAAATTCACCAATAATCATGTTCTTATGTGATTATGTAACATACTTATACTATAGACAGTACCTAGGATTACAACAATTTCTATTGTTCTCATGCACCCAGAAACTATCAATTGTAATTATTACAAAATCTTAAAAATCTTAACAGTTCTACACATCAGTTTGCTGTTGTGTTTTCATCATATTGTGTGTACCAAACGAACACACATGCTCAATTCAAGGGCTCTGCTCTACAGAGCTTTATTTTACAGTTCCATGTTAATTGGGTGTTGATCAATTTGATTACCCTGGAATTCAATGGATCTCATAATTTCAGTCAGGACCAGATATGTCGGTATGCTTCTATTCTGGGCAAACTCCCTGCGCATGCAGCATGAGAGCAGTGAATCAAACCCCGGGGAAATAGAACAAATCCAGCAGGATTGCATCTCTACTGAGGGGTGATGGGGGGTTGTTCAGACCCATCACCCCTCAGAAGAGATTTCTAAGTTCCTTCACCCCCAGTTTTGCAGCCTGGTCCCATGAAATTTACGTGAACATTGCAACGTTTTTGCAAAACAGAAATTACGTGATTCATTACAAGTTTGGCTGCATTTACATATATTCATTACAAGTGAAATGTCCAGCAGGGTGTCAAAAAAAGAGAAAATTAGGTTGTGTTTTAATAAGTAAAACATAACTCCCTAACCTAAAAATTTACCCTAAAGCTAACCTGTCTGAAAAGATAAATGAGAGTTTAACAAAATAGACATCCTTACCTTTAACCAATACCCAGTGATGGGCACAAATACATGAACATTTATTTAAAATAAAAATACAAAATACCTCAGTTTAAATGTATCAAAATAAATGACCAAATATTGTGTTAAAAAAATGTATCAAAATAAAATACAGTATTTTGTATCTTGAAAATACACAAAATACATGTAAAATTGGCCATTCAATGAAGTATCACTATTAGGTTGAAATCTATCTGGACCAGTTCTGCATGCAAAGAACATTTCATAGAAACTTTTGTTTTCATTTCACCATCCTCTTCCATTCCACTGCCCAGTAGGAAATAATAAATTACAAATAAATAAATAAAAATGTTTATATCAAACACCTTTTTTTATGTGTTATTATTATTTTTTTATTTATTTTTGGTTGAATTTGTAGGTATGTCACCATGTTTTGCCATCACTGTACCATGGCACTGCTACAGTTCTTTTTTGTAAAAGTTAGGTAATATTAGGCAATTAACTAAAGACAATTCTATATTTAAGCAATATCACATGAGCAAGAGTGTGATATGTCCCTACATCAGCACTGCTGTGATTCGCCGCAGACACAAGGCCACAGGCAGAGTGCCATAGGTAATCACAGCAGTGCTAAAGTAGGGACATATAGCACGATTGCGATCATGTCATTGCTAATATACAACAGTTCAATTAACAAATAAATGTTAACAAATTAGGCAAAACAGAATGCGGTCACAAAAACTCATTTGTGCATGGAACTACTTTCATACACGACGGATTTGAATCTGCTTTTGCTTGTTCAAACCAAATTATGCCTCCAAGCCAGAGGCGGCGGCAGCCGATTTTGCCGGGGCTTCAGCCCCGAATGTTTTGAGTGTAGCCCCGAATGTATTTTGAAAAGTTGACTGACAAATATGAAACCGGACAATAGCCTATGTAAACCCCCGAAATCATAAGTTGCCTTATTTCATTGTGTTTTGGCTTTGCACATACTGCATACAGCCTGTAAAAATAGACATAGGCATAATCTAGCCTATAGAATAAGTTCCTTTGCTGTCTGTAGCCTATGGGCGACTCCGTTTCTTCCTCTCTGTTGAATATGCAGCAGGTAGGGGAGGAGCTGACATCAACTTGCGTTACTTAGTGGCGAGTTAACAGCAGTTAGCAGGAAAGACAGCAAAAATGAAGCAAATAAGGCTTCTAAAATTTCCGAAAGAAGTCAGTGGGTAAGAATTTTGTTTTTGTCCTTAAAGTCTAAAGATCATCACCTGGCTGGCTTTCACCCACAGTAGGCTAAACCTCAAGACGTCTACCGACTAATATTACATGTTGTATCCTCTAGCCTCGTGGTTAGCGCATCCGACTCTCACACTGGAGACTGTGGTTTGAGTCCTGTTCGGAGCATAATTTTCTTGTCTATCAGGTGTACAATGTATGTGTGACTTGTTTTGTGATATTAGTTTGTAGTAAATATACACTTTGAGGTTAGCAAAGATGTGCCAGAATCAGGCATGGAAACTGGTAACAATTAATCAGTCACTTTACTTTAGAGAAAGTTAAAAGTGAAATATTGTTTATCACAATGATCCTAATGAAAGGATTTTGACAGATGAACATGGATAATTATATACAGTTCGATGCCATGGTGTGTCAATGAACTTAGACTAAAGTCATTCATGTATTGCTTTAACTTAAAATTTTTTTTTTACTTCACTTTACTCACTATAATATAACTCTTTTGTGACTTTATGTTAATGTACATGAAAATTCAAGAATCATGATAGATATTAGGGCAATCCCACTGATCTGCTCTTCTTCAATGGTATTGGTCTACAATTTGACATATGTAGCACTTGATGAATTAGTTGTTTGAAGCTGATTTGCAATAAGTTATGTGCTGTATCTGTTCTTTTGCATCACAGATGATTCAGGGAGGAGAGAGGATGAGTTAGTTGAGGATAGTACAAGAGTGGAATATTTAGGAACTGTAGAAACAGGCCCAGCAAGAGCAAAACTCAAAGAATACCCTCTCACCAGCTTTGGACTACAGGGAAGTGGTTGCTAGTGTGAAAATAAAATGGTCTAGGCTAAGCCCCGGATGTCCTTCAATGCTGGAAACACCTCTGCTCCAAGCTTCTCAAAAATTTTACTTTAGAACTAGTATGACAGCTTATGCTGTTTCTAACAAGTTATTGAAGAAACAAGGATGTGTGTGTGTGTGTGTGTGTGTGTGTGTGTGTGTGTGAGAGAGAGAGGGAGGGAACAAAGAGAGAGTCATTCACTATAGAAACCGCAATCTCCTCTGCCATTTTTAACAGTATGTCCTCTCCAATGTGGAAACTACGGTAAGAGGTAAGCACCTTAAGTTTGTGTAATTAATCAATCTGTTGTATCTGTCAGCTGTGACAGGCATTAATGCTGAAGTTGTTAGTTTAAAGCATTTAAAGCTATTTCCCAGCTTTAGTAGTGTAGTAGTAATCCCATTGATCACGGAGTGCAGATGAATGTAAACACTGACTGACACTGACTCAGTGCACGTCCCCTCAACTCATACTACATATAAAAATGGTATGTAACCACCTGCAGGCTAAAATATGCGATGTCATAAAAATAAATGTAAAGAGACACATCTGCAGCTCGCCTGCATGAAAGCTGGGGTTTGGGGCATGCCTAAACTAGTTGATACAGAAAATCAGCAGTCTAACACAGAGGTTGACTGGCACAAAGTGTTTTATGTATTTTGAAAATATACAAATACCAAACTTAAATGTATTTAGATTCAAAGACTTAAAAATAGTATTTTGTATTTCATCCCTGCCTCTTTCGTGTGTCTTTGGCTGGTCTCAAACCACAGTTGTGGAGTCCAAAGTCCAGCACTCGTACAAGTGATCTACCAAACAAGCTAATGGAGCAGAAATACAAGTGTATATGTGGGTGGGTCTGTGTTAAATAAGTGCTTTGATATCATAACATAGCAGTGGGTAAATAATAGATTGTAAAATAAGTTTTTATAAAGTCAATTAGCAATTGCAATCGTGAATTGTGTGACAATGAATAAAATACACAGTTGTTGTAGCACCTCTAGTGTTCATTTCACCAGGAAACTGCAGTGAAATGTAGAAAGTGTCATGCAAAAGTCAGTTTGCAAAAATGTGTATACAGTAATGTTTATTCAATGAGACCTGGTTGCAATTTTGGGATATTCTAAATTATATATCTTGAGTTTCGGCCACCGTGCAAAGAAATTGGAACCGACCACTTAATATGACATCTTTAAAACCTAGCAGAAGCCTGTGTTAGACGGTCGCTTCTACAGTCAACTGTACCAGTAAATGGTACCAAAGACAGCACCAACTTTTCAGCAAATATTATTGGGCAAATGTCAGGTTATTTTCATTTTGAAATATTTCAGGCAATGAACAAAACAAAATGAGGTTTCTTTAGGATGACTGATTGCTTTCTTTCCCCTCAAGTTTTATGAATGAATGAATGAATGAATGAAATAAGCTTTATTGTCCCCGAAGGGACATTTGTCTTGCACTCATGGTCATAAATAAACCCAATAAGTAGTTAATAAAACAGTAATACCACCCCAATAACAATAACTGTAACAATATAAATATAACTTAAAACATGAGTAAAAATGCATTCTAAAACATTCCGAACAAAAAAGACATTAAAGTAATATACAAAATATAAGCACTATATACAGATCCATTAGTAACTATGCACCCTTACACATCACTAAATTGATATATCTCTCAAAATAAATCTGTATTACATGCACTTGTATTTAACATTTTATTTGAAGTAGGTATAAAAAGATTAATCTTAAAGTGATTATACCTACACACTGGTAACCTTTACCATCTACCAGAGGGGAACAACTCATGCTCTGGGTATAATGTGGGTGATGGATCAGATAATATCTTTTGTGCTTCCCTGAGAAACTAACTGCTCATATATTAACGCAAGGGATTTTTTTCCTTTTTCCCCATAATCTTCATAGCCAATTTTACCAGATGAGCAAGCTTTGCTTTTACATGAAGTGTAAGGTTACCAAACCATACAGTGATTCCATTATTCTCTTTATTATAGCCTGGTAAAAAAAAAAAACATAACCCCCATAAACACCCCAAATAAAACCTCTGCTGCTGACCAGAGCATAGAATGTCAACACGCCCAACCCCCCCCAGCTAAGTGTATTATCCATGTGAACACCATGATACTTAGAGGAACACACCTGTATGATGGGTTTGTCATGAATAAACACTGGTTCCCAACTGACATGGGGTCAAAAATCTTATCCTCAGTTTTTTTACATTTAAAAGGAGGTGACTGGAATCACAACACTCTACAAACTTTTCTAATTCTAAATAATAGACTGAAAGGTTAGTGTTGTCAGATAAAATGCTGACTGCAGATGTCTCAACTGGAAATTTCACCATGAAGTTATTAGGATCACAACTTGAACATTAATTTGTGTACAATGTGAAGAGAATAGATGAACTAACACAGCCCTGTGGGACACCATCGCTAATCTTTCTCAGGTCTGCTTAATTTTAAACTGCGGGGTTGATTAGTTAAAAAGGAGATGTACCATTTGATTACAAAGGATTCACATCTTTCTTTAACATAGACACCATATACTGTATCTCTAAAAACACTTAGCACAAGACTTTAACTCCAAGATAACATCAGTTCCTGTAGTTTTTTTCTACTCATTCGACCGAACAGTGAACACATCTTTTGTGGGTCAACTATCACTCTTAGAGAAGTGTTCTCAGAGACAGTTGGCTCCAGAACATCCTTGCATTCTAGTGTAGAATCCTTTGTTTCAAACCTGATATAAAAGCCATTTAATTAGTTTGCTTTCCTCAGGTCATCATTAGAAATGAGACACTTTCTTTTTGTGTTCAAAGTGGTCATGACTTTTATCAAATGCCCCAACCTTTTGGGATTTGCAGAGATAAAACTCTTTAAAATTGTCCTTTTGTCTAGACCTACACTCTCTCAACACACCATTTATTTCCTTTTGTAACATTCTCAGTGCCACTCATAATCAATAAAGGCTTATTTCTTCTGGTTAATGCAAACTTTAATTCCTTTTGTAATTTCTGGCTTTTTGTTGGGATAAACAGTTGCACACTTTTTTCAAGCACATTGTGTACATAAAACATGATACATTCAGTGAGCCATGAAAATATCTCAGTCTGTGCATATAAAAGATCCCTTGAGCATCTATATGGAATTCATTTAAATCTTTTGTTTGACATGCTACTGAGAGGTGCAGGATATGCTTTTCAAATAAGCTATATTTGTGGTGTATCCAAACAACAAGCACTGCTTATATTTTATTCCAAATATTTTATTCTGTAGTTTTTAAATGTCCACTGTTCTGATTTGCTAACTTCATGCAGTCCCTTAAATGCAGCCATATTTGAAATACAATCAAAAGAAAATGAATCATTTTCACATTATAATTTATAAAACAAAATTTCAGGGTTAACACATAATGTACACCCAACACATTTCATCTAAATGTATAAAAATATGTTTCCTAAAGCACAGCAACTATAAAACACTCATGACATTTGAAACATTCATGTATTAAATTGTTTACTTAAAGTTTTGGAAGTGTTAAACTGCCCCATCCTACAATAACAGTTCCCTTTCAAAGCTTGAATCATATTGTGACTGGTTAACAAGCAATCCGCATTGATATGAGCCGTAAACACATACAGTGCACACTTCAGATTTTCTGAATGGTAACATTTGGTGCTTTTTATACACAGTCATTAGCAGCAGCAGAATGAGACGTTTTTAAAAGTTGTGCTTGTACTGCTCTTAAAACACGCCACACATCGCCGGAAATGCATCAAAACTATCAAAGACATCCATATAGTGCATGTGTATGTGGAACTGCAACTCTGTACATATCGTATAGGTCATTCCTACAATTTGAAACTTTTGAAAAATAAAACTATTACAAGTATCTTCATGTTTCATCATTACAGGCACACGTTAAATATTGTATTAGTCATACTGGTCAAGCTAAATGACAATCAATTTCAGAAGTTCATCCGGTTAAATGGGCAGCATCATGGTGGAAAATAACATCATGGTTACTAATGTAACTTCCATTCCCTGATGGAGGGAACGAGACGTTGTGTTGATGAGTTGACACTAGGGGTCACCCTTGGGAGCCCAGACATCTCTGATCTTTGAGAAAAGGCCAATGAGAATTGGAGTGTGGAATTTGCATGCCACTCCCCAGGACATACGGGTATAAAAGGAGTGCCGCTTGCAAACACATGTAACCCGGGTGATCCAGGCTACCAATAGAAGAGTTGAGACTTAGGTAAAAAGATGGGAAAATTAAAAAAAAGAGAATAAGAGAGAAAAGAGAGTGCTTTAGAAGTAAAAGTGTTTCGTCCAATCATGGATCGTGCTGCATTGATTGACACTCCAATGAGCCAATGGTAGCAGCGCACTGAGACTGCGCGGGCCACACTGCTGCTGTCAAAAACATTGAGAGAGAGCGAGCGAGTCAGACGAAGCAGATGCACCCTGAGTGATCTCCAGATACTCCGCATCAAAAAGTAGATATTGAGGAAAAGAAATTTGAATGCAATCTAAAGATTACATTTCTGAGTGAATGTGATAACTTTGAAAAGCTGACGCCGAAGTGAGAAGAAGTTGAGGCAGAGAATCGAGAATAAAAACCGACGTAGATACACAGAGCGCCAAAAAGCACCGCAAATTATCTTCTTGTAAAATAAGATGTGAAATTCTTGCCTTGGTGAGTTGTTTTTTGTATATTGACTTGACATTTTACAAGAAAACTGTTGCAGACTCAGCGGCAAATCGGTAGTGTGACATTAACGTTCATATAGGCCGCTTATGCATAGTGTGTGAGCTAGTGCTATTTTGCACGTTGGGCTAAAGTGAATCACATGTGAAGATGCAAACGAGTCAATGAAAAGTGATAATGTTTAGTATGAAAGATAGTGTTTAAGTGTCAAGATATTGAGTTAATATGCTATTTGAAGTGTATACATGATATTTGTTGATGAAAGTGTTTGAATGGAAGATTAATTATTGTTCTGCCTTGTGTTTTTGCAAGGCTGGGGTTTTTTTTTGTATGTGTGTTTCTTCCGAGAAATTGTGATCACCATCCTGGATACGTGCAATGCATATGAGCATATGTAAAAGGCGAGCCACCCACGGAGACCATTTGATTGAACTTTGATGTTACGTGCAACGCATATGAGCGTGTGTAAAAGGCGAGCCACCCACGGAGACCATTTGATTGAACTTTGAACTTGAACCCATCAAACTGGTATGAGAAACCTTTTCCTTTTCGTTTTTGGACAAATGGGACTGAGACTTTGTTTTTGCATATTTTTCCTCGAGCTTTGAACGGAGAGACATCGATTTCATTTTCATGAACTCTTTTGATCTGAGTCATTTCAAAAAAAGTTCAAAAGTTCAAAAGTACCTTTATTGTCCCACAAGGGGAAATTGAATTTGCAGCAAAGCTCAACATAAAACACATAACATACAACAACACTCACCAACAAAACCAACCAGCAAAGAAGGAATTCACATTAGCGCCCAATATACATAATGTATAATAAATAAATAAGTAAAATACAGGACACCGTCAAGTGCAAAAATGCAACTTGTGCAAGTTAATATGAAGTGCTAATTGCCATTAAGGTGCCTCACAGCTGCCGAAATGAAAGATATGTGCATCCTCTTTGTTCTGCATCTAGGAACTCGATAACGCCGCTCAGAGGGCAAAAGCTCAAACTCTGTTCTAAGGGGATGATCCTGTGAATGAGCTTCAGCTCTAACTTTCCTCTGTACCTGTTTTATGTATAACTCCCCTGGTTGAGCCTGACTTCCCCTGGAAATCTTGCTCGCCACTTTGACCAGACTACCAAGTCTGTTTTTATTTGTCAGGGGAGAGGCTTCCAAACCAAGCAGATATGCAGAAAGATAAAACCGATTCAATGAAAGCACGATAAAACAGAATCATCATGTCTGACGAAACATTAAAAGTATTCATTTTCCTAAGAAAGTACATTCTTTGTTGGAATTTCTTTGAGACAGCATCAACCAACGGTTCAAAACACAGTTTGTTATCTAGAATGACTCCAAGATATTTGTATGTCTCCACGGGCTCAATATCCATGCCCTTAATAACCGTGACTGTAGGGGAAGGTGGTGACCTGCGAAAGTCAATGATCATATCCTTAGTTTTAGATACATTCAGCTGTAAAGATGAACTATCACACCACTCTACAAAGTCACTAAGGACTGGCCCATGGTCCCGCTCATTCCCTGATAGCAAGCTGACAATAACAGAATCATCAGCAAACTTAAGTATGTATCTATCTTGGTACAAACTGCGACACTGGTTTGTATACAGGATGTACAGGAGAGGAGACAGACAACATCCTTGGGGGGAACCAGTAGATGTAAAAGTGACTTCAGATAGGGTGCTGTTTGCCCTCACCCGCTGAGATCTGTCTGTTAAAAAATCCAATAACCAGCCCACCAAATTCAAATCCAGGTTAAAATCTGCAATCAGTCTCTCAGCGAGCAAAAGGGGCTGAATAGTGTTAAAAGCAGAAGTAAAATCAACAAATAAAAGTCTGACATGAGTTTTTTCTCTATCCAGATGGCTAAAAATAAAGTGCAGTAGTGTGATCACAGCATCCTCCACACCCCTGCCAGACCTATATGCAAACTGCAGTGGATCTAACTGATCTCCAACCTGCAGTAAGACAGCCTCTTTGATAATTTTCTCAAAGCTTTTCATGACCAATGAGGTCAAGGCTACAGGTCTAAAATCATTCAAGGATTTTGGGGAGCTGCACTTGGCTAAAGGCACAATAATAGAATGCTTCCAACTTCTAGGAACTCTTTGTTGTGATAAGGACAAATTAAAAATGTATTGGAAGATAAGACAGAGTTGATCTGCACATGTTCTTAATAACTGGCCACAAATCTCATCTGGCCCCGGACTTTTTGATCTGGTGCGCCTAAATATGTTAGCCACAGTACTACTGTCCACAGTAATTGATGGAGCTGCCTGTGTAATAGCCCTTAAACCCTCCATTTCATCATCATAATCCAATTTGTTAAATCGCGAATAGAATACATTGAATTCATCAGCCAAATGTTTATCAGATGAAAAACCATCCAGGACAACTCTGTTAGCTTTATCATTAGACCCAATCAGTGTTTTCATACCATTCCAGGTTTTCTTTAAATTATTACTTCTCAAATCTGCCTCAATTTTTTCCTTATACCTTAATTTAGCCTTTATAATTTCAGCCCTAATCTCTTTTTTCACAGCCCTCTCTCCATACACATCACCTTCATTAAAAACAGTTTTTCGTTTGATTAGTAAATCCTTAATGTCCTTAGAGAACCACTGTTTGTTGTTTGGAAACACCTTAACTTCCCTACTCGGGAGAACAGAGTCTTTGCAAAAAGAGATGTAACTACAGACAACGTCAGTAAGTTCATCAATATCAGAACAGGAGTCCTGAAACACTGTCCAGTCTGTACACTCAAAGCAGGCTTGTAGCGCTGAAGAGCTGTCCTCCGTCCAGACCTTCACCTGTTTTCTAACAGGTTTCTCCCTCCTCAACAACGAGGTGTAGGTGGGTAAGAGGTGGACAGAGTTGTGGTCAGAGGAACCCAGCGCTGGCCCCGCCTTGGACGTATATGCGCCTTTAATGGAGCCGTAGCACAGGTCTAGAGTATTGTTATGACGTGTGGGACATTTTACATACTGATAAAAACTGTACAGTGTTTTCTTTAGGTTACAATGATTAAAATCGCCAAGAATAAAATTAGGAGCACCAGGGGAAATAGACTGAAGTTTGTTTACGGTTTTAAAAACAATGTCCATGGCGGACTTGGCGTCAGCTTTGGGGTGGATATAAACCACAGTCACAAAAATCTGTGGGAACTCTCTGGGGAGGTAGTACGGCCGTAGTGACACAGACAACAGTTCGATGTCAGAGTGACAAATCCGCTCTCTCACAGTAACATTGCTACACCATCTCCGATTTATGTATAGACAGACCCCTCCACCCATCGTTTTATGTGTCACCTCACTGTCCCGATCCAGGCGTGAGGGGCTCCAAAGCCGCTGATATCCAGTGCCGAGTCTGAATCCGACTCCGTGAGCCAAGTCTCTGTAAAAGCCATAAGACACGCATCCCTGTAGTCCCGCAGATGTAAGACATTTGCACGTAATTCCTCAATCTTATTCCTGAGGGACCGCACATTAGCCAGTATAACCGAAGGCAAGGGGATGCGATTCCTGCTCAATAGCTTCCTGGTTCGCTGTTTCAAACCACCCCTTTTCCCCCGCTTCCTGGTTTGGCCTTGTTTTGTAAAGTCACTGTTTCTGCCAGTAAGTAATTCCAGAGGCAAATCCCAGCCAGTGAATTGATGTTGAAGTCCGTCACGGCAGGATAGCACCATTGTAATCCCAATAGGAATTTGCGGGTGTATCGGAACGTGTGCTGCTGATCGCTCCAAACGAAGTTTAAAACAGTCAGTAAAAATAGGGCGTAAAAAGTGACTTCCATCCTTCAGATATTCAACAAATATTCAGCAATGTTCAGACAACATTAAACAGCACACCACGAAGAGGAATTAAACCCTAAAAGACGTTTAAAACACAAAAACACGGACACGAGCTATAGCTCTGTTAAGGGTAAAAGCTGTGTATATGTCTCAGTATTTGCAGTTTTGCACTTTGATGTAGGCCTAATCAATACAACTTGAATGTGTTGAAATAATAAAGGAAACCAAAAGAATAATGTACCTTATTTTATTTAATATATAATGTACCTTAGTATATAGTATATTTTAATTTCCTTCAGCTGATATCAATTTGTCCGCCCGGCCCTCACAAATTTTGGAATTTCCTAGTTTGGCCCCCTGCAAATGTATTTGAATAGGCCTGCCTTAGGGAGTGTCTAACTGCTCAAAAGTTTAAGGACTGGCTGGCCCAGCAGTAACCTTCTCTCTATTGTTCTCACTGAAAAAAATAACGAAATCATTCAGCTGGGGGCCATATAAGGTCCATGTTGGGGGATGTCCCTCCAAAGAGGAGGACACCACGGAGACCACACCCGGCTTCTAAGTGGAATAAAACACTCTGTCTTACCGGGTCAAAGCGGAAGCACATTGTGCGGAGCGGCGCCAAGATAGGTCCTACCAAAGGAGGGGAGAAGTTACTACAAACACGGTGACCAGGGAGAGAGGGCCTTCTGCCCAAGGAAGATGGATTTTACAAAATATATATCACACAGGGTTACCTAAGGAGACAACCAGCACATGTGGAGCACTTACCTCAGTACTTGTCGGCTGTTGGGCTAAGGAGGAAGAACATCCAGGGTTCACTCTTTTGTGAACGCAACTGGGAAAGAGTGCACATCTTCGCCTCAATTGAGGGGAAAGGCGCTATGCACAAGTGGTACACCCGGCCAGCTTACCTGAACTTACCTGTTTGTGTCACCTGATAACACACAGGACGAAACTGGCTCAACCCTGAGGTTATAAAACCTTGCAAAGGTGTTAGGTGTTGCCCAGCCCGCAGCTCTACAGATGTCTGCTAGAGAGGCGCCACGGGACAACGCCCAAGAATCCGCAACAACTATGTTAGAGTGGGCTTGCAGGGCATGGTATGCCATAGTGATGGCGTTGATAACCCAGTGAGCGATCCTCTGTTTGGAGACAGCGCTTCCTTTCCGCTGTCCACCGACACAGAAAAAAAGCTGCTCGGAGCTTCTAAAGCTCTGCGTTAAATACAAGTAGATGCGAAGAGAGCGCACCGGACAGCAACACCAAGGCTGGGTCTGCCTCCTCCAGGTGCTGATGGTGCCCCGTCTCTGAGAAAGAAGGCCCTTCCTCAGGGGAATTAGCCAGGGGGGTGCTGTCGCGAGCAGCATGAGCTCCAAGAACCAAGTCCGGAAGGGCCAGTAAGGGGCCACTAAGAGGATCTACTCCTCGTCCTCCCTGACTTTGCACAATGTGCAATCTGCTCACTGAGTGGAACGCATATTTGCTTAGCCCCAGGGGCTAGCTGTGTTCCATGGCATCTGTGCCGAGGGGAGCCTCGGTCAGAGAGTACCAAAGCGGACAGTGGAAGGATTCTGGACAAGCAAACAGATCTACCTGTGCTTGGCTGAATCGACTCAGCATGAGGGTAGAGTCTCCACTCTACCCTGAGCATAACCTGCCGCGTACCGCGTCTGCTGTGCTGTTGAGGTGGCCCGGGATATGAGTGGCCCGCAGCTACTTGAGCTGCCGCTGACTCAAAAGGAGGAGATGACGAGCGAGTTGTGACATTTGATGAGAGCGTAGGTTACCTTGGTGGTTGATGTATGCAATAGTCGCTGTGTTGTCCATACAGACCAACACATGCTTGCCCCGAATCAACGGCAATAGACTCCTCAGGGCAAGTAGTACTGGCAGCAACTCGAGGCAGTTGATGTGCCAATGCAGTCGGCTGGTCCAAGGGCTGGCGACTGAGTGCCTGTTGCTCACAGCCCCCCAGCCACGTTGGGAGGCATCTGTTGTAACCACGACATGCCTGGGGACCTGGCCTAGGGGCACTCCTGCCCATAGGAATGCTAAGTCTGACCAGGGGCTGAGTGGACGGCGACAAGACTGTGTGACGAGAACTTGGTATGTGCCGTGGCGCTATGCTCATCTCTTGACTCAGGTCTGTAGCAAGCGCTGACCAACGTATTCTGTCTGAATGCATGTAGACAGTGCAGCACTGACTGTGTGCGCTCGTTGGTGAAGCGCGCAGTCATCGAGACCGAGTCTTACCCATACTGAGATAGATGCTCTGTAACAGGGCGAGCTTGCTCTTTTCCCAGTTGACCCGAAGACCCAAACGGTTTAGGTGCCTGAGCACCAGGTCCCTGTGCGCATACAACATGTCCCATGAGTGAGCTATGATTAGCCTGTTGTTGAGACAGTTGAGGATGTGGACGCCCACTTCCCTAAGCGGGACATGGGCTTTCTCTGCAACTTTCGTGAAGGCACAAGGAGACAAGGACAGGCCGTAGGGAAGGACTTTGTACTGGTATGCCCAACCCTCAAAGGCAAACCGAAGCAAGGGTCTGTGCCAAGGAAGAATCGAGACATGGAAGTACGCGTTATTCAGGTCTAACGCCGCAAACATATCCTGATGCCGGACGCTCGCTAAAATGCATCTCTGCATGAGCATCTGTGCAGTGCCCGGTTCAGAACTCGCAGGTCCAAGATGTTTTGGCTACGATGAAGTAGGGGCTGTAAAACCCCTTCTTCTGCTGGAGGGACAGGCTCTTTCACATCCTTCTGTAGAAGGGAGGCGATCTCCACGTGCAAGGCAGTGGTGTTCTTGCCTCTCACCGCAGTGAAACAGACTCCGTTGAACCTCAGCGGACGCCTGGCAAACTGAATCACATAGCCGAGTCAGATGGTCCTGATCAGCCAGCGCGAGCCACGCCCCAAGCTCCGTGTGAGAGGGACCAAAGGAACTACCACGTTGGACGTACCAACAGTCTGGGCCTTGTGATGGGGCGGAGCCCGAGGTGCTGAGTCTAGAGACATCAAAGCACTTTCCTGGCTACTTGTGACTGCTCCCGGGAACAGCCTGGGATGGGGGAGGAAGATCTTTGTCCTCATAGCCCCTGGAGACCTTCACATCTGGGGCAGGTTTGTGCCACAGATGGGCGCACGGAAGCGGGAGGCCCGGTTCCGGGGCGCCGTACCTGCCAAAGAGAACTGGTGGCCGGCGGTCATGATAACGATGGCTAGGGAGACTGTAAATAGGGCCCAGGGAATGAGGAAACTGCTCTTTTATTGAAAATGTGGCAAAACAAAATTCAAATGAAACCAAGGATTCTCCATCCGTCCCTCCGGCAGGGGAGGGAGCAGTCTGCTTACCAGCTCCCATAGTGCAGTTTTCTGAGTACCAGGGCTGCCCATCTCAGGAGCACTTCGAAACCTTCTTGGGCCTGCGGGTAGCTCCATGCCGAGGCCGGACCCGAGGGACGGGCTTTGGCGGAGCTGGTGTTGCCACCGCAGGGGAATGCCCAGGGCGACGAGCAGACGGAGTGCGGGGTCTGTGGCTCAACTGGGGCAGGATATGTTGTATGGTTCCATCTGCTTTCTTACCGTTGAAAACTGCCGGGCGAAGTCTCCAACGTTGTCGCCAAACAGCCCAACCTGGGAGATGGAGGCGTCAAGAAAGCGAACCTTGTCGGCCTCTCGTGACTCGACCAGGTTGAGCCAAAGGTGGCGTTCCTGGACCACCAGGGTGGACATCACCTGCCCGAGAGCACGTGCCATGACCTTCGTCACTCGGAGGGCAAAGTTGGTCGCTGAGCACAGCTCCTGCATTAGTCTCGGGTCAGGACTACCCCCGTGCAGTTCTCTAAGTGCCCAGGCAAGCATGGCCGTCAGCTCTGCGTCACACTAGGTAGAAGGACCGAGTCGGGGAGCCACTCATACGAAGGCGAGCAGTGGCCGCAACGTAGCCATGGTCATGTCCTCACAATTAGGACATGAACCATCCATTAACGCTGACTCCACGTGGGTAGCATGTAAGGCAGCGATCGTGGCCGTCAGAAGCGGAGAGATATCGACCACAACCAGGAATTATTCACAAAAGAAAAGGCACCTTCAAATAGACACTTTCGTTTGTGCCACTCTTTTAGAGAAAATATATATTCTTTTGTGATTTATATATATACGTATATATATAGCAGGCTCTGCTGTACTGCTGGGGCACCCAGGGGTGTTGCTCGACACAACCGTAGTGTGCGAGGGGGAGAACCTCTGTAATGCGCCGTATATCCAGCAGTTTTAGCGAGAGGGAGAGTAATGGAACGGCAGGAAGGATTCAGCTCAGTGAATGCATCTGCTCGGCTCCAAAGAAGAAATCTGAGTATGTTTGCAAGCGGCACTCCTTTATACCCGTATGTCCGGGGGAGTGGCATGCAAATTCCACATGCAAATTCTCATTGGCCTCAAAGATCAGAGATGTCTGGGCTCCCAAATGTGAACCCTAGTCTCAACTCATCGACACAACGTCGAGTGAGTGACCGATAGGGAACAGGGTAACATTCAGTGGATAAATGAGCCACTACATGGTCTGTGATTGATATCTAGCAAACATATTTGTAAACTAATATTGATGATTTTATTTTATTTTTATTTAATTTTGTTAGCATTAATACCCTATATTGACATTTTTCAATTAAATTAATTTCCCATATATTTTCCCGTAACAGGGTGGATATGTTATGCTTGACCACATATGACTAACACCACAAAATAAAAAAATAAATCATAAATGAAACAAGAGAGCAATACATTTCAAATAACTCAAATAATAGTAATTTTGCAGAATGGCTGATGTCATCTCCAGTCTGTGTGATGTCATTTAATAACATAAATGAAAGGTCATAGTATCATGACATAACAGGGTTGACAATAAATCAAAGGACACACAATCTACACTAACATCAGTGTAAGAATTACACATTTACCACAAATGAAAACATTTTAGTGAGAGAATGTAATACTCACCTTTTAATTGTATGGTAGAAAAAAAAATCCAAAGGTTTAGAACTTATTTTTGTCTATAATATTTGACGTGCAGATTTGGAGACATGAGGAAATTGCATTTCAAAAGTTATAAAGGATTTCAATTATTTAAAATGTCAATTTTAAGCCCACAGAGGTGTGTAACATTATAAGTAGTCTTTATTCTTTTTAACAAACCTATGAAGATTGTAATCGTGTGAAAATCAACAATATAAATATCACACACACACACTTAAATGCCACCGAATTGTAGGAATGACCCATAGACTATACATGCGCTCCTGCACTTTTACTTTGAAAAACAGCACGGACGGACGCAAAAACGCGTTCAGTGCGAACATCCACTATAAAACTTCAAATTAAAAATGCTTTAATACAACGACCAGGAAGAAGAGAGAAAGGGAGAGAAAAGGCTTAACATGAAAATAGTGTATTTCTCCTTGGATTAGTGTTGTTTTTTCATAGTAAATAGTGTTTTTCATAAGTGAAATATAAGGAAATCACGTGTTTTAAAAGAAAACTGTAATTCTCTACTGTATTGAAAGTGCTGCAGTTTTTCTCTCTCTCTCTCTCTCTCTCTCTCTCTCTCTCTTCCAGAATGAGCTATGACATGTCATGAATAGGTGTGTAAAACAAGTAACATGCACTCGAATGCTTCTGACAGAAAACACAACACAAGACGTGTGCTGATTACGACTGATCTTTCCCCCAAGTGTAGTGTAAAGCAAGAGCCGATATCTCACACAACTCACGGGAAAGTTGTGTGGGTTTCAGGTCCATTTCTCTCGATTTGTGAAGCATTCTCAGCAGTTTGGGTGTGAGGCCCTAAAATATGGGTCAAACGTCATTGCTTATGGATTTCATATGGAACACAATTTTTCCCCTCAATTACAGGACGATTATATCCTGAATTTACAGGATATTTGGCAACGTGATTACCGTATATTGGTCTGGCCCCTTTCATATAACAAAATACAGTTTAAAATTAGTTGTAAGCGCCCCTGTGCCTGTTGGCCACTAGAATCGTTACCACCTTTCATCCCATTAGCTACGGCCCTGGACGTTATACGCAAACAGCGTATATTCAGCGTATACGTGCGTATGGCCCCGACTTTACCACAGGGTCTGTTGCATTTCTTTCTTTCTTTCTTTTTTTTTCTTTGCAACTGTGCCTACTTATAAATTGAATGAAAAAAATACAGTATACAGGTCCTTCTCAAAAAATTAGCATATTGTGATAAAGGTCATTATTTTCCATAATGTAATGATAAAAATTAAACTTTCATATATTTTAGATTCATTTCACACCAACTGAAATATTTCAGGTCTTTTATTGTTTTAATACTGATGATTTTGGCATACAGCTCATGAAAACCCAAAATTCCTATCTCAAAAAATTAGCATATTTCATCCGACCAATAAAAGAAGTGTTTTTAATACCAAAAAAAAGTCAACCTTCTAATAATTATGTTCAGTTATGCACTCAATACTTGGTCGGGAATCCTTTTGCAGAAATGACTGCTTCAATGCGGCATGGCATGGAGGCAATCAGCCTGTGGCACTGCTGAGGTGTTATGGAGGCCCAGGATGCTTCGATAGCGGCCTTAAGCTCATCCAGAGTGTTGGGTCTTGCGTCTCTCAACTTTCTCTTCACAATATCCCACAGATTCTCTATGGGGTTCAGGTCAGGAGAGTTGGCAGGCCAATTGAGCACAGTAATACCATGGTCAGTAAACCATTTACCAGTGGTTTTGGCACTGTGAGCAGGTGCCAGGTCGTGCTGAAAAATGAAATCTTCATCTCCATAAAGCTTTTCAGCAGATGGAAACATGAAGTGCTCCAAAATCTCCTGATAGCTAGCTGCATTGACCCTGCCCTTGATAAAACACAGTGGACCAACACCAGCAGCTGACATGGCACCCCAGACTATCACTGACTGTGGGTACTTGACACTGGACTTCAGGCATTTTGGCATTTCCTTCTCCCCAGTCTTCCTCCAGACTGTGGCACCTTGATTTCGAATGACATGCAAAATTTGCTTTCATCCGAAAAAGTACTTTGGACCACTGAGCAACAGTCCAGTGCTGCTTCTCTGTAGCCCAGGTCAGGCGCTTCTGCCGCTGTTTCTGGTTCAAAAGTGGCTTGACCTGGGGAATGCGGGGATGTTTCTACTCCAGACTCAGTCCACTGCTTCCACGAGGTCCCCAAGGTCTGGAATCGGTCCTTCTCCACAATCTTCCTCAGGGTCCGGTCACCTCTTCTCGTTGTGCAGCGTTTTTACCACACGCTTTCCTTCCTACAGACTTCCCACTGAGGTGCCTTGATACAGCACTCTGGGAACAGCCTATTTGTTCAGAAATTTCTTTCTGTGTCTTACCCTCTTGCTTGAGGGTGTCAATGATGGCCTTCTGGACAGCAGTCAGGTCGGCAGTCTTACCCATGATTGCGGTTTTGAGTAATGAAACAGGCTGGGAGTTTTTAAAAGCCTCAGGAATCTTTTGCAGGTGTTTAGAGTTAATTAGTTGATTCAGATGATTAGGTTAATAGCTCGTTTAGGACACTTTTCATGATATGCTAATTTTTTGAGATAGGAATTTTGGGTTTTCATGAGCTGTATGCCAAAATCATCAGTATTAAAACAATAAAAGACCTGAAATATTTCAGTTGGTGTGCAATGAATCTAAAATATATGAAAGTTTAATTTTTATCATTACATTATGGAAAATAATGAACTTTATCACAATATGCTAATTTTTTGAGAAGGACCTGTATATATATATATATATATATATATATATATATATATATATATATATATATATATATATATATATATATTTATTTATATATTTTAAGATCAAGGAAAAGCAGCCTGAACAACAACAGTACAAAAGTTGTACAGTGTAGCACAAGTGTTCAGCAAAATTGGGAACTCCAAAACTGCTTACAAAGCATCCCAGCAGCCTTGGTTGGAGCCATTTGTCAATAAAACACACTGATTTTATATGGTTAGAAAAGAAATGTCCTCATAAAGGGAAAGAAATGCCCCTGGAAAAATATTGCCATTTAATAAAAAAAGTTTATTCCGTTATTATTCCAATTCCATATGCCATTTGTGTTCTAATTTCATAGTTTTTATGACATACAACACATTTGTTGCTTTAATGATTGAGAGCAAAGTCTGCTAGCTTTTCCACCCAAAAAGTTTTATTAAATTGTTCTAAATGCATATTCAGCTATTCATTATGAATGACAAGTAATTTAAATTAATATTTCAAATATCTCGATACAATGACACGTTAACATGGACAACAGAGAGCTGTTTATTGCAAAAAGCTGCTTAAGACTCTAAATCGGTGTATGCATCCACATGTAGAAATGTTTCTTTGCTGATTGCATTTATTTTTTCAAAGTATAATTTTTCCAACTCTGCTTACCATATGGAATTATGGAAAAGCAGAAGTTATTGACATGGGGTGAAAGGTTAATGGAAAGACAGTTTGTGTTTGATGTTATGAAAATAATAATAATAATAAAATAAAAAAAACGTGGACCTGTTTTTATTTTTTACCAGCTCTATGATTTAAGTTTAATAATTGAGTATAAGCATAGGTAAATCACGTTCAGTTGATAACGTATGGTCAATTTTGTTAAACCTATCACACATCGCGAGCAGGTGCGTACACAGTACAACAGGGAAGAAAAAAAGAAAAGGCACCAATGTTTTTGAAGATTTTTCCTGTTGCAAGTCTTGGATTTACCCAAGAGGTTTCTCCAATGATCAACTGAACCAGATAAGATTAATGCTGGTGGATCTCCTCCTGCTGGTGTGAACTGATCATTTTACTTTTACATTTATGCATCTGACAGATGCTTTTATCCAAAGCAACTTACAGAGTCCTTATTACAGGGACAAGCCCCCCATAGCAGCCTGGCGTTAAGTGCCTTGCTCAAGGACACAATAGTGGTGGCTGTGGGGTTCGAACCAACAACCTTCTGCTTAACAGTTTAGTGCTTTATACCACTACACCACCACCACTCCTCATTTTAACACTAAAGCTTCATATTTAATTCATAGAACCTCCAATGACAGCAAAAGCATGCGATGACTGTAAGTTCCTAACTTTGTTTTTAGAACGCACATGCAAGTGTTTGCTAAATCGATATTTTATGATGTGAATACTTCTTAGAAAAAAAATTATTACTGTTCACATAGATTTTACAAACTTACTTTTCTCATTTACTAGCGAGTCTAAAGACTTCCTTGTATGGTATTTTCATGGGCATGGATTATGATAATTGTGAATGAACGTGCACACTCGCTCTATTTACGAACGCTTAGAATTCACTAACACACACGTTTTACTAACAAACCTGGATTATGATGTGTTCGTGAATCAGGTGGAAAGTTTTTGGGATGCTCCATTTTACAGTTAACTTTTTCATGAATGAGGTCCCCTGTGCCCTCTGTCTTGTGCCAGTTCGTTGTGGATTTTTCCAATTTAGGTGGCTGTTGTTTTCCCTTCATTATGGCTTTATGTCTTTTGGTTGGATCCTCTCCAGGAGTCCCATTTCTTGTCGTGCTCACCAGCCAGTCAGTTCCGGTGCTCATCACGGGGCGCATTACAGAAAGATTCTAACTTTAGAATCCTACATTATTTGCTTGGTTACCATAGCAATTTCAGTTAGAACCACGTTTAGGACAAAAGCTATTAGAAGAATAACATGTCCTAAGTGCTTTGTCTCATCTTAACTACAGTTAGGATTTGCTTCTATAATATGAATTTGTGAACTTTATCAGATCTGAAGTTAAGACTTAAGATAGCAAGTTTTCTGTAATACATCCCCTGCTGTCTGGACTGTGCATTTGCCTTTTGGGGAACATTTAGTTTGTTTTAGTTTTTTTGTTAATAAAAGGTGTGTTTTTGTTTTTATTTTTTTGATCCCTGCCATTTAGTCCTTGCCCCTTTCTAGAAACATTTACTGTATATGCTTTGCCCATTGTACTTCCAGAAATGTTGAATTCTTTCAGCTGACTCCATCCTATGACATTTGTTATCCAGTCTGTTCATGCAAATGCACACTCCTCAAAAACCTGTAACAACACCGCTTGTGCATTTACATAACCGCAAAAAAACACTTTCTCCAGGAGAAACCCAAGTGTGTCAAACCTCTTTCTCATAATCCGTTAAATGGCGTAAGGAAATCAGCGTTGTCTTGTTTACATGATGTTTCAGAACACAGCTTTCTGCAAAAACACTAGAATAAACTTTTTTTATGTAAATGTGGTCATTGCTAACTGTGACGAAGCAGGCGGAGAATGGGGATCTATATGCAGCAGTTTATTAAAAAAACATAAAGAAAAACTCAGAAGCAAAACAAGGGAGACCTGGCACAGAGCATCCAAAACATGGAAGGACTAACAAGGAAACAAGGAAACTAAAAGGGCTTATATACACAAAAGGAACAAACAAGGGAATGAGGAACACATGGGGAAACAATCAGGGAATGAGAACTAATCAGGGGAAAACCAATCATAAAATGAAACTACAAAGGACTACAAAAACCAAACAGGAAACAGGAACTAAACTAAATTTCAACATAAAAGCACAAAAACAAAAAGACAACAGTGAACATGACACTAACTTTGCAGGGTTGTTTGCAATATTTGCATTATTAACTCCTTTAATTAATTAGTTGCTAAAACAACACAGACAGTGGATGCAAAAACTGTCCACAGAACTGCTGCTCACTGGATGTTTTTTGTTTTTGGCACCATTCAGAGTAAATTTTAGATGCTGTTGTGTGTGAAAATCCCAGGAGATCAGCAGTTACAGAAATAATCAAACCAGCCCATCTGACACCAACAATTGTGCCATGGTCCAAATCACTGAGATCACATTTTCCCCCCATTCTGATGGTTGATGTGAACATTAACTGCAGCTCCTGACCCATATCTGCATGATTTTATACACTGCACTGCTGCCACACGATTGTCTGATTATATAATCACATGGTTGATTGTTGGTATCAGATGGGCTGGTTTTCTGTAACTGCTGATCTTCTGTGATTTTCACACACAAGTCTCTAGAATTTACTCCGAATGGTGCAAAAAACCAAAAACATCCAGTGAGTGGCAGTTCTGCAGATGGAAATGTCTTGTCGATGAGAGAGGTCAACAGAGAATGGCCAGATTGGTTCAAACTGACAAAGTCTACAGTAACTCAGATAACCACTCTCTACAACTGTGGTGAGAAGAATCTTATTCTGAGATGCAGGTTGGTGTTGTTTTGGTGGCACGAGGGGGGCCTACACAATATTAGTCAGGTGGTTTTAATGTTGTGGCTGATTGGTGTGTATATATATATATATATATATATATATATATTGAGTTGATTTTCTCACCCCTACCCCATAACCTTCCCATACCAACAAAATTATCAGGCAAATACAATTTATTCAATAATTTATTCTAAAGAATGGCAAAAAAAGTTCAAAAGTGTTCTAAGTGCTGTCTGACGACAAACAATAGCTTTGAGTAATCCAAAAAGTTTTCAATCACTGAAAATCTACTCATGATCAACTCTGTGAAGGCAGTCATATCTCATTCAGACAAATACATCACCTGAAATACAGCATGTCACAATCAGTCAGAAGAGACGCGAGAATGAATGAGGATTTGACATCACTGGGACACATTTGAATGATGAATGATGTATTAGCCTACTTGTTGAAAGTTGCTTTTGTTGTTTTATTATTTGTTGATGCTTTTGAGTTGTAGGGTACAACAGGGCTAAAGGCTCCTTTAATTTTATCAACAAAAACTAGCACATTGCTCTCCCAAACACCTGTTCGTCACTATACACTGGAACATTTCCCTGTTCCATGAGATCTTTGCATGTGGTGTCTAAAGGTTGATTCTGAGGCAATTTGATCAAAGTTATGTAGCTAACTAGAATCCCTGAAATGTATTTTGAGACATAATACTTATTAATCATTAAGGCCATTAAATAAAATAAAATGCAATAACTGTCAGGGGTAAAAAGCCCCCCTGTTGCAGTGGTTTAATGCCCCTATTAAACACATTGTTTTTCTTAAGTGGGGTGAATAGATTCATTATGAAAAATATTCAAAGTGGGCTCACATTAACTGTTCCAATCATAATAAAGATTAGTTTGTTTATAGATTACTTGAGATGTTATAAAATGCCAAATTACTTTTTTCTTTTTTGAGTTAGCATCATCTTATTTTGTTACTCAAAAAAGCATCTTGCTTTCTCACAATTATTTGCAATTGTTGACAAATTGTGCCCTATAACTATTGCACCTATATCTAAACAATATAACTTTAAACCCCATAGGGGCCTTTTACCCCAAATGAGGGGTAAAAGGCTCCCTCACCACCTTTATTTAAAAACTGAATTTTAAAGGCCTGAGTAGCTCAGCGAGTATTGCCGCTGGCTACCACCCCTGGAATCGCGAGTTCCAATCCAGGGCATGCTGAGTGACTCCAGCCAGGTCTCTTAAGCAACCAAATTGGCCCAGTTGCTAGGGAGGGTAGAGTCACATGGGGTAACCTTCTCGTGGTTGCGATTAGGGTTTCTCGCTCTCTATGGGGCGCGTGGTGAGTTGTGCGTGTATCGCGGAGAGTAGAATGAGTCTCTGTATGCTGCGGTGTCATGCACAGCGAGCCACATGATAAGATCAGCAGACTGACTGTCTCAGAAGCAGAGGAAACTGAGGCTTGTCCTCCGCCACCAGATTTAGATGAGTAACTGCGCCACCACGAGGAACTTTTAAGTAGTGGGAATTGGGCATTCCAAATTGGGAGAAAAATTCGAATTTCAATCAAAATAACCTTATGTTTTTATTTCTTTTCACACAAATGATGTTGCTCCATCAATAGTCAATTAAAATAAATACATTTTATTTTTACCTTGATACATTTTGAGACCAGAAAAAAAGTTTTTCCATAAGGGTTGGCTTTAGCCCCATTGTACACTAAATGTGAAGATACACTGCCTGAATTGTCAAGCTTTTCAGATGTTTTCATTTCTGATGCCCCCATGAATGGTAATGTCATTTTAAGCTCAAGTGGGTTAACCAATCTGTCGACGTTCTATTTGAAAACACTAACAGATCTTTGAAAAAATGATATTGAATGTAATCTATCTTGGCATTTATTAAGGCGAAAGGGAGACATAAGCAGGTTTTGTTTTGTCTCAGGTGGGCAGGCTTTCCTGAAATTAAATCTCAACTAGAGACAGATTCATGCTCCAAGAGGAAATGTGAAAGGTAGCATTTAAATCGTCACTAGGGGTGGACAGAGAAAATGAAATATTCTGTCAGGATAGCTTTAGTTATTTAGACATCATGAAGGCATAATAGAAGGTAAAAGTGAAAGAGTTCTTCAACCCCGAACCCATGAGAGTATGAGAATACTTTAGAAACACAATGTGTTGTCATTTAGACCTATTACTGTATGTTGTTTACTGATTGTACTCCTAATAACTGTTTAAACAACCCAATCTCATTGCAAGTCATAATAATAGTAACAGATGGAGAAATTGTAAATAATTGAGTTGCCCCATACAAAATGCAAGTTTAACCCAAACCTAAACCCAACCATAAAGTCTAACCTTACCAAATCTAAGGTGACATAATCATCTAAATATAACCCTGATTTTAATAGGAAAATAAAATTTTTTGTACCACGAAACAAAGAAAATATCAAGGTTTGGAACGAGACGATGGAAGCGTATATGATTGGTTGGTCTTAAAACATTTATTCTATGAGCCAAGTAGTATAATATCATAAGATGTCGCCATCTCATTCAAATTAATTAAGCTTCTAAATTACTTTTTCTTTTTTTTTTTTTATCATGACTTTCCTGACAAAAATGGCAAAATGTGTTTGATTTGAGGAGCAACTGTAATAGTATTGTTCACAATTGATTTTGATATGTGATATGAAACTGTGGGGGTGGAAATTAAAGTCATTAATCAAAGTGTCTCTGTGCAGGGATTTTTTTAAGGCCTGATGATATGGTTTGACAAGCACAATTTTCTTCCCTGTGTTGACATACTTTCAATTGATTTTAGGATGAAATGTTGGCTGAACATATCGAAGAACCCGTCTTTTTATCCAATAGGCTTCAATTTACATCAGTTTACAAAAGGAGGAGGGACATTCTCATTTTAGATAGTATTTGAGTTGATAAAGGTTTGTAGAATGCAATATGATTCATCAATATTTTTGGTTAAAGGGATAGTTCATCCAAAAATGATTCACGAGTTTGTTTGCCCATATAATCTTTAATCTATTAAAGTTAAAATTATTCTGTCCACGGTGGAGGGGCTCGAGGAAGCAGCTTCAACTCAAGCTCTAAATTTACCCCAGGACTATTAATAGGATATGATTATGTGGGGCATGATGCCTGCGGTAAAGGTGGAGTTGGGGAGGTGGAGGTATGCTGGAAACAGCTGAGACCGAAGACAGGTAAGCAGCTGCTTATATACTCTGGCTATTAATTGAAAGATTAGATGGGCTCGCTCCTCCCGAACTTATGTTTAGGAACTTCATAAATTCTCTCATCATTTACTCACCCTCATGTCATCTCAGATGTGTATCTGCTGAACACTAACAAAGATTTTACAAGAATATTTCAGCTCTGTAGTCCATACAATACAAGTGAATGAGTGCCAAAATTTTGATGCTCCAAAAAGTACAATAAGGCAGCATAGAAGTAATCCATATCACTCCAGTGGTTAAATCCATATCTTCAGAAGTGATATGATAGGTGTGGGTGAAAAACAGAGTTTTTATTTTTACTCTAAATCTCCACATTTAATTTCACTTTACATTTGAAAGTCACACGTGGTGTGGTGCCTGTTTAGTTTCACTTTCGCATCAGAAAGAGAAAGTTAAAGTGGAGATTTAGAGTAAAAAAATTACTTAATTTCACTTTACATTTGAAAGTCACACGTGGTGTGGTGCCTGTTTAGTTTCATTTTCGCATCAGAAAGAGAAAGTTAAAGTGGAGATTTAGAGTAAAAAATTACTTACATTTTGATCTGTTTCTCACTGACACCTAATATATCACTTCTGAAGATATGGATTTAAACACTGGAGTCATATGGATTACTTCTAATGAATAGTGACCTCTCGGCTCCGTAGAGAAAATCTGAATGAGAGGTTTGCACACCAGCTCCTTTATACCCTTATGTTTGGGGGAGTGGCATGCAAATACCACTCACCAATTCCCATTGGCCTTTTATCAAAGATCAGAGGTGTCTCGGGTTCCCAAGAGTGACTCTTAGTGTCACTTCATCAACACAACGTTGAGTGAGTGACATATAGGGAACTACGGATTCAGGAACCAACTATGTTGGTAAAGATGTAACTTACAACCATAGTTGGCTAAAGATAGTTTTGGGAAGCGCACCCTAGGCTTCTTCATAATACACAAACAAAGATATTTTGATGGAGATATTAGCTGAATACATCCTACAAAGCAAGTCAATGGGGCCCAGGAACAGATTATGGTCCAGCTAGGCCCCAAGGCACCAGCTTTCTGGAATTTGACAATTAATCATCATAATTGTGACAAGCCCTCATACAGAGAAATCATAAATTATTTGTATGACAATTAATTAATTATCTGTAAGCCAAATTTTCAGGCTCCCCGCCTCGGCCCTTCTACCTATGGGTTTGAGGCCAGCGCGGCTAGCAATTTGGGGACCTCAATGGGACCACCTCCACCTGGTAAATCCCCATGGACCTCCCATTCCCAGCACGCTCGTTTGCCCCGATCAGGTTTCCGGATGAGTGCACTGCCTCGTCTCAAGGCGAGTTCGACCTCTTGTCTGGGGCCCGCAAAGTTGATGAGCTCTCGAGCGCAGCATCGAAGAGTGGGCTCGTCCAGTCGGACATGGAAGCCTCGGATGGGCTTCCCCCCTTCAGGTGAGGTCGCCCAGGTTTCCTTTTTCCCTGGGTCACATATTCGGTGTGCACGGCCGTCACTACAACCACCTTCCACCATTCCATTTTGGCGCATTAAGTATGCATTTCCCACATTGAGATTACTTGCACAAGCCCTATGCAAGGCCAGGGAGGACGATGAAGAAGTCACTCTTGTAGCCCTTTGTTGGCCAACTCAGACTTGGTGCTCGGATCTCACGCTCCTCGCAACAGCACCTCCCTGCTGAATTCCCCTGAGGAAGGACCTCAGGAAGGCACCCTCTGGCATCCACGCCCATACCTCTATCACCAGCAGTCGTAGACACGATCACCCAAGCCAGAGCTCCCTCTACCAGGCAGCTTTATGCCCTAAAGTGGCATTTGTTTGCAAATTGGTTATTCCGATCTGAAGACCTACAGAGGTGCACAGGAGAGACCCCTCTCGGCGGACCTGCTTCTCCCTTGGGCAGTCCCCACTGTGTTTGTAGAGCTCCTCTCTCACTAGGCAGGACCTACCACCCTGCCACTTACATGTGTGGCTTGAATGCCCATGTGACGTATTTGCCACATGTTGACCTCCCCAGCCTGGGCAGGATGTGGTCTCTGCGGGGTCTTTCCCCCTGAAAGAATAGGATTGTAAAAGAACACCTTCCCTGATGCGTGTGACAGCGTTAGATGACCCAGCTGCATCTAACACTCTATGGAGAGGAAACATAGAAAGAGAAAAGCCTGCGGCTGGCACGGCCTGCTCCCATGCTTGTCATGTCTCTTGTTCCCCCCACCTAAAATGTATATGGTGTCTTATGGGGCATTGGGGAAGGTTACGTGTTGCCTGATGCAGTCTGCTCCTTTGGCATGCAACAGCTTGTTTGCACCTGCATCAGCAGTTCACATAACACGGTTCAGTGTCGTCACATTATTGGATAGGGACCCCTAGTGTAACTACATCGACACAACGTCGAGTGAGTGATAGAAGGGGAACGTCTAGGTTACTGTTGTAACCCCCATTCTCCGATGAAGGGAACAAGATTTTTTGTCCCTCTTGCCATAACACTGTACCAACCGCTGTAATGGCCAAACCTTATTCTCGACTCCTCAGTGCAAAACCTGAATGAACAGCCCGTATTGCGCCCTCCTTTGTACCCGTATGTCCGGGGGAGGGACATACAAATTCTGTTCGCCAATTTTTCATTGGCCTTTTCTCAAGTTCAGAGGCAACCAAGGCTCTCAAATGAGACCTCTAGGGTCACTACATCGTCTCAATCCCTCCATCAGGGAATGGGGGTCACAACAGTAACCTAGACGTTTGCAGAGAGAAAAAAAACATAGACCAAGGACACACAATGTTTATTAACACAAGTTATGCCAGTCAGATGAAATAATAGAAAATACAGTAACCAAACTGTGTTTAAAAATGAATTAAACATTAAATGTTCACTGACTTCTGCTCCTGCAGGGTGCATTCTGCCTTGATGTGGGTTCAGTGGATCATCATCATCAGTAGCAGCATGACGCCCTCTTTCTTGACTGATTTCCGTGACTGCAGTGTTGTTTTGGGGAAAGTCAGCATGGTGTTTATAAGCTGTAAAAGCTAAGGTGTTGCAGCTTTCACAGCCTTGCTGACCTAATACTTGCTGATCCACAGGCCATCACCAACCACCTCCATAAAACCTCCCACAGCACAATAATGCAGTGCAGCTAAGAACTGCTGGACTTAAGGCATAGTTTTTCTTGTGGCCCTCTGAAGGTGTGGTTTCACAACATGAAGCAATTCAAGTATCAAGTCCTCTATCAGATAGAGAGTCAAGTGGGGAGAAAAATTAACTAGCTAAATGTGAGTGTTTCGTCAGTGATTTGTGACAGTAATAGGGCACAGTTAATTTAATTATCAAATTATTGTATTCATCTGTTAATGGGTTTATAGTTTTAAAGTTTTCCCTCATAGGTATTATGCTGTGGCTTGGGAAAATGAGAAGGCCTCTCTTTAGACTTGTCTGAGGATTTAAATAAAGGATGTGTTTTGTGTCATGTTTGGCTTATATTATCATGGCTATTATCTTGTGTATTGAGTATAAACTCTTTACATAGCCAGCTTTAGTTACTTGACTGTTGTAGTGGGTCTGATGGTGGGTCATCACCACTGCAAAACAATAAAGGTTTGTATTTCATTACATACATAGGATTCTTAATCACACTTACAGTGTAGAATTTATTAATGACATTATTTTGGCAGTTGAATATGAAGTAATGACATTGCATGACATGATTCACACAATAATTGTTGACATTTGATTTGGCATCTTAATGCTACTGTGATGCACCAAGTCACAAGTATCACCTATTATGTGCTCATTTCCACATATTAAACTACTGGATTAATTCCCAGTGTATTAGACAAGCACTAACTCAAAACATGTTAAAATATGACAAAAAAATGTTTGGTCATCAAAAGGGATATTATATTTTGTATTTAAATTCAGATGGTGAAGGGTTTTATCTTCTCTGTCACTGAAAAGCAAGTTGAAAATCATATGTTAGTTGCCACGCAACACCACACAGATTCACCAGAGCCCTATTTGCCAGACCCAGTCTGTATCTTTCACTCCATATATGTTTCATATATCTTTTAATATATCTTTAATTTATATCTTTAATATATCTTTCATTTATATCTTTAATATATCTTTCATTTATATCTTTCAGTGTGTCAAGATTAAAAGTGGCATCCTTATTGGTTTTTGAAAAGTGTGCACATGTATGTGCTCAAATGCGGTAAAGTGAGGTAAGAGGGAAACCCCACTATTGCAGCTCAATGCTGTGACAGGTCGCGATGAAAACAAATGGAAACGAGGAAATGTGAAAATAATGTGAACAACGGCAAACAGAAAATAACAAAAGTAGTCCTCAGATGCCATGTTCGTTATTTACAGCAGGATCGTTGGGAAATAACGTTGCTGTTGAGCTGCCTTGTGCTTACTGACCGAACCGCTTATACACTGTAGTAAAGAGTACGCCACTTACAAAGTGCATATAAACGTAAATGTCTGTTTCGTGTCTTGAGCAGTTTTTTCACAATAAACGGATTTCTGTCCATGTAAATGATCTGTTATAATTTGATAGTTATTACTTCACCCCCTGAGTTATGTCATCATTGTTATGCTCTACATTGTTGAACCAACATGGTTCAAATGATGGATATGCAACATAGTTACTAGGGTTTTGGGAAACACTTGCGACTAGCTAGTTCGTTTCTCTAACGATGCATCATACTATGGTGATTACGCTGTAGGTCACATCGTTGTTCGGGAAATGCACCCACACACCAGCGTTTTACTTACCAATGTTTAATGAAAGGGGGGCTAATTTGTACCCAATATATTTACAATTGATGATTAGATTTCCATCAAACATGCATTAAGTAATCCAAAAAGTGTTGCACTTAAAAGTGTAATCTAAAAGAGTATGATACTTATTATAATTTTAGTCCAGTAATTTGTAATCATATTAAATATTAAAGTAATCTACCCAACACTGTTAAAGGATTACTTAAAAATTCTAGCTGAAGAAAAATCGGTCATCATTTACTCACCCTGATATTGTACCAAACATAGATGACTATCTTCTGTGCGACTAAAAATGGTGTATTTATATATATATTATTTTGGAAGGATATCCTGGCCACTCCTTTCCTTATAATTAAAGTAAATGGGGAAACCCTCAAGAGCAATCCAGTTCTTCTGAGCTCAGTGAAAGAAAATAAATAAATATATAACCCAACTTGATGGACAAAAGGAGAGAAATGTAAATTATAAATATAATTCATTAAATATTAATAAGCGGGCTACTGTTTAAAATACATTCAATCTTATTAAAAATAGATGTTTTTACTTTGTATTTAGTGCTATTTGAATGATGCGTAGAGTTGCTCCTACTGCAAATTGGTCACTTATGAGGTTTCATTTCAGTTAGGATGCTGCCTTAAAAAGTAGCTTCCTATGTAAGCAATAGACAGCAAAGCAGCTCACAGAGCTATTGGGCTGAGAGTGGCAATTGAGAAAGCTATAGTTTTCCATCTGTGTCACTTTTCAGGATGAAGGTTAAAAGAAAATTGAAGTGGAATTGAGTCGAGTTATCCTCCATCTGATATCTGAGCACATCTGATGAAGAGGGCAATTATGTTGTCACAATCAGAGGAAACTCAGTTTAGGAGCACAGGAAGGGTTTGATCAGTTCTGACCCAACTGGCACAGGATAAATCACAGTAAAGTGGGTAACTTGAATGTCAAATGTCTATTCCCTAAGGTGACAACAGAAACTGAGCACAGTATTAGGATCTGTTATCTAGTTATCTAGAGAGGGTTATAGGTTTATTCAGTTGTGTATTTGCTTGACATTTCTTATTATTTTTAATGTGTACTAAGTTATTTTTTGATATATTAAGTTTT